>NC_034609.1:33959789-34099650 GCF_900095145.1 Mus pahari | reverse complement strand
TCTCTCTCTCTCTCTCTCTCTCTCTCTCTCTCTCTCTCTCTCTCTCTCTCTCCTCTCTCTCTTCCCTCTCTCTCTCTCTCTCTTGGTTTTTTGAGACAGGGTTTCTCTGTATAGCCCTGGCTGTCCTGGAACTCACTCTGTAGACCAGGCTGGCCTCGAACTCTGAAATCCACCTGCCTCTGCCTCCGGAGTGCTGGGATTAAAGGCGTGCGCCACCACGCCTGGTGACAGGCAGATCTCTTGAGTTTGAGTCCAGCTTGGTGTACAGAGTATGTTCTAGGATAGCTAAGGCTACATAGTGAGACCCTGTCTCAAAAGAAAAAAGAAAGTACGAAAAAACTTCTACCATGTCCTAAGGAACATTCGAATGCTACTGTTATATACCTCTCAAAAACGGTTAAAGTGGAAAAGCTATAAAATACCAGGGCTGGTATGGGCACAGCATGGACATCAACTGTCATAACCCTGTTGATAAAAATCTTGGGGCGTGGGCTGGAGAGATGGCTCAGTGGTTAAGAGCACTGACTGCTCTTCCAGAGGTCCTGAGTTCAATTCCCAGGACACATGGTGGCTCACAACCATCTGTAATAGGATCCAATGCCCTCCTCTGGTGTGTCTGGAGAGAGTGACAGTGTACTGGCATACATAAAATAAATACATCTTTAAAAAAAAAAAAGACTCTTGGGACTCTACAGTAGCCAAGGTCCCTAGATAAGTGCAACTGTTGGCTTTGTCAACTTGACACAGTGTAGCACCACTTGAGAAGGGAGTCTTAATAAGAAACTGTCTGCATTGGATGGACCTGTGTGCATGTCTGTTGGGGTTGACATGAGTTAACTGGTCCAGCCCACTGAGGGTGGCACCATTTCCTAGGCGGGGGTCCTATTCCGTATAAGAGTGGAGAAATCAAGCTGAGACCAGCAAACAAGCATGGATCCATCCATTTCTCTCTCCTCTTGAGTGTCAGTATGATTAGCTGTTTGAAGTTCCTACCCTGGCTTCCCCAGAGAGATGGGCTAGAATCTGGATTATAAAATGAGTAAACCCTCTTCCCTTCTAAGCTGCTTTCTGTTAGGATATTTTATCACAGCAACAAAAGTGAATCTAGAAAACCAGGGAACTATCTAAATGTCCCCAAAACACAGAATACCAAAATAAATTACACACTAATTCAATGGAATGTTATACATCGATGAAAATGATACCTGTTTCATTCATGTAAAACAGATGAATCTCCTCTGTTTTAAACATGCGGAAAGCAGAAGTCATACACAAGAAACATACTCTATGATTTCACATAAATCATATATGGAACACCTTTGTGGTACTGGGATTAAACCTAAGGCTTCATGCATGCTGGGTAAGTGCTTGACAAATAAACTATACTCCCAGCCTAGTAAGTTATAAAGTTATATATGGGGCTGGAGAGATGGCTCAGCGGTTAAGAGCACTGACTGCTCTTCCAGAGGTCCTGAGTTCAATTCCCAGCAACCACATGGTGGCTCATAACCATCTGTAATGAGATCTAACACCCTTTTCTGGAGTGTCTGAAGACAGCTACAGTGTCTTATATATAATAAATAAATAAATCTTAAAAAAATAAAATTATATATGCATATATTTACACACACACACTCTCTCTCTCTCTCTCTCACACACACACACACACACACACACACACACACACACACACACGCGCGCGCGCACTATAACCAGCAATTACACTTGGAGTGGGAACAGCAATGAAGGAACTCGGGGATTTTGGGGTCAAGTTGTGTCTTGTTTTTGGTACTGGCTGAGCCAGTGTGTTCAATTTGCAGACTTATTCAGATACACTGTTGCGATACATTTACTTCTCTGTATGGATGGGTAGTATGTATTAATTAAAAGATTCTTGAGACTCTGTGGTAATGGATTTTAACCCATAGAGTCAAAGAAC
This sequence comes from Mus pahari, assembly GCF_900095145.1. NCBI lineage: Eukaryota > Metazoa > Chordata > Mammalia > Rodentia > Muridae > Mus > Mus pahari. Next base: position 34,097,711 of record NC_034609.1, on the reverse strand, counting down.
AATTTATGAGTCCACTATGGCATAGTAAATAATCGTCTATGTAAACAAACGGGAGAAGGGCTCAGATAAAAGGACAGTTAGAGAAAACTAGCTAAATGGGTGGGGGTGGGGCAGCCAAAACAAAACTAAATACTGTAGAGTTTGTGATACTATAGATCAGTTTGGTTTCCCTGGTCCCGAACATTGGGGGCTCGAGGGTCAGCTCAGTGGTAGCCTGCTTGCCTAGCATGCATAAGGCCTTGGGTTCTATTCTTAGCACCAGAAAAAGTAACTTCACGGTTGTATTTAAGGGGTGTGGTGGCTCACATCTATAATCACAGCATTAAGAAGGCAGAGGCAGCCGGGCGTGGTGGCCTTTAATCCCAGCACTTGGGAGGCAGACGCAGGCGGATTTCTGAGTTCGAGGCCAGCCTGGTCTACAAAGTGAGTTCCAGGACAGCCAGTGTTATAGAGAGAAACCCTGTCTCGGGGGGAAAAAAAAAAAAAAAGGCAGAGGCATGAAGTTTGAGTGTTTGGGGTCAGTCTGAGTAACATAGTGAGACACTCTTAAAAAAAAAAGGACTCCCCCCCCCCAAAAAAAACCCCAAAAACTAGGAGGTAAAAATAAACAAAAAATAGTTTGGTGGTTACATAAGACGTTAACTTTAAGGTAAGAGTGTGGGCGGGGTACCTGGGGACTCTGAATTCTTTTTGCAACTTTCCTACAAGCATAAAATGAAATGAGCCAGATGTGGAGGTACACCCCTCAGAATCCTAGCCCTTGGTAGAATGAAGCAGGGAGTGTTGCTAGTTTGCGGTCAGTCTGTAATACACAGGGAAAACTTGCCCCTGGTTTTAAAAAAAAAAAAAAATGTTGAGGCTGCAAGAATTGGCTCAGTGTTTATGAGTACTGTCTGCTCTTCCAAATGACAGGGGTTCAATTCCCAGCACCCACATGGCAGCTCACAACTGTCTGTAACTCCAGTTCCAGGGGATCTGACACGCTCACGCATGCATACAAGCAGGCAGAACACCCATGTGCATAAAATAAAAATAAATAAATCATTAAAAAATGTTAAAGAATCAATTGAACAAAAGAGCTTTAGTCCCTCTTGGGTAGTAGTAAAAAAAGAAAAGAAAAAAAGAAAAGAAAAGAAAAGAAAGAGACACAGAGAGACAGAAGACGACATGACATTCTTTTAATTATAACCCCAGCAGGAGAACAGAAGGAACGAAAGTGGAGGTAATAACTGGGCACTGAGAGATGGCTCTCTCGGCAAAGGGCCTGCTTTACAAGAGTGAGAACCCTAGAACCCATATGGAAGGGCCAAGCCATGGGCTGGAGAGATGGCTCAGTGGTTAGGAGTACCACTTACTGCTTTTCCAGAGGGCCCGAGTTTGGTTTCCAGCACCCACATCAGGGAGCTCACAGCTGGCTGTAACTGCGGCTGGAGAATCTACAATGCCTCTGACCGCCAAGGGCGCCTGCACTATGCACATACCCATGTGCAGACACAGGAGCCTACCCACAACTTAAAATAATAAAAATAAACATTAAAAAAAAAAAAAAAGCCAAGCAAGGCTATGCGTGCATGCTTGTAACCCAGCATTGGGGAAGCACAGCTATGTGGAGCCAGCCAGCCTAGTCTACTTGTTGCAGGCCAGTGAGACCCTATCTTAAAAAAACAAGGTAGATAGTTACTAAGGAATAATATCCAAGGTTGGCCTCTGGTCTCCACATATATCTGCAGATATGTGCACTTATACACACACAGACAGACAGACACACACCCCAATCTGGGCAAACAAAAACCCTGACTCAAAAATATCATAGGCACAGGAGCCACAAAGATGGCTCAGTGGTTAAGAGGACCCTGGTTCACTTCCCAGCACCCACATGGCAGCTCGCGACTGTAACTCCAGTTTGGGAGCTCTAGTGCCTTCTTTTGGCCTCCTCAGACATCAGGTATGTGTGTAGTGCATACAAAACATCCCCCACCCCATAATGTAATAAAGCTACCGCAGAAAGCTAAGGCTGGGGTGGGGGTAGCTCAGTGACAGGACGTTTGTCTAGTTTGTACCATGCCCTGGATTTTGGATAAACCAACAAGACTCCTCTGAAACCCAGGGATACATGTTTAAGCATGGAGTTGGAGATCTATCATAGAACCGTGGAAAAGCAGGAAGGCCATGTGGCCAGTCTCCATGAGCTAACTGCTTCCCCTCTCAAGGAGGGCCCGAGGTCAGCCTGAGGCTCCTGCTCCCCGCCCCCCCCCCCCCGGTCCTTCCCATGTTCGCTCACCTGGCTGGTGATGTCTGAAGGCATGGGCGAAGGGGGCTTGGAGTAGGTGGGGTCCTGGGAGACGAAGCCAGAGTCGTGGGAGGAGACACTGGAGAGGCGGGTGGTGGCTGGCTGTGCCAGGCTGCGGTAGCGACAGGTGGAACTGGGTGAGTATGTTTGGGCACCCCCAGGCCACGGGGCTCCGCCACCCTTGGCACTGCCACTGCTGCTGGGGGCACTGAGGGGGGTGAAGGGGGAGGGCACAGCAGCCAGACAGGAAGACACAGAGGTGTATACAGAGAGGGGAGGGTGACAGAGGAGGGAGGGTAAGAGATGAGGAGCGAAGGGAGGGAAAGATAGTGTCAGACTATGAGGTCCCGAGGCCCCGGCACGACTGAGGAGTTCTGGCATGGCATGGCATGGCATGTCTCAGTGCTGGGGAGTCCCTGCCGGGGTATACCCAAAGTGGGTACACTCAGACGGAGGCAGGGTGTACCTCTGCCTCCCACAACATCATTAGACTGGTTGTTCTTAGGCTGGTGATGGGCAAGCTGAGTCACCAGGCATTGACAACTGAGAAGCCTGGTAGCTTCTAAACCGCCTCCTCCTCCTCGCAGTCTGCTGCTGGCTGGCTGGTCACAGTTGGGTACCTGGCACATGCTGAGATAACGGTCTGGGAGTGGCTGTTGTTTGCCAGGTGGGTCCTACCCCACCGTCACCTTGTCCCTCCTTCAGAAGTGTGGCTTTCTAGGGCTCAGCCTTGGCCCAGCATTTCACCTGTGGCTAGCACTCTCCTGGGCATTCCCCTTGGGTCTCCCAAGCCCCACCCCTAAACATCTCCTTTATAATCCCATTCCTCCTGGCAACCATTGCCTCACAAGGTCTGAAGATGCCCCAGAGGTTATGGGTTCACCTCTCCTTGTGCGATACACTGATCACCGGGTCCAGCTTCTCTCTAGCTCCCAGTGCCCAGACAGAGAAAATTCTGGGAAGAAGGGTACCTGGGACAGGGCCTCCCTAATCTGTAAGCTGCTCTGAGTTCATGGCTCTCCCTACCTGAGGTCCCTGGAACCATGACCCTCTCCTTCAAATCCAACCCCAGGGCCAGATTGATGGACGGACAAGACTCCTACCCTCTCCCCGGTAAGACTCGGTGAGACTCTGCAAGTGCTGACGCCTGTGGCAACTGCCTGGGATCAATTTGAGATAAGCACAGGCTGGAGTGTCCCTTACCATGAAGCCCAAACACTTATTCCAAGAAACCACCACACCACTTCTTGATCTTAGGCTCCTTTTTAGTTTTATTTGTTAAGGCGGGGTCTCATACAGTCTTGGCCGGTCTCCAACTCCATATATAATTGTGGATGACCTTGAATTCTGCTCCCTCCAACCCACCAGAGGATGGGATTTCAGACATGTGTACCCCACCTGCCTTCTTTTCTCCCTCTCTCCCTCCTTTCTTCTCACCCTCCTTCCCTCCTCCAATTTTTTTTTTTTTTCTCGAGACAGGGTTTCTCTNTATAGCCCTGGCTGTCCTGGAACTCACTCTATAGATAAGACTAGGCTACCCTTGAACTCACAGAGATCTTTCTGTCTCTGCTTCCAAGTGCTGGGATTAAGGGCATGCACCACCATGACTGACACTCCACCTAGCTTTTAAAAGTGTATTTTTTGAGACAGGGTCTTAGAAAGCAGCCCAGGCTGGCTTTGAACCCTTGATCCTCCTGCTTCTACTTTCCCAGTGCTAAAATTACTGGCGTGCATCGCTGTGCCCAGGTTGACCTCACGTTCTTATTTGAAGACCCTATTGTCCCAGGCCTGGCCAAGACCCACCGTTAAATCACGACTCAAGTGTCTTGGTTCCCCTCCTGACACAACGGTGCCAAGATTCACTGTAGAAAAAAAACCTTGGCGCCGGGCACACAATGATGCGCCATCAATGAAGCTGCTACCCTCCTCTCCTGCCAACCAGCGTGTGCACCCATATCTCCTATATGTGAGCAGTCCTTGGATGCTTAGATGCTGTGTGAGTTCTGGGGCGCTGAACCAACCACCTCCACAGCTTTGCTGGGACTCCCCCACCCTCCTGGGATCCCCTTCGAGAGAGCCTGACACCCACCTGCACATGCTGGACTTCCGGGAGTTGGAGCTGCTGGGTGATGAGGGTGGGGTCTGGTAGGACCAGCTGTAGTCAGAGCCCTTCAGGTCTTTGATCACCTGGAGAAGAGCATGGGGACGGTCACTAGAGGCAGCTCCTAACCTGCGGAGCATCTCACCATGCTGCAGAGCTGCTAGGCCACTGCGTCTTCCACTCTGTCCGTCCCCAGTGGTGAACTACACCTCAGGAAATGAACCCAACTTCAGCCTTCTTTTAACTCGGGCTTCTTACTGAGCCCCAACTGGCTCCAGGCAGGAGACAAGGGTCAAACAGGTCCTTCTGGGGACACATGGCTGAGAATGTCATGACACTGGGGGGCCATGACATTAGGGACTGAAACTGTCTCGGGAGCTTCCTGAGTTGTGTTCTCTCCTGTGAACTGGAGCCAGCTTAGACTGCCATTGAGAGAACTCAGTGTGGTGACCTGAGGGGATGCGCTACAGAGTGTGGGGTACACAGGAAGTACCCAACCGCAGGGGCTGCCCAGTACAGTGTGTACATCTTTGTGTGGGGTGGGGTGGGTTCTATGTTGGGAAGGGCTAAGCCCCGGGACCTGGCGTCTGTCCATCTGTGTTGGTCTGAGTCCTATTGGGTTCTGAGCATTTCATCGGTCAGGTGCTCCCAGAAATCCCACAGGAGCTTTTGGATACTATCTGGTCTTCTTTCCACAAGGGCCTCCCCACAAAACTCCCCTCTTTTTTTTTCCTCCCGTGCCCACACGAGGGCAGGACCATCTCTTCACGGATCCCGGTCTTGGCCCCTGACGTCAGGGCTGGCCGCACCTGCTCACTGGCGGGAGGCAGTTTGTGGGGATCCGCAGTCAGCACCACCAGGTCGTCAATGATGCCCTGCAGGTGAGTGATCTCTCCCAGCATGGTCAGCTCGCCGTTCTGAGGAAGCAGCTGGTCAGTGTCTAAGTCCCTACACCTGCCCACCCGCTCTGATGAAGCAAACCGGCCTTTTAGGCCTCTCCTCTTTCCCCCTTCCCTGATATTCAATGCTGACACGGGCTGAGCCTGTGCAGCTAAGGGAACTAACTGTCCGTCTGGATTCAGCCCGCGTGTCACAAGGTATGATTTTTCAGGCCAGTTGCCCAGGGGGTTAAGAGGTCTATCCTGGGTCTTTTCCCCGCCCCTCCCCAGGGGAGGCTCCAAATCATCAAGAGACCCACCACCACCGGCTGGAGGAAGGTGATAAAGGTGCAGAATCGGCCCCGCTCCTCGATCAGCGCACGGCGCACAGCCTGCTTCTCCGTCTCTTCCAGCAGCAAGTACATGTCGTTGACGTCTTGCAGGGCACTGTCCAGCTGGGGCTGCAGGTCTCCTTTCCCTGCAGGGGTTGGGAAGAGAGGCCGCGCTGGGGACGCCGGCCTGGTTGGCTGTACCCACGGCTTAGGCCCCTGTGGTAGTGTTCTTGGCTGTGGGGTTGGGGACCAGGGAGCCAGGGAGCATGGAGCAGACTCTAAGGTTTGTGGAGGGGCTGGTCCCACCAGAGCAGGCAGAGAAGACAGACAGACAGACAGACACACACACATAGCAACACCAAACTGCACGGCCACCCAGGAGCTGGGGTAGGCTAGGCTGTGGGGAGGCCAGCTGGAGACCTCTATCACTCAGGATGTCATTACTGCCCCAGCATGATAACCCTGACCTCAAGAGGCAGAGAGAGGGGAATGGCTGAAGGCAGGACAGACAGCAGGGTGGGGGCTCTGCTCAGCTTCAGGCCAGGCCACTAAGAGGTGCAGGGGTCAGGAGAGCTATGGCTGGGCCTAGGGAGCAAAGAGGAGTGTGTCTCAGCATGGGTCATAGCTCAGCTTGGGGACCAATGCACAAGGACGGCAACAGCAGCACACAGGAGCAGTGAGAGAGACAGAGAGAGGTGAGAGCTGGACGTGGAGATGGTGACAGGGACGGAGCTGGTGACAGGGAAGGACCTGGCTGGCCGGGTGGCAGTTGGGCAGCCAGGGCCTGAGACCCCCACCCTGCCCAGCCAGCGAACCCCTCCTGGCCTGGCAGACTGACCCAGCAGTTGTTTGGGACTCTTATGCCCCAGGCCCCTCCCTTGGTGGACCAACCGCCTTTCTTGTTCCTTCTTGGACTGGAGAGGTTCTTTCCAATGGCCCTGAGCTGGGGGTTGTGGGGGACGGAGGCAGACAAATGCAACAAGGAGGGACGGAGCAGCTGGAGGGACGGACATTTGACTTACCAAGCAGCTCTACAGGACGGATGTGGGAGGAGGAGAGGAGACAGAGAAAGAAAGAATGTGTGAAAGACAGCCGGATGAGCCACTCCTGGGGAGGGGTGGGAGCCTGCACAGTCTGGGGTGCTGGGTGCTCCCTCAGTCCCACCCGACATGTTGGAGTGTCCTGTGATGGAGGACAGGGTCCCCCCGGCCTGGGTGATGCTCGGGGGGGGGGGTGCCTCATAGGGTGGCTGGGGCTACAGAATGGGGCCCGCGGGGCTGGGCCTCAGTGGGGCGCTGTGCGCTCTACCTTTGCGCGCTTTCTTCTGTAGCTTCAGCGTGTCAGATGACTTCTTTTTGATTTCATGCCTGGCTCGTTTATACTCTGCGCAGGGGCAAGAGGGGAGCTATGGTAAGGGGTCCCGGTGGGAAGGTTCGGGACACCCCACCCCCGCGAAGCCCCGCCCTACCTTTCGCATGGTCCTTGTCCAGTTGGTTGGCTGACTTCTTCCAGTCTTCGATGCGCTCCTGCAGTGGATTGATGAGGCTCTCCAGCAGCGCGCTGCGGGAGAAAGCTGTGGGTGAGGCCTAGAGGGCTGAGTCAGGGCAAGGATGGCCTCTCTAGACTAGGATCTCCCCTGTGGTCTGCTGTGCCCACTCACTTGGTGAACTGCCGCAGCTTGGTCTCGATGCTGCGGTGGCGCATGCACATGCGCGTGAGCGCTGAGCCAATGTCCCGCGTGGCCCCTGGCAAGGAAGCAAGCTGCATGGGAAGCGGCCGGGCTGGGGACTTCTGCAGTCCCGGCCTCGGGCCACTAGGGGGCGCGCTGTTCCACAAAGGCCGCCCCTGCCCCACCCCCATCACTAGCAATCCTGTAGCCATGGGGACATGGGGGCTATCCTAGCCTTTGGTGGGTTTTGGGTGCCTTGGTGGCCAGCCCTGGAGCCTTCCCTCTTTCTTAGCTGGGACAAAGACCAGTCACCCAACGAAAAGCCAGCAAAGTTTCCGATTGGCTCTACTGAGACCCAGGCATATGTAGATTCCAGAGGATAAGGCTTGGGTTGTGTTTTTATCACTCAAAAGTACAGGAGCCTAGGTGCTTGCTAGATGAATTGGGAGGAAAAGGGGCCTTGCACGTCCCCAAGGACTATTCACCTGTCCCATATAACTTGCAGAAGGCACTCGGATGAGGAATCACAGAATCTCTAACTGCCACTGAAGGGTTTGCCCACAGCAGGAGGGTGACCTCCCGGTCTCATCCCTGTCACTGCTCACCTGCCCCATGACATCACAGCAGAAGCCAAGGTCTCCATTCTGGTTCTGTCTCCTTCCCATGGCCCATAGCCCTTTCCAGCCTCCCGGCCCACCGGGCGCATCCCCCACCTCTGACCACGCCCCCTCCCCACCTCGGGTGTTGGTGGCCATGTCAGCTACTTTCTGGAAGGCGTCGAGGAAGGCCACAGCAGCCAGCACAGTGGTCCTGGGGAGATACACAGTGGAGTGTGTGCTCACCGGGTGCCAGGCCATCTCCCATCCATCCCTCCCCAGCACAGGGACAACCCTACGCAGCCTTACCTCAGCTGAGAGTGGAGCTTCGCAGCCTTGGAGTTGAAGTCCTCCCAGATGGGATAGGAGCTCTGCGGTGAGGAGGTGGGAGAGGAAGAAAGGAATTGTGAGATGGCGTTACAGGGCTCCCCACATACTGTCCAGTCTCCGGGCAGTTTCTGAGATGGCCCTGTCCCCATAGAGAGGAGGTAGCCTGAGCCCTATTGGGCAAGAGAGGGCCCAGGACAAAGGATGACATGAAGTCTTCCTTACCTGTCGGTAGTTGGTTACCAGGTGGTACCCATGCTCCCTTGGGGGAGATGGAGGAGAAAATGGATGGCAGATAGTTTCCTGGGGGGGGGGGGCTTTCTCATAAGGCTCTGGGCACTCAAGCCCTATCACATGTAGTAGAAAGTGGAGGTTGGCAGAATTAATGCCACACAAGGTCTAATGGGGCCCGGAAGCTGCTTCCGTTAGGCCAGTCATCTCTGGCCAGCACTGGTGGCTCACAGACCCAGGGAGGCCATGGCTGCTACACAGGCTGGTCAGCTTGCCTGGGACAACTAGGCCCCAGGCTGAATGGGGCCTTGTGCGGCCAACAGAGCCACCTTTTTCCAGTCTCTCCTCTCCCCTCCAGGGGAACAGTGTGGCCTTTATCCTAGCCTGGCCAGAGGCTCTCTATTAGGAGGGGGTTTCCCAATAGGGAGGTTGGGTTCCTGATGACTGAGTTATCCAGTCTGATTAAGGGGCTTTTCCGGCTAATGTGTTCCCTTCGTGGCCGCCAGGCCTGGAGAAAGTTCAGCCCTAGCCTGGGGTGGGGTGGGGGAACCCTGAGGGAGACCTTGCTCTTTGAAGGGTAGCCCAGGGCTAGCAAAGGCCTTAGTCCCTGTCCCACATGAGCTGACTGGGACGCAGGCTTCTCAGTACCAAGGTAAAGGGACAGAAGAACCTCAGCTTCTGGGAGGGCTTGGCTGGGACCCCAGGGTAGGTCTAGCCAGCGTCTCCAGGGACAGCAAGGGGGCGGGCTGCTTCATAGACCCTCAAAACCACCCTCTTCCTGCCCAGTCAAGTCAGTGTTGGGGGGAAAGCAAATATTTGAGAAGTGGAGCAAGGCTGGAACAAGAAGATGAGGCTGTGGGTGGGCTCTCCCCACCCACACAGCTCTGGATAAAACCCACCAGGTCGTGAGGTTGTCCCTGGAGCTAACCCAGGCACTGGCCTCTAGGGGTTTTTCAAGATGGGGCACCCTCACACCTCCTAAATGCTACTTGGCAGGGAAGCCCGCTAAGACCTCACTCTAGAGTGTGAGAAACTGCTGGGGGCAGGGTGTCCAAAGTTAGTTCTCCTGGTCCCCCAGGAAAGCTCCCCCCCCCCAGCAAGCCCTTGGTTGTCCGAGAGAGTAAGGACTCCCCCAGTGGTAGGCCAAGTCCATTTTACTCTCCAAAGATAGATCTGCACACTCCAGTCTTTAAGAGCCTGGCTTCTTTTCCCCCCACCCCCTAATTCCCCTATGCCTGAATGACAGGTGCCCCAGGGAGAGTGTTCGCTTCACCTGGCCCAGACTCTAAGCCCCTGTGTCGTCACAGTCACAGTCACGGGAACTGCACCTGCTGGCCAGGTGTTCTGGGCCAAGCACTGGCTCATGCATCTTTCACCACCTCGTGAGTGACTCCTGGAATGTAGTTCGTTATTGCCCCATTTTCCTGATGGGAGAACTGGAGGCTCAGGGCGGTTGGCTGATTTGTTCTGAGGCCTTAGGGATCCGGGTCAAGGTCTGACCCTATAGCTGACATATCAGGATGAAGGGGCCCCGTTTTCAGAGAAGTGGGGCGAGGAGCAACTACATACACTTCTATGTGGGGAGGTGACAGGGACTGAGAGAAAGGGGGAGACGCCAGGTCTGCCACAAGCATGGCCGCTGCTCTGGAGCAGAGGGGAGGTGCTCGTGAGGTCAGGCTGAGACTGGTATGGATGTGATGTGTGTCTGGGGCAACCCACGCTCTAGTCTCAGAAAAGGCTTTTGGGGGCAGCCCTGGGTATGCACCTCTAGCCCCAGGTTTCTTCGGCTGTAGAATCAGGGCCTGTGTGTAGACTGTGGGGGAGGGAGCACTTGCTGTGGGCAAACCAGAACTGCTTAAGAGGGCAAAAGCCCCAGATCTCTGTCAGGAGCCTTTCCCCGTGGCCAGAGCCTGTGTCTGTGTGACTGACACTCCTCAGTCTGGATTAGGGTGAACCCACGTTCAGGATAGCATGGGATGGGGACCCCATTTCCTCTGTTGACCAGGCCTAGGGTCCCAGGCAAGATCAAGTCTCTGGGTTCAGCTGGCCTGAGAGAGAGGAGGCAGGGTAAGCTAACCGGCTCTCCAGGGCCCTCTCAAGCCCCTGGGTTTACACCCACCCTCCTCTGTCCGTGTAGTTGAAGATCTGAGTGGGGACCCTTCCTCCCACGCCATCCCTCAGCACAGGGTTGGGGCCTTCTAGTGGCTCCAGAGAGAGGCCTGGAGAACTCACTGGGAATCAGCTGCCCCAGGCAATGAGTCCCCTTGAACTTCTTGATGGTGGCCACTGATGGAGACGGCCAATCAGTGCAGGTGGCTGGTCCCTTCAGGGTCCCTAATCCATGCATGTCATTGATAGAGGAACAGTATACGTGATCTGACGGCGCTTGGTAAAGTCTCTTCTATCTTGGCCCCATGCATCTAGAAATCTTGTCACTTAGCTCCTTGCTGAGACTGGACCTGTGTCTCAACAGAATTCCTTGCAACTGGCAGGAATGGAGGATATTATCCTGCTGTCTCGTCTGGGCAGAAGCGGCTGCTTGCTGCAGTGTTTGCAGTGGGAGGCAGTGCGGGTGGCTCCCACCCTCTGCCAGCCCAGGAGTGCCAGCTAGGGGAGGTGGTCTGGGTTACAGTTTCAGAGGGGTGCTGGTACCAAGATGCTGAGGGGTGTGTGTGTTGTGGGGAGGGAGGAACCCCAGGGGAAGGTATACAACTATGGGAAGGCGCTGATGTGCTGCTAACTGCTAAGTCCCGGGCCAGTGTGGTTTCAGGCCTCTTTTTAGGGGGCAAGTATCTGACAGATGCAGTACCGGGAGGGGAACCCCAACTTCTTGCCTCTCTGCAAGGCACCATTTTCCTTAAGCATTTTTTTCTGGAGCCCTTGGGTAGGGTGTACCTGTACATGGGTTCCACAGCCCCTAGGGTCTAGTAGGATTCTGGTTTGTTCTTGCTAAGTGCGAGCCTTGGGTAAGGACGTGGGAAGGCTCAGTGCAGGGCCTAGCTTCTTCCGTTTTCCATCGTGTCCCTAGACCAAGGAGTACAGTGCAGGGCAGGAACACTGGCACTCGACGCCCACCTTGCCAATGAAGCTCTCCCTGACTAGTCAATTTGGAGCAGCCCGGTCAAACACTGGCCTCTTTGGGGGTGAGGGAAAATTCAGTAAATTACCAGATGGATAATAAGGGCTAAGGTCCTGAAGCAGGATCCAATGGTCTCCTTATGACCTTGAGCCATTCGCAGGCCTCAGTTTCCCCATCTGAACGGGGTACCTGCTCAGTCTGACCTTGAGTGGTCAGGAAGTGGGGGGGGGGGTTGCTGAAAGCGCTCCCCAGGTTGCTTAGCCAACACACAGCCTTCCTCCTCCCCAAGGTGGATTCAGTCCTACCCTTGGGCTGCAGGGAGGACCCCACCCGAGGACTGGAGTAATGGAGCTTGCTGGAGCTATTGGTGTGAGTGTGTGTGTGTGTGTGTGTGTGTGTGTGTAGGTGGGGCTGCATCCATTCGGAGGCCCGAGGCTGGCGGGGCAAGAGTTAACAGTTCTTTGCTTTATTATTTTTTTCCTGCTTTGGCGGTGACAGCATTGTCTGGGCTTCGGGGCATCAGGGTATGTGTGTGTGGGGGCATTGTGGTGGAAGGGGGCGGAGGCCCGAGAGACCTTGGATCTGTTAAAGGGCCTTAAAGGTCGCTCCTAAAGATAAACCCAATTCATAGTTTAGGGGTCTGGGCTACCGAGTGCTTGCGGATGCTCAGCTTTGGGTTGGGATCCTACGGGGCGACCTCATGGACACCCCAACCTGCGAGTACTCACTCCCACCCTTTGGACCCAGACAGGCATTGGGCGCAAGGTGGGCGCAGCAGGACAGGCTCAGATGAAACACACACACACACACACACACCCGCGCTGCACGGCCATAGCAGGACACCACTGCCCGCCACGCATCCCTCTGAGGAGACCCGTGTGCCCGGAGCTCGCCCGGGGTACCTTCATGTCGTTGACGATGGCCTGGAAGAGCCCGCCCAGGGCGCCACACTCCTTCTCCGCCGTCTCCATGCTGGGGCCGGGCGCGCGGCGGCAGGGCGCGCAAGGGGCGCGGGGAGCTGTGCAGGGGAGGGGCCGGACCGCCGCGGGCGCTGCTCCGAGGCCGCGCCGGGGCTCCCCGCCTCGGGGCCGGGCTCTCAGCGGCCGGCCGCGCCGCGCTCCGGGATTGCGGGCCGTGGGCCGGCAGCGCGGGCCATGGCTCGGTGGGGCTGGGGGCGCGGCGCGGGCAGTTCGCGGAGCAGCCTCGGCGCGGGCACTGGAGCGGCGGCGGCGGTAATCCGAGCCGCCGAAGCTCGGGTGTCACGTGGGCGCGGCGGAGGGAGGGCCGCGGGGAGGGAGCACAGGAGGGGGCTGTGGGAAAGGCCGGGCGGGCGAGGACCCATTCACGGCCAGAAACCAGGGCTTTGAAATCCGAGCTCTGGCGCTGCCAGACTGGTCGGGCAAGAGGGGCCGGCGGGAGCGGGCGCCGCCGCAGGTCGGGGCGGCGCAGGGGCGGGGCCCGGCCAGCCCCCCACCCTCCGGCGGGAGCGGCCCCGGGTTTGCACCTTCAAGGCCGTGGGCTCGACCAAGATGAAACCCGCCGCGGATGCGGTCCTTAGTGCATCCCGGCCTGATGAATAGCACCGAGCATCGCGCGGAGGGGAACGGGAACTGGCCACACTGGAGCTGTCCACCACAGACCATCCATAAAGTCCAACCCTCCTGCACAAATGTCCTTCAGTTCCTTTTCTAAGTAGTGCCGGTGTCACCTGGATTGGGGGTGGAAATAGTGATGGTGTCCCGGCCCAACTTCCTTGTGAGTAGGGGTCTGTGTTGAACCTGCAGTGTAGTGTGTGGGGATGCACGCGTGTGCGCATGGAAGGGCAAGTACTGCTGTCGTCCAGGAGACTCCAGGTGAACCTACTCTCATGGGGCACACATAGTTAGGGCTCCAGGGGAAAGCAGGCACAAGCTCCTGGCAACTAAAGGGCTGCAATAGGCAATTAGGGGTTTACCAGAACCCAAAGCCAGGTGACAGATGCAGAGATTCTTTGAGCTAAGTCAAAGATTGGGGCATCTATCTTTGATTTCCTCCCACTGCTCACTGCTCTGCAGTGTCCTGCTGTGCCATTCTTGCTTATGGGGACGTCCACATTGCACAGGGACTCAGAAAGGACTAAGGATTGAGAGTAAGGCCAGGAGGAAGGTGCTGGTCCTGGGAAGAATTGGTCCCTGGACTCATATTCCCATCAGGGCTTAGAATGAAGCTGGCTTTCCAGGATAGGTGAGGCCCCAGGGCAGCTGCAGCATCAGGCTAGGCATAAGGTGCTAGCAGAGAAGGAGCAGGCAGGCTTGGTTAAGGATTCTGTGATTTCTTTATTGGGGTAGGGATGGACATCATTCTGTAGAGGTCTTTGTGTTGGCCTGTGTGCACTTCCACACAGATGTACATATGCATACACACCATGCCAGTGCTCTGGGGCCAAGGTCAAGCTCTTCTCACAGACAGAGATTGGAAAGAGCTGCTTCTGGATTCTGAGGCTGTAGTCCCGATTCAGGAGAGAATCCATCGGTCCCAGGCCAGAGTGTAGCTGACAGTGCTGGGGTCCAGGTGCTCTGCTGGGAGGAGCTGGGCTTACAGAGCCAATACTGTCCTCCCTCCCTGCCCTGATGGTGGTTGGGTCCAGCCCTGCTGGAGGCAGGTTCTCAGGCTCCTTGTGGCCTCAGCTTAGAGACCCTGAGTGCTTCTTAGGCCACTAGGGCCCTTTCCATGCTAGGCACATCAGAGGACAACTCTGCGGTCCAGGGGATCCCCTCGCCCACTGCGCTGGTGTCTTACTTCCAGGTGCTGTTTCTGGACTTTTTCAAAGTGCTGCAGCAGCTCTGTGTAGTCGATGCTGGGGGAGTCACCTTTCTGGGACTTGGGGGCAGCTTTCAGACAGTCTCTGGGAAGACGGACAGAAGTCAGAGTCAGTGTCTGCATCATGGTAGGTGCTGGTGGGGTTCAGCTTCTGGGCACCTGTGGGTCCCTGCCCAGTGACATCTTCCCAGCAGTCAGACCCATAGTGCTTAGGGTCCCATGTCCACCCCCTTTCCTGCAGCTGGTGGGAACAGCCAACCGGCTGCTTGGATCTCTCAGCCTGTGGGCTGTTGACGGCGCCCAGAGCAGGCATCGCATGGGGAAGCATTTCCTGTTTACCAGTGGCTCCCTTTGGGGTGAGAGCCAGGGCTAGCAGCCAGCCAGGAAGGCAGCTGGGGCCTGGAACAGGGTCTGGGGAGAAGGGGGAGGCGGCAGCCCAGCCTTTTCTCTGTGGTATGGCTGAGGCTGCAGACAGCTGGGATCGGTGAAGTCTCTCTGTTGGACCCACAACTTGGCAGGCCTTGGGTCCCAAAGAGCTTGTCTTACCACAGGACATGCTGACCCACCTACACTCCTACCATCTGATGCACGAATCCTGTAGCCTCTATCAGCTGGGTTCAGCTTGCCACCCTGGTCCCAGTCCCATTCCTAACTGTCCCTCCAGCATATCCTTATTCTGTTTCCCACACTCCATTCTGCCTCACTGGCTTAGAGCCCTGGCAAAGGGTTTCATGAAGACTGTGACCCACTCAGCTGAGCGGACTCCCTGGGACCTCTGGGTTGGTAAAGAGGCTGACCGAAGCTGAGGAAATAGGAGAGATGCCTGCACAGCTGACCTTGCACACGAGTCTCCATCCTAGTCTGTAAGAGAGGTTGCCACAGGAGACATGTCACGTCCTGAGTATAAGGTTCCCTCCCGCTGTGCCATGAGAGGAACTTGCCTGTGTCCAGCCCTGGCTCAGGTACGAGATGGGTAGCTACATACAGCTCTACCATTCCTCGAGCAGGCAGCTCAAGGCCTGGTACACCTGGCTGCTCTGTCTAGAGCTCCCCACGATGGCACCTTCCCCAGTGAGGTTGGCCAAGTGAGAAAAACCAATGGCTTTAAGCCTGAAGGCATTGCTGTGGCCTGTTGAATTTCAGCTAGGAGCAGGGCACAAGGACTCCCAGATGCAGCTTTGGGAACCTGAGTCTACCTCCCACACCCCGGCCCACAAATGCTCCTTTCCTCTCTTGAGGACACACACTGCCTGAAAACATCTTAGATAGCTTCTGTGGCCAATGTTTTCCTGGGCCTCTAGCCACTGCCTCCTGAGCCAAGGCTTGATCACTGTTGGCTGGAGAGTGAAAGTGGCCTGGTGATGCCCACTTGGTTGTCATTTGGGGGCTTCTGCTGCTGGCTGACTCCCCTGGGAATGAGGGAAGGGGCCTCTCTGGCCCAGCGACTACTGGTAGAGGTGCCGCTGTCTTGGAGAACAACCAGACTCCCAAGGGGCAAAGGGACACAGAGCAGGTAGTCCTAGGTCCAGGGCGTGGCTAGCTGTTATCCAAGTCATTTAACCTGGGATGGGAGAGGTTTGAGGCCGCAGAGACGACAATGGGGACAGGGTGGGATGTGTGTCCATGAATCTACATGCTGTCATAACAACACCATTAGCGAATGTGGTGACAAAGGTCCACAGAAGGACTATTATGAGGAATTGAGGGATGTTCTCATTAGTTTTGTCAACTTGGCACAAATGAGTTACTTGGGAAGAGGGAACCTCAATTAAGGAATTGCCTCTAGGCCACTATAAAGTGATTAATGATTGATGTTGGGTTGTGCTACCCATAGGCATAGGTCCTGGGTTAAGCAAGCAAGCAAAACAAACCTACAGAGCAAATAAGTAAGCTACGATAGTCTTCTTTACTTCAGTCCCTGCCCCAACTTCCCTCAGCGACTGGACCTGGAAGTGTAAGATGAAATAAACCCCTTTCTTCCCAAGTTGCTTTTGGTTAGTGTTTTGTCATAGCCATAGGAAGCAAATTAGAACAAAAAGATAATGAGGCTGGGGTCTGGGGAAACGCTGTATCTTGCTCTCTGGGACCTCCTCCATGATAGGGGGATCCTTCCTAGCCGTCATGACCAGCCTTGCTGCTTGCTCCAGACAGCATCTCATGTACCTCAGGCTAGCTTTTATAGCCAACACCACCCTAGCTGATGGTTCTTCCTCCTTCACCTCTCCAGCGCTGGGATTACAAGCATCTCCCCCCCCCCCCACACACACACAATGGCATGCTCTCCTCCCCATAGTACTCAGGTACTGGGTGACAGGGATACCTGGCGGCAGGGTGGAAGGTGACTCGACAGTCTAGAGCTGGCACTCCCCTGCCACCTACCTGTCTATCTACCATGACCTTTCTTTCAGAGGATCCTTCTTTCCTCACTCAGGATGGTTAGAAAGCCCGAGAGTGGCCCATGGCCCCAACCCTTAGTGAGAAAGAAGGAAGTGATGGGTGGTGAGTAGGAAAACCTCCCCAGCTGTTCTGCTGTGGGTGGCTGCCTGACTGCCTGCCAGCTGCTTGCCCCACCCGGGGCTGGGGTTGCCCACAGACCCTTTCCAGAGTGCGAGCTGCCCCTCCGCACCCCAGCCCTGAAACCTGACCCCTCCTCCAGCTGTCTGATGTCCCTTCCCACCTACTGTATCCATGCCTGAGTCAACATTCAACTTTTTCAGGTCCCTGCAGAAGCCAGAAAGCTGGGACCCCCCCCCCAACACCTCCTGCCCATTTAGTACACATATACATAGACCAAAAAAACTGGGAGCCCAGAGAGGGTATTGAATCTGTGTGAGGCCACACAGCAGATCCCATTCTAGGCCTGAAATCATCCACTGACCCACATTAGAGTCTTCTATATAGAAGACATATTCCTTGGGCTCAAGATTCTCCTGAGGAAACCTTTTTACCTACTCTCTTTCTGGGGATTTATCTTGCCTTGACTCGGACAGCCTTCCCTCCCTTCCTCAGACAAGATATTGCCAGAAGAGCCCCGAGAAACAGCTCTGGGAAGCTGCAGGGTTTCTGGTCCTGCCTGAGGCCTGCCCCAGGGCAGTGTCCTTCCTGGTGCCTTCTCCCTTCCTCCTTCCTCCTCACCTCAGTGCCTACCCAGATATTGTAGGGTCAATGTACAAGTCAGGCTGAGGAGGTGTATTGTCACTTTAAGATCTTTCTACTCTCAGAAACAGGAGATAGCCATTCGGGAGGGATCCAGACACCGGCCCAACCCCACAGGGGTGTCCCTGAACCCTGGGTATATTCAACCCACCAAACACTTCACAGAGTTCACTTGATTGACACCTAGAGCTGATGAGACACAGTCAGCACAAGGCTGACTGGGAAAGGGGCAGGAAGGGGTGGACTGCGCAGCCTGTAAGGTTGGTCTGGCAGACACAGGGCCACAGAGACCTGAGTGCAGCAGGCTGATCCTGAGGCTGTCTGCATCTACCCAAAGGCAAATGCCCAAGGTCTTCGCTGCAGCGAGGCGCCAGGCCTGCTGAGTGGCTCCAGTGGCCTAGGAGGGAATTCTAGACACACAGGGCAGCTCATGCAAGCTGGGTGCACTCCATTCAGCGTAAATCTTCTCAGTGGCTCTGCTTGTTTCCATGGTGACCTGACAAGTGAAATTTTCCATCTCCGATGCCAAATGCCTGTGGATGAGGCAAAGCCTCCAAGGGTTACCAAATATAGACACAGCCCAACAGGCTGTGGGGCCAGGGCCAGCAGAGGGTTCAGGGTGGGAGCTTGGAACCCCTTGCCTAGAGGGTGCCAGCTTGGGCAACTCAGCCATGTTCTTCCTGAGAGCAGGACCCTAGTGGAGTAGAGCAGGTATATTCTTGTTTCCTATTCCTTTGGAATGATGGTGGGCAGGTCCTGATGATGTGGGAGCTCTCAGAGGGCCAAGTTTCTGGGCTCTATCTGGCTGTCTGGGCCCCTGACTTACTCGTCATCCCTGGAGCTCCTCTCTCCAGGGACTTGTGCTGGGCAAAGGTCTCACACTTAGGCCTGGTCTCTCTAAGCTCCCCCAGCCTGCTTGGGAAAGCATGCCTATATATTTCTACCCTTTAAACACTCCTAGAACCTCCATTTTGGGATCTGCTGTGGATTTGAAGACAAGAGGAAGGTACTTGTGGAGTGAACAAGGTTAAACGACAGAGGGGTAAGGTAGGGCCCTTGGATCTCCCATGGAAAGGGCCTGGAGGGCAGTGTCTGGGGCCCAGCACTCACTCAGTCTGCAGCAGCTCAGGGTTGGGCACACACTGGAGCCGATGAGAGAGCAGCTGGAAGGCACTGCTCTGGGGCAACAGCATGAGCAGGCCGTACAGGGCCTTGATCAGGTATGGGTTGTTCTTCACGTCCAGCAGTTGCAGGCGTAGATCTGCAGCAGGGTAGAAGTCGGGGTCAGGGAATCCTGGACTGTTCTAGAGTATACTAGCCCAGTCCCCTGCCTCAGAGTTAAGCAGTTGCTCCTCCACAGGCAGCCAGGCCTGGGGCCCTTCTCTCAGAGAATTTTAGCCATTTCCATGACCCAATTTCTCCCTACCCACCCATTTGACTGACCTATCTAGCAGCCCCTCAGCCTGAGATCCCCACACCTGCTGTTGGGTTAAGCCTACCTTCCCTAGGCTACTTCCTTATAATGAGGGCTGGGGGCTGGGGGCTTGTAGAGTAACAGATTCCCCAGTTGGTGCTGCACGTGCCAGCACGTGAGCTATAAATAGGATGAGCTAGAGAGAAAGAGTGGATTAGGGCTTTGCTAAGGGAGGGAGGATGGGAAAATGCCTTTGTGTGTAGTGAGGCGCACACCAAAGCTCAGTGTCCAGGAGGAGATTTGGGTATCTAAGTGAGACACAGCCACTTACCACCACCCCTTCAAGGGCAGGACACTCTTGTTCTCTGCCCAGCATCTATGTCAATCCTACAAGTCTGAACCTGCCACTGGCCACTGGCCAGCTGCACCTCATAGTGGCTACAGCCTCCCCAAGGCCTGACAGTGAGACCAGATTGGAGAGAGGCTCTCCTTTCCCTCCTGGGCCTCTGTAGTAGCTCTGCCCACATCTTAAACCTTGGAAGACATTATTTGTAGAAAATGAGGCAGAGAGTAGATCTTTCAGAGAGGAGACCTGCATCTTGGAGCCTGGTCTTGCCTCCCAGTAGGACAAAGAGGATGCTGGGAGCCTGAGCAGCCAGGCCCTGGTGCCAGGTGGCAGAGAACTGGGTGGCCTCTTAGTGCCCCCTCTTATCCCAAGAGGCAGAAGTCATGGCACCTATGATACTGTAACATACGCATCTGATATTGATGCAAGTTTCCCAGCACAGCCCTCCCACCGCCCTTAGGGTCTCTGAAACAGTCTTTCATGTTGATTGAGTTGGAGGTTGAGCTGATCGCCAAGGTAAATCAACCATAAAAACTCAGGACTGTGTTAGAAGTACACTCTTCTCCTCCCCCATTCCCACCATAGTGTATCTTAACAATTGTGCTTCCTAGAGCTCTGGGGTTATTCAAAGTAATCAAACCTAAGGGCGTGTGTGAGCCCTGATTTACATAGCTGGGTGCTCAGAAGGCCAGGGCTGGGGAGATTGGATGCTCTGAAGACTGAGCTGCATTGGAGGATGCTCAGCCAGCTGGAGGAACAAGGAGAAGCAGCTGCTGGGGTTACAGACCAGTTAATCTGCGAAGTGTGTGCACAGGGAAACTTTGTTTTGTTGTTCAAGATAAGGTTTCTCTGAGTAGCCTTGGGCGTCTTGGAACTCAGTCTGTAGACCAGGCTAGCCTCAAACTCAGAGATTATCTGTCTCTGCCTCCTGAGTGCTGGGATTAAAGGTGTGTGTCTCCACTGCCCGGCTAGGAAAACTTTTTACCATGTCCGCAGCTGTGGAGGGAACATACTTCCAGTTCTTTCTTCCCGCTGGGCCTCGAGGAAACTTGGTTTGCTTAGCATCTTTGCTGTTGGTACCTTCTCCATCTTATACTTGAGGATGAGCTGCTGAGGGCTTCCTCTCGATTAGCTTAGACCTGCCTTCAAGTGAATCCTTCTACCCCGAGGGGCACTCGGGCAGTGAGACGCTAGGTAAGGTACACTTTGGACAGGTTGAGGTCTTCTCCTGTTCTGCTGTCTCCAGGGCCTGAGTCATGGGAGCACCCGCTGCTTAGAGAAGCTGGTCCTTTAAATGTGAGGGTGCTGGGGGAGGGGGAAATCCTGAGCCCCTGCATTTGTTTTTGGGTCCCAGGGTAAAGGCTCATCACTCAGGTCAGAGATGCTGCCAAGGAGCAAAGGCCAGGAAGGTGGCCACCTAGGCTAGGAAGGTGGCTAGAGCCAGGGCTGCCTCTGGCTTCTCCACTACACTGTAAACACACGTGTGTTATCTGGAGTGCTGCCTGCTTTGGGGAGCAGGCGCTGCATGTGTGGAGGCGCCAAGCACTGTGCTTGCCCAGGCAGCCGCTGCTTCTGCACATTTAGCCTGGGTGTTACTCACCAGGCAGCACTCACCCAGTGGCTCCTGGCACATGGCAGCTCCTGGGCAAGCAGGGATCCCTATAGCCCCAGAGAGTCAGGGCAGAGGCAGCAGGCTGGGGAGGGCAGCGAGGGACAGCCCAGGGCAGGCTCTGGACATCCTGATGGGTTTCATGTCAGCACTGGCCTGTGTGTATGTGACCCATTTTGAGGAAACAGACAAAACTAAGTTCTGATGCCATGACCCCGTCCCACTGTAGCTGGCCTCTTATCACCAATCGCCACCTTCTCTGATATTACATTCTTGACATTCTAGAAGACCCCTGGGCTCTTCACCTTCTTCCCCTCTCTGAGCTCAGTTAAGAGTGGTATCTGAAACTGGCTCCAAACTTCCCCCTCTGCCTCCAGGTCAGCAGAAGGCAAGGTAGCTATGGCCCTGACAGGATCTTACATGTAAAGATGGGGCACTCAATTAGCTGCACCAGTTTGTCCACCTCTGTGAGGAAATCCACTGTGACTTCCAGGTCTCCACTGAGTGGGCAGTCAAGGAAAGTCTCCTTATTGGGAGTGTCTTTGCCCAAGGAGTGGCAAAGGACGGATCCCAGGGAGTCTATTTGAATTCATGTGTCCCTTCCCCAGACCTGGTTTCCAGTCTTTCAAAGTTGGACTTAGCACATGAAGAGGACATAGATCCAATCTGTTTTTCTGTCCCTCTAAATGGGGCGTGGCCCAGGTGCTCCTTTTGCATGGGTGCTTGGATTCTGCTGCTGAAGTGGTCCTCTGTCTACCGGGGCACAGGAAGACACTTACTGTGACCCTGCAGCTTGGTTTCTGACTGGGAGAACAGCCCATTAGCAGGCCAGGGAAGCTTAGAACTGGCCAGTGGGCTCTCAGTGTCTGGGTCACACAAGTGGCCAAGACAAATAGCCTCAGGCTATGAAAGGGTGCCAGGCAATAATACTTAACCCTTTCCTGAAGCCTTCCTGGCCCCAGCTTCTATCCCATCACAGCAGGAAGTAAGTTTTACTCCCTGAACACTGTTCCGATCCTAGGTCATAACCAGGTTCAAAGAGGAGGCTGTTCTGACTCCCAGCAGCAGATTAAAAAACCCCTCTGACTATGGATGCCTTTTGGTGAGGCAGGTCACTATGCATCCTGTGTATGTGTGCTGGGCTCCTGGTCCTTCTTCAAGTTTCCAAAATTTAGACATGTGACCCAGCCCTGCCTGCAGGTTTCCCCAGCACGTTCTTACACAGAGCTGTGGTGGAGGGGCTGGCAGGAGAGACCCGTCTCTTTCCTAAGGCAGGAGGTGGGTCGCACCTCAGCTGGTCTCCACTCCTAAGTTTTTCCAGGCCTATCTCCCCTTTAGGGGGTCTAAAAGGGTCTTTAGAAGGAGTTGATGACAGCTCCTTCCTGAACACACCACACCACAACCACACAGCACTCCTGGTGGGAGGCTTTGGTGATGTCCCAAGCCCTGAAGGTGGTCACAGGAAATGGCAGCAGGGCCACTTTTGGCCCTCCCTGGGGGATGGATGACAATGAGAGGATACAACTTCTGGATGAGGTCATAGGCGTGGCGGTAGTTCTGGGTGAGGAAGCAGAGGGACACGGTGGTGACTGGGTTGTGGCACCAGGAGCGGTACAGGCAGCAGAAGAGGTTCTGGCTTTCCTGAGGGAGAGGTGAAGTAGTTAGAAGGCTTGGCTCCCTGTCACTGGGTCCACAGAGGACCTGAGGAGGAAGGACCTTGAGGGGCTGTGACATGGGGCTCTTGGGGGCTGCTGGGCTGCCAGCTCAGCACTGGGCTGTGTTTGGCAGCCCAGCTGGGAACGAGCTGTCACAAAGGAAATGCTGACAGCTCCTTAGACCCTGTCATTACCTCCTGGCCTCACAGAGCCACGTGGTAGTGGCAGCAAGGGCCTAGTCAAAAGTGAGCTTACCCTTTGTAAACTGGCATTTCTGCCACTGGCAAAATGACAGTAATTGTCTCTTGGAACTCTGTGGTCCCAGAGCCCAGGCTGAGAAGAAGTTCTGTCTGGGCACAGGCTCCTTTCTTAAACCCCAGCTTCCCTTCCTTCCCCACCAAAGTCCACCCCATGCTCTCAGTACCAGGAAACCAGTCCTGCAGACCAGCCCACACTGAAGGAGCCCCTGAGCCTGAGGAAAATTCTTATGGCTTCTGTAAATGTCTGCAAGGAACCACAGGAGGAAGGCAGGGCTGTGGCCTGGATCATTCCAAATCACTTGGCCTCAGATGTCCTTATAGACATGGGCTTAAATGCCCTGGAGACTCCCAGAAAGAGGTTGAGGTAGAGTCATGCTAGGCAGGGGGCAGAGGGAGAGTGACCCACACCCTGATTGGGAAGTAAGTCCCTGGCACCATGATGGCACTGGTCCCTGTAAGCTGAGGGAAGCCCAGTGTATTGGCTTTCTGGCAATTGCTCTACTCTCTCTGACCAACTTTTGGGCACCCTTACCCAAAACCTGGGACAGGAAGCAATAAGGTGTCATGCATTTTGATGCACTTATGATAGGCATTTTATGAGACAGATGCGTCCAGCTGGGAGAGGGGCCAAAGCAGGGAGGAATACAAGGAGAGCAATTAACCCTTTGTTTTCCAGCAATATTTCAATTTTTACCATGAGAAAGGGACTTTGCTGAGCAGAGCATACCAGAACCAGCAGAGCCTGTTTCCAAAGGGACAGTGAATGGTGGGGGAGTGACTGGGAAGAGCCTGTGGACCTGGCCTTGGGCTGTGAAGACTCTTAGTTTAGCCATCCCCTCCTGGGAGTGGCTGGGTGAGTGGGGAGTACCAGAGTCTTGAGGTCCTTGAGCTGGTTCCTCAGCTGGAAGAGCTCAGTGGAGGTGAGCAGGATAGTATTGAGGGTGTGCACCATGGTGGACGCAAACTTGAGGTCCTCCTCTTGAAGCAGGATGTCTGCCATCGAATGGAAGATGTTCTCCGCATTCAGCAGGAGGCAGAGCTGCCTGGAAAACATGTCAGCAGAGGTTATACCCTGGAGGCTCTTCAGGGTCCTAGAGGAACCTGCACTTTACCAGGACTGTGGGGGGGCTCAGAGCTGGGGTTTGCATGGGGAAAGGACCCCAGGGGTTGCGGCAGCACACTGAAGACCTCCTTACTTCCCAGTATCACCTACCTTGACCTAGAAACCATGGCACATGAGCTCTATTTGTGCCCCTCCTCCCTCAGAAAACTGTCAGGCCTCTGGATAGCCGGAATGCCCTGAGATGCCGTCCTGGGATTTCATATACAGCAACAAGTCTGTAAGTTATATCTGGATGTCTCCCGTATATATCAACAATGCCTCCCTACACCAAGGTGGTTCTGCCCATCTTGGATCTTAATTCTCTCTAGACTCCATCTTCATCTGAGAATGTTTCCACACACAAGTAAATCTCTTGGGGTAAGATTGTGCTGTTCAGTTCTGGCCTTGCTTGAAGGGATGTATGCAGCTTGTTAGGCCCAGCGGCACTTGTGGGCTAAAGTGACCCTATGTCAACCAAGTGGCATAGGGAGGTAAAACAACTGGACCATAGTGGTGCCTGGCTCCACCGGCCCCGCACATTTCTTAGTAAAAGCCTTGGGGTAAGAACTGGGCTCTAAGAAAGAGGCTCTGTTACAGAGAGGAACCTAGAGAATGAGGAAAAGCAGGCTTCCCAGGGTCCCTGGGGCAAAGTGAAATAACAGCAGATTGAACACATCCTAGGGTCAGACTTCCAGGGGCCTGTGGGTAGAGCAGAGGTGGGCAAGGGGCAGTAAGCAGCTAAGTGTGCCAGCTTCCTATTGGATAGAGTCAAGGTACCTTGTCCCCATGGTCTTTGATGTGAGGCTGATGTCTTCTGCCTGCCTGTCCTTGTACCAGGGAAGCAATACCACAGAACTAGACAAGGGGCAGAGGCTTCCAGGTGCTGTGTACTGAGTGACACGACCCACCCTGTGAGGCACCACCCTGTGGGGCACCCTGCCTCAGAGCTACTTCTTGCATGGGACTTGATCAGGGCTGATTTCTTGTTTCACTGTGAACACCAGTCATGGCTTTGCAACTAGACTTGAGACAATTCAGCCATACCCCCAGTCCCAGCCCCAAACTCCAGAGCTCTTGGTAATGGAGAGACAAAACCAAGAATCCCAAATGTGTTCAGCCTAGATCCCATGGGCCCAGGAGGCTTGGGCAAGAGACCATGAAAGACAGCTAAATGAGGTGGGGGTGGAGGTGGGGCCATGAACAAGGGGTTACTGAATCTCCACTGCACAGCCACCCAGGAGATAAATGGCCACTCCTATGTGGATGGGCAAAGGCCTTGGAGCCCTGTGGTCTCAAATACAGTCAGGTGACCCCTATGTCTGCCTAGCAATTTATTTCTTAAAGGGGGCAATACCTGTCTAAAATGGGGGGAGCAGCAGGCTGATGTTTGGTGCATGGCACCTGGGGAGAAGAGCCTCCATGGTACAGATGACAGCCAGCAAGCAGGTGGACTCAGACAGCACTTCCTATCCCTGTCCACCCCTGGAGGAGCCCCATCTCCAAGGCCGTGGGACAGAAATGTTCAAAAAGGGCAAGCTGGGGAGGGAGTACTGACAAATGGCTGCAAGTGTCCATCGCCCACAGCTGCTGCCACTGTTTCCATGACAGAGCAGCAGCTGAATGGCTGCCAGGCAGTGTTTTCCAAGGACCCCAGGTCAGCCTGGCTGGGATGTGCAGAAGCCGGAGTCTGGGGTGGCACTCATGTATGCATGGGTTGGAGATGGTTGGGCAGGCAGGCGCCGTGGTCTCCTGTTGCCCCAGAGGACCTGAGAATGCTGACGGTCGGTCCTGTAGGTCAGGCAGTTTTCTTGTTACCGCTTGTTCTCCCTACCTCACTGGACAGCCGTGTCCCCTTCCTCTGGTCTTTGTCTCACAGTGGGCTTGAGTCCCATGGATATATGTTCAAAGTGGCCTAGGGTCAGTGACTTCCACATGCGCCTCACTGAAGGGACTCCAGAGGGGACAGTCCCTGTGGATGTCTCCCAGGCATCTGGAGCTTCACAGGGCTACAGTGCAACTCTTGGTGTCCCTGCAGATCTGCCTTCCTGCAGCAGTAAACACCATTACACTGCCAACCCAGCTTCAGGGTCACCAGCTCCTCACCCCGGTCTGGCCACACACTTGGGGCTTTGCCTTGGCATCCCACCTCAGGCTCATCTCCTCTGGGAATGGGCCACTGTCCAGGGAAAAAGTCAGCCATGTGTCTTGCTGGTTCAATCCTAACACACCTCTCAGTCCAACTTCCTACTCATTTAAAAATGTTTTTTTAATTTTAAAAATACTTATTTTTAATTATGTGTCTCTCTGTCTGTGTCTTATTATAGATGCCCATAGAGGCTGGGGACCTCAGACTCCCCTGGAGTTGCAGTTACAGATGGTTGTGAGGTGCCTGGTGTGGGTGCTGGGAACCAAGCTTGGGTCCTCTGTAAAAGCAATATGAACTCCCTTGGCTAAGCCGCCTTTCTCTAGCTCCTCCCACACCAGCTCTGACAAATCTGAAAGGCAAACCCAAGCCAGCCTCTCCACTTCTTAGGGCCTCATTTATGGCTTCTGGCTGGGTCTACTGTGAAGCCTAGCCCCTGCGGCTAAGCACAAACTCTCTCCAGCCTCAGCCTCTGGGCTGGTCTTCTGGCCCCTGAGGTCTCAAGTCCACTTTGCACCCCGGGGAAACCTGGGTCTGACGTGCCTTCTCTGTCTGGCAGCCTGACATCAGGCAGGCAGGCCTGACTTCTTTCAGAGCGCTGGTCACTGTGGCTGCACTTCTGTAGGCTGTTGTCTCTCACATTAGAACACAAGCTACAAAGGCAAGGACTCGCAGCAGCAGCAGCAGCAGCAGCAGCAGCAGCAGCTGTCACCATGGCTGGCTTTACTGCACAAGGGGACCGCGCTCATTCTGCTCAGAGTCTTCCTGTACGGAGGCTGGGATGTGGCCCAGTGGTTACAGTATCTGCTGTGCAGTGCAAAGACCTGAATTTGGTCAGATGCACGAAAACGTCAGGTGTGTGTGATAGCCTCAGAAGGTGGAAAGGAAATCCTGAGAGTACCTTGGCTAGACCAGCCACATCTGTAAGCTCTGGGTTTGAGTATGATGGAAGAGCTATTGAGGACAACACCCAACATCAACCTTGGACTCTACATGCGTGTGTGCATAAATGCACACCCACATATGAAAAATAAGCCCCCTCTACACATGAAAAATGGAAAAAGAATAAAAAGCTCACAGATAGGCCTGTGGAGACTACTGTTCCCTCTTCTGGCACTTCTCGGCTCACTCATAGGCAGGTTGCAGCATGCTGTAAATGCTCTGGCGGGCAGAGAACAGACATCTAGACTTGAACTTAACCCTTCACCAAGCATGCCAACCCAGAGCTGCCCTGTCCATCTCCTGACTCCCTCAGGAGGCCAGTTCATCCTAGGACGTCTCTAGAGCCTGTGCTTCCATGGCACCCCCACCCCGGCTTTGCTAATTTAATGAAACATCCAAATCGATATTAAGAGGTTTCTTTGGTGCATGATTCTGGAGGGTCCAGTGCAAGCCTGAAGGCTCCCTGGCATTGGGTCTTTGTTGAGGATGGACTCCCATGTTGGGAGCACAGGGGTGGAGCAAAACCACTTCCATCAGAAGCCAGGAAGCAGAGACTGAGGTCCCACAATCCCTCCAAGGGCATGTTCCCAGTGACCTTCCATCAGCACCACCCTGGGGACCAAGTCTTTGTCTCTGAGAGGTACCTACCTCTGTCCTAACTACAGTATCTTCTCACTAGGTGTGCCCTTTGTGAAAGGCCACAGTGGGAGTGGGAAGCTGGGGAGTGGTCCCTAGAGGGCAAAGTGGAAGTCCCTGCCAAGGCCTGACTTTCAGCCCTCCTGATGCTCTGGGCATCTGATGATAACCTGGGGGACTCCTGCTGGGGGTGTTTCTATTCCTTCAGCTAGGACTTGTGATAAGGGGAAGGAAGCCGAGGTGGAGCCACTGTGTCAGAAAGGCACAGACAGCAGGACCCTACAGGGCAGGGCAGCAGCAGCTTATCTAGTCCACAGTGCTCACAGGGTAAAGTGCCTTGGGAAGCAAAGAGGACAGGAAACAAGCCTGCACAGGACGAGAGAGGGGGGTGGTGGGGCAGAGGGAGGGGGAGAGAGGGAGAGAACACACTCGAGAGAGCTTTAAGTCAGAATAGGATGCTTGTATCTCCTCTGTCAGATCCTAATCCCAAATCCTATTCCATGTGCCTAGCCCTGGAGTGTGAGCAAGGTCTTCCTGTGTGGGTTTTTTGTTTTTGTTTTTGCACTTTGCAGAGAAGAGTTGTCTAAAGGGAAGACCCACACTGCTAGTGACACACATGATGGGGAGGGAAAATGGAGACTTTAGAAACAGGACCCAGCTTTCTGCCCTGAGTTTGTCCTCATCACTCGGCCTCTTGTGTGCCTGTCCCTGCCCATGGGCGGCCTGGCAGATGGCTGCCTTGCAGGGCTGCTGCGTCATCACTTCTCTGCTGAGTCCCAGCCCGGCTTGAGCTGCCTGCTTGGCTCTCAAGCATAGCGCCAATAATGGAACACAGCTTGCAAGCATTACACGTTTGCCCATATTTTTTAATACCCATATTAAAGTGCTATTCATCATGAGACAATGGCCTGGAAAGTGCTTGGGGACAAGGCAGAGAGGGGGCAGGAGGGAACCTAAATAGGGTGTGTTGGAGGCCCTCCTATGCTCACCCAGACATGGGTCCATGTCTCTGTCTATCAGTAAGAAACCATTCATGTGGGGCTACGACCCAGGAAATGGCAGGAGGTAAGTGGCTAGGGTGTGTGTGTGTGTATGGGAAGGAGCTCATTTGGAGGCAATGATGGGCTGTTGGTCCCCACTGGGGCTCTACACCTATCAGGCATAGCCCAGAACCTTGTGGAGGTGGTTTTCCCCTCACCATTTAGTGCCTCTGGGTGCTCCCTAGGTTCCTCTATGTGGCTAGGACAGACAGGAGAAAGCTTGACCTAGAGCAAGAGATGAGCCAGGCATCAATGGTGGTCTCCCTCCAGTGTGCCTTCCTCCTGCTGAGTCCTCCTGGGCAAGCTCAATTCTGCATGTGGCATCAGGAACATCCTGAAGGGCCCCACTCCTGCCTATCCTTCCAGTACAAGCTAGCATAGCTGCAAGGTCAAATGAGCCCTCCCCCTCTGTGTTGTCACAGATCCTTCCCAGGTGCCTTGGCTTCATGCTCCAGACATTCATGTCGGCCCCCTTCCTGGATTCTTCTGGCTTTGACTCTGAGTCTTGTAAGGGCATGTTGCTACCCCATGGTTCCTATGGCCTGATTTGTTTTATCACAGCCTAAGGGGGTGGTGGCACTGACATGACCTGAGGGCAGCTAGGGAGGGGCTTATGCCAATCACAGGGCAAGCAGACTGCTGTCTACCTCTCTCCAGGCTCACCCTCCTTCTTCAGGCCTGGCCTGCTTTAGGGAGTGACAAAAGGCAGAAGCAGAAAGGCCTCTGACCTCCAGCAGGGATATTTAGTGTGTGTGTGTGTGTGTGTGTGTGTGTGTGTGTGTGTGTGTGTGTGTGTGTGGTGCTCTGCCTGGGAGGAAGGGAGAGGCTCCGGTCAATGTTCTTCCACCAGCTGGGCGGATGGTGCTAACCTGCAGGGTGTTTTCAGGAGCCAAGCCTGGGCTAGTGGGCACAGGTAGGGAAGGGTACCCAAGATGGGTAAAGGGAGACTGGGGATGACTGATCTCCAGGCAGGAGTCGCAGACAGTCTCGACTGTCTCAATGTCACCATACTAAAATGGCCACTGGCAGAGTGCTGACAGCTGGCCTGTGGGGGACACACTTAACTACAAACCTGCCAAGCAATTTTGACGGCAGCTGGGCGCCCACCGTCCTTCCACCGCAGCCTCCCCCAGTGGCTATTAATAACATGCATTCCTGCTCCCACTCTCACCTGCCTCCATGCTGGCCGGCCAGTGACAGGCAGAACACTCAGAGTAACCTTCAGCTGGCAGGTCTCAGGTGAGGAGGGTGTCCCAGCTCTGGGAATTCTCCCCTAAGTGTGTCCTGGCTCCTGAGAGCCTTCCCTCTGTTACACGAGGAGCAGGCTTTAGATGACTTCACTGGGTACTTCCTGTTACGAATGGCTCTGCTTGATTTATCTCATACCTAAGCGGAAACCCCCAGCTCAGAGCACTGCCTCGTTTAGTTTTGTGCCTATTTTTATAGTCTGGCATCAGGGCTGTGAATTCTTTCTGCCTCTCACCTCGGTCCAGAGATCTCTAGTAAGTGCCCTCAAAGATAACCAGGGCTCCAAGCGATACCTTCAAACCTGCCTCTGCAAGACGGGAAAGGGGCACAAACTCCGGGTGTCAGTGCCCTCACCTGTCTCGAGGGCAGGGCAGAGCACACCATCTCTCCCCTCAGCTCAGCCTCCTGTTTAGTGTCTTCTTCTCTGGCCCTTCATTCCCACCCACAGCAGAACCACACATGGAGGGGGTTCTTGCTTCTTCTCTACATGGGCCACTACTTGATTTTCATCTTCCCTTTAACAGCTTGAGGCCAGGGGGGTTGGGGGTCTGGATACTTTCCCCCAGAGTCTCCAAGCCAACAAACCTGGGTGTACCCTAGCAGCAAGGCTAGAAAACGCAGAGGCCAGAGCCATCCCGAGAGCAGTGCCTAGTCCCTCCCTGCCTAACAGCTGGGTTCCTTCAGGGCTTAAGGAGAAAGCGACTTCCAGTCAGAAGCCAGAAGCTTGGGTGGGAGGTGTGGGCTCTCAGCCGAGGTTCAGAAGGCTCTAGAGTCCCAGTGCTCCCTGCTCCTCCCCCATTCCCTTCCAACCCCCTGCCCCCCATGTATGAAAACTGTAAATCTGTTTTATTTCCATCAGTCCTAGGCAGTGTGCCCCTCAGGGCAAAGGGAGCCTCGGTAACTCTGCCAACTCATGCCTTAAAAATCTATCGTGTTTAATGCAGTTGATGTGTCTGATATACTTAAGTTTCTGGGGAGGGGAAAGAGGAGGCGGCAGCATGAGGGCTTGTTTTTCTGGGTCTTGCTGGGAGTTGATGGAAAGGGGACAGAAGATGGAGTGAGAGGAAGAAAGGGGCCTTTTGTCCTCCGTGCTGTTTGTCCCTCAGTTCAATAGAAGCTCCTGCCAGGCTGGAGGAAGAGTTGTCATAGACACCTGGGTGGGCTTACCCCAGGATGGTCTCGAGGGTGGGAGCTGTCACATGGAAGCTGACCTTTTGCTGAGGCAGCAGGTCCTTACTCTGAGTTTGCTCTAGGCACTGAAGTTACAGGGAACAGTGGGAGAGGTGACTTGTGTTTCTTCCACAGCCCAGGTGCTCAGGAGGCTCTGCCCTAGGAAAAGCTCCCCAGAATAGAAGATATCTTGTGATGGCCAGGGACCTGCTGGGTCTTATTCCCCATGTATTGATGCTTTCCAAGGCACACCCACAGGCGCTACCAGAGCCTCCTTTGGGCTACATTCAAGCACCCTCTTCCTTGTTAGGGTAGCTTCCCTCTCTTCTTGTCTTGTTACCAGTCTGTTCCTACTATCCCTTCCCAGAGCTGTGCTTGGCCCTTCAAGATCAGTTCTAGCTCTTTCTTGGGCATACAAATTTCTCAGTCAAGGGAGGAGACTGGAATGAAGGAAAGGATCCTTGTGAAACTGAAAAACAACAGCTAGGAAGGACCAAGAGTCTGGTGAGCTGGTGTGGAATTCAGCCTGCCTGTGGAGCTCCATGCTGAGAGGCTGTCTCAGCTGGAGTTTCTACTGCCATGACCATAAACAGCTCAGGCAGGGAACGGTTAATTTCTTCCTACAGCTTGTAGTTACTAACCAGGGAATTCAGGGCAGGAACTGAAAGCAGGAACCCACCGGGAGGCTGGAATGTGGAGGCCATGGAGGAGAACCACTTACTGGTTTGCTCCTGGTTTAATCTGCTTCTTATACCACCTAGGAGCACCAGCTCAAGAGTGCACTGACCCCATGAGCTGGGCCCCCCCACATCAATCACCAGTCAGGAAAATGCACCACAGGCTTGCCAACCTGGTAGGGGGCATTTTCTCAAGTGAGGTTCCCACTTGCAAACTGTCAGGTTGACATAAAGCGGCCAGCACAGGGCCTCGGGGTAAAATGGATCTGGAGTGTGCTCGGGGAGTTTGTGAGGTACTTGGTTTTGGTGGTTAGACTTTCAGAATACAGATGGATGTAGGTCACAAAGTAGGGGCCTGAGGCAAGGAGAGATGGGAGATATCCTGGACCTGGGCTGAGGGAGTGCCTTGGTGCTGAAGACAGAGGCAGCACACAGAGGACAAGGCTGGTGAGCAAGGAGAGGAAATGGGGGCAGCCCTGGCTCCCGCCCAAAGACCAGTCTTCTTAACTCCTACCTTCTGCCACTGTGGGCATTTTCTCTGCCGGGACCTCCATTTCCTTCTCTCAGTGGCCATAAACAAAGGGCAGCTGGTACATTCTTGACAACAGGCAGTCTTCGGGTGAAATGCTTTTTCATGTACACAGGTGTCACTGCTACAATGCCCTTTCTACACGAGGATGCAGATGTGGCACAGAGCAGAGGTCTCATCCCCATCCAGGTCCAGGTGGCCATTATGCCCAGCACCAGTTCTCTCAGCTGTTACCTCACTACATAGCCAACCCACAGGCCCAGCTGGCACAAGGCACAACCTGGAACTTTGTTTACAAGGAGATACTAAGGATAGTTCTGCTATAGGAGCCACTGGAGTCCTTGAAGCTCCCGCCCCACAGTCCCAAGGCCGTGTAACTATGAACCACCCTGCACTGAGGATCTCCCTTGTGGCAGTGACCACATCCAGTTGCAGCCATGTTGGCCTGTGATCCATACTCAGCATCAGCTGCTGGGGTGATGGCTTGTGTTCAGGGGCCAGGGAAGGAGCTAGAAACTGTGTGCCCAGCTCACAACCAGGCTTGAACGTGGATCACAGGAGAGGTTAACAGAAGTGACTCCAACAGCAGGTCCCCAGAAGCCTCTGTCAGAGGTCCCAGGCCAGCTGCTGCCTAAGGTCCAGGGTGGGGGATTTTAGAATATTGACTTCTGGTCCCCAGGGAGATATGGTCAAAGTTGCCATTCTGCATCCAGGGCTGGTACTGCCAGGGAAACGGCACCCTGAGTCCTAAGTTCCCTGGAGTCTCCTTGGTGATAATCCGAGAGCCATTGACACAACTGCTTTCCCTCTGAAGCCCCCTGGGCTCTGACCTTCTCCTGAGAACACAATATGCCTTCCCCACAGCAGTGCTTGCCTGTGAAGAGGCTACCCGGCCTGGCATGCTGCTTCTGGCATGCTCAGACCTTCCTGCTGTATATATCTCTGTCACTCTCTAGCCTGGCTTGCATGCTCCAACTTTTACAGGACAGAAGAAACTTGAGTCCAGGACCACAGTGCAATCAGAATCTGGTATCTGTTTGGCCAGACAGTGTATGGCAGCAATAGAAAGAACCAGGCCACTTCTCTTCTCCACCTACATCTTGAAAGCCCAGGGCAGAGATGGTCCCTCTCCCTCTATCTGCATCGCTTCCTCTCCCAGCTCAGGAGCAGGCTTCTGGGAAGCAGGAACTGCAGTGCCCAGGGCCCAGTGGGGCTGTACCACGATCCCCTTGAACGGCTGACTGGGGTGTCCCTTGCCCAACAGCATTTCTGTTCCCATTGTTCTGCTCATCTCCTCTTTCTTCATCTAATCATTCCCGAGTGAGTCCTTTCGTTCTAGGCCAAGGGATGGCTCACCATTACTGTTTATAGATCCCCAACATTTCCAGATGGGTAGCATTCCCTTCCTTTTACCTTGCAGTGTGCAGCCAGACACCCAGCCCTTGGCCAGGTTTCCCTGGCTCCTCTGTCCTACAGTCTGAGCTGGTGTGGGTGCAGCAGCTCCAGTGTGCACGCAATCGTGGCCTGAGGTGACAATGCTTCCCTTCAAACACTGGCCTTGGAGCTGTGGATCCAGGCCAGGGATCCTGACAACTGCTCTGATTGTCTCCACACGATTCAATGTATTCTGAGAGTTCTAACCTGGGCCTGCCATTCTGACTTCTGGTGGCACTTCTCAGTGTAAAGCTACCATGCTTGGTTCCATCAGTGACCTCACTTATCTATGTGGGCTCCCCTAAAATTAGGGAGACTCCCTACTTGAGGAGCTCCTGGATCTATGTATATGATGTTGGGTCCTGCACTGAGACCCCTTCTCTGGAGACTAGTGTTTTACCTTCCCAAGCTGTCCAACCTGCCCATTAGGGTGGCTGCTCCGGGCCCTGGCAATGCCACCTTGGGAGAATATGGGAGAGAATTTACCAGCACCTTGTGCAGCTATTGAGTCTGGGCTCTGACTTGGAGATTTGGGCAGAAGGCCCCACCTTCACCTCCCTAGGCCCCTTGTCTTCATTCCTGCCTGGTATCCCTTCTCTTCCCTGCTGGTCTCTGCCTGCTGTGTGTAGGCCTAACTTTCTCTGTTCACAAAGAAGGAAAAAGAGACCCAGGACTCTTCCTGGCATCCTCCCCTTAGACAGTGGCTTCCTCTGGCAGCCTAGTGACTAGTCCTCCTCAGGCATCAGCTTTCCTGAAGGATGAAGAGCAGCTAGCCAGCCACTGCACTGGCATATGCTACTCCTGCCTTTCTGACTGCATTTGACATTCACAGACAGTGCTTCGTTCAGGAGCTGTAACAACCAGAGCATCTCTGGTCTTCACATCTTTAGTGAGATTTTATGAACTGAGATGGCTTTCTGTGGCTCTTTACAAGTGTCCACTTAAAGAGCACTGAGCTAAGCAGTGGGAAACAGAAGAGGAAGTTAAATGCTACTACCCACTACTGGCATCAAAGAACAAACATCAGAGCAGCGGCACTGCAGAGCTTTCTGAAAAATGGTAACAAGTTCAGGGTCTAAAGGGCAGATATGGTGAGAGAAGACGGCACAGGGAGAAGTAGGTGTCTGGAGGCAAACAGAAAGAGGTTTTGCTTTGTGCCCTTTCTTACTACTAACCCAGAAGGCTGTAAATATTCCTTCTGTGTGACCATCTTTTTGGGGAATTTTAAGATATATGAAGTAGGCTTTAGTACAAATCTTTCTTTCCCAGGAAACCTTCACTGGATTAAATGCATAAAAATAAGGAAGAGCCTTAGTCACGAGGTGTCCTTGAGAGTCACCCTGGAGGGTGCATCTGTCTTAGGCCATGGTTATAGCTCAGGCTCCCTGTGAGCAGGGCTTGTGCCAGTGACCTCCCTTCCCTCAGGATCCCACTGTAACACACTCGAGCAGAGATCAGTCATCCACACTCCGAGAAATGCAGGGGATTTTAACACCCACGTGTTCTGACTTTCGCAGAGAAGAGCCCCTCTGTCCCCAAACCACTGTGCTCCAGCTTAGAGTTCAGGGCCATGTCTAATAAGTTCAAGGCTGCCTGGGATCCATAGTTCAAAGCTAGCTCAGGCAACTTAGGAGAACTTGTAAAATGAAGACAGTTTAGTGGTAGAGGTCTTGTGGGGCATGAGTTTGAAGGCTAGTGTGGTAGCAGGCAGGGGATAAGCCGTAGAGCAAGACTCAGGGAAGGTGGTACCTCATCAATGGATGGCAGGACCCTGGCTGGGCGATATGGTGGCAGTGGAGGCAGGGCATAGGGACGGCTGCACATTTAACAATGGAAACATGCATTTTACAAACGAGAGGATCAACAGCCGGGAAATGGTATTTTTAGCTACTGTGGCTCTTTGCTTCAAAGGCGTATGTTTCATCTAAAACCAGGCAAACCTCCTACAAAGTCTGCCTGTTTGCAAGGAGTGATTAGCATAATACGAGTGGGAAAAAAGGCTGGGCTCCTCATGGAGGCAAGAGAGCTACTATAGGGGAAGTTTTCTCCTGAAATAGAATTTAACAAGTGACAAAGTCTCATCAATGGAGTCGAAGCCCCCATCTTCACTTGGAGCAGCCACATGGCCTCACACAAGTGTCCTGGTTGGTACCATGTGTGATGCTTAAATGCACCCAGAGCTTGGCCTGGCAGGTTCCCCTTATGGGT
Organism: Mus pahari; assembly: GCF_900095145.1. Classification (NCBI taxonomy): domain Eukaryota; kingdom Metazoa; phylum Chordata; class Mammalia; order Rodentia; family Muridae; genus Mus; species Mus pahari. The sequence continues at coordinate 34,061,840 of NC_034609.1, read as the reverse complement.
GCTATTTAAATACCATTTTTGGGCTGGTGAGAGGGCTCAGCAGGTGGGGTGTTCGTTGCCTGAACTGACGACCCAAGATCTGTCTCCTGGACTTACACAGTGGAGACAGAGAACTGATTCCTGTAGCTGTTCTCCGACCTCTATACCCCATGCCTAACATATATAATATATGAACATAATAAACAACTGTGAAAAACTTAATAGTGCTTTTTTCTTGTTCAATTTCCTCTAATTTTAAGTTTCAGGGGTCTTGGGCTGCCCATCCAGATGTCCTTTTTGAGGGGGTTGGTAAGAGTCAAGTGAAGGGTAACCAAGAATGGGTGGCAGGCGGGATAATCAGGAGGACACCTGAGGGAGGCAGTCCACTAAGGTCACAAACCATGGGTTGGACAGAGTTGCCTCTCATCCTTTTGCTCAACCTATGGCTACATCTTTAATGTCTGTCTTTCCTGAGCTGGACACTGGTCAGCAGCCTGAGGAAAGGACCCTAGTTATACACTGTGAAGACCCCGAGACAGTCCTCAGAACACCACAGGAACGAGACAGGCTGTGACCTACCTTCCTAGAGCTTTAACTACAGAGACAGGGGAACACTTGACAGCTGTTCCACTGTTCTGAGGGGCTGGGCTTCAGGTGGCAGCTTTGCTTTCTACATTACACATAGCTGATGATGAGAATGAGGTGGAATGGAGGGCAGTCATTTCTCTACCTTGAGCTTCCCCCAGGGAAAGGCTAGACAGGTTTTCCTGTGGAGGGTCCAGAAGATTCGAGAAGTCAATTTCCACACTACCGGGGATCAGAAGAAGCAGGAGAGTTTGACTTGGGGCAGCCACACAGGCTTCAAGGGAAGGTGGAAGGAAGGGGACTCTGGGACTTGCCAAGTGTTAGGGCTAGGCTTCCGACAGAGACGGGAGGGAGGGGTCTCCTTCAGGAAAGGAGAGGCAGGCAAGGAAGAGCTCAGCCCATGGCAGAGGAAGGAAATGGGCCTCCTCGGGAGAGATGACTGGGTGAAGAAAGTCTAAATTCAGAGGGACCTGGAGAGAACTGATGGAAGCAGCATCCCTGAACAGTCACTTGACAGGGGCCACGTGTTTGGGGGCACAACTTAGTTCATATGATCTGGTTACATCACCTCTCCCAAGTACGCAGAACTAGCTACAGTGCAGCAAGGTTCCTTGTCAAGCAAGCTGGCTGAATCACCTTCCTGAATAACCTTTGGAGTTTTCTGACCATAATAGCAGGGGGTGGGGTGAAAGGCTACAGCTGTCACTGTGGATGAGTGAGTCCCTCTATTTCTTTCAACTTTCTCCGGGCAGGGTCTGGGCCCCAAATGCCTTCTGATCCACTGGAAGTTCTAGAAGTGTGGAAGAGCCAAGTTTTCACTTCACCTCATGCATACCTGTAACTCAGAGCGGCTGTGAGACAGGTTCTCCTGGGGACTCAGACACCCCATGAGCCAGCTCTGGCCCTTTAGTGGCTCACTGGGTACTGCAGAGCCACCTGTGAAGCAGCCAGCCTGCGCTCCCCCTCACTTCTGGGTCCCTGCTCCTTTAAGTCTCCTTTCAGCCTGTGGACTCAGAGCAGGGTCAGAAGCACCCTGCTCTCCCACTCCCACTGGGCTCAACCGACCTTTCATGCCTCAGCTTAGACAAAGTTTTTTTTCTGGAAGTTTCCCTGGGTTCTTCCATCCCCTGGCACCCTACCCCCACCCCATCTGCTCCCACAGAGCACTCTCATGCTGCGATGCTACCGCCTGTGACCATGACTAACCCTGGTGGGCAGGGCCTAGCTCCTCACTGCAGTGGGCACCAGGCCTGACAGTGAGTACCTGGGCAGGCTTGCTAAGTGACGAATGGCTGCTTAGTGCTTTGTGGGCCAGCAGCAGCAGCAGCAGCAGCCGCCTTGCCCTGCCCAGTACTATCTGCCAGGTAGGTTCTCATCCACCCTCACAGCTGGGAGCCCATGACACCTGCTCCCAGCAGCTTCATTCTCAGACTGAGGGCTCTTGCCTGGCTTGACAGCTGTGGCCTAATTTCCAGGGCTATCTCGGGGCTCCTTATTTTTACCCACTTGGTATTTTTCATTACTGATGCATGGGGGATGGTGAGGGATTGGAGGTGGGGGAAGGGTGTGGATGAATGAGAGACATGGCTGCTGTGGGGCTAGAGTCAATAGTCAGGTGGGATAGGAATGGGAGTGGGTTTGGACCAAATGATTTTCCTTTAAATTTATTAAAGCAATGCCCCACCATCACGTTCCTAGATTCTTCCCAGTAAGCACTTTCAACAAGGTCACAAATGCACTGGCTCTATAGATTTTTGGCTCCAAACCACATTTCAGGCAGCCTTTAAAAGCCAATCTTGGCACAGCTTCACCGAAGCCTGAAGAGAGAAACTAGGGCACTTTTATGCTTTGAGAAAACATCAGATCCAGGTCACAGCTTCCTGGCTTTGTGGAAGCTGTGGGGCACCCTTTTCCTACTGGCCTGAAACTGCGCACCCTGTCACCACCACTGTACCAGAGAAGGATCACACACTGGATGGCACTTCTTTGTTGCCACTTGTCTACCTATGCTATAGGGCTACCTTGGAGCAGACAGGCACTACAGTTCAGAGTTGGTCTGGGGCCTGGGGTATTCACAGAACACACTGCTGCACTAAGCGAATCTCTGATCCGGCCTCCAGCTAGGTATGCACTCTTCAACTCTCCAGGCTCTCTGACTCCCTGGATGCTGCACACATCTTTCTTGGGACTATGGGGCTATGAGGGTCCATCCCAGCTACTACACAAAGGCAGAACAGGTAATTGGTTACTTAAAATATAACTGTAATCTCAGCCCTCCTATGGTGAGAGAGGAGACGGAGATAGGAGAATGCCCAGAAGCTCACAGGTCAGTCAACTTGGCTTAAGAAGCACAGTGGAAAGTAAGGACTGATACCCAGGGTTGACCTCTGACCTCCAGACACCATGGGATGCATGCACTTGCACACACACAGATTTACAAACAAGAACCCAGTTGACCTTTAAGGACTCTCTGGCTTGGGACTTGATGTATCTTCTCCAGTACTGCCTGTGGCTTTCATCTGGGGGCACAATGTGGGAAGGAGCATGAAGCTCTGCTAGGACCAGTTCCTCCGTCTCTCCGGGTGTAGAGCTGCAAGGAAAAGGGAGGCACCAGCCTTCCATGTGTGCTGCCCATATGCCCTGGCCACCTCCTCACTGCCTGCTCTCTCCCATGCTGTGCCTGCTTGGTGGGGGTTGGGGTTGGGGGTGTCTCTGGGTCATACACATTGCTTTGCTCCACTTCACTCTCTTGGAGGGGTAGAATACATAGCTGTTGGGAGGTAAGGGAAAGTCCTTCCTGCCAGTGCCATGGTGGTCTTGCTTCTACTCCCCTAAAGTTGGCATTTGAATCTAGACCACAGGGTCTGTTGGGGATGCCCCCTCAGTGTCTACTGTTTTAGATTCTGGTTTCATAAAGAGCTCCTCACCTGTGCCCAGGATGGTCACACAGCCTCCTACACCCGAGAGTGGGCAAAGGACCCTGCCAGGATAAAGGTTCTGATGCTCCCTGGTCACATTGGTCAGATGAGACTCAAGCCTAGGACAGCTGCGGATGGCTTTGGTGCTGAGAGGGTAGAGTGAACCGTTCTGCCATGCAGCTGGAGCCTGACAGGAGGAAGATGAGCAGCTGTGAAGATGGGAGGCAGACTCAGGTCTGCAGCCAGGATGTGACTCTAGTCTTTGAGGCTTTTAATAAGTCAACTTTGTTCCTACTGGCACACTAACTTTATTTAAAAAAAATGTTAGGGGTGGGGCTATAGTCTTTCTTTGTAGCCAGGTTGGCTTTGAACTCATGATCCTCTTTTGTCAGTCTCCTGAGTGGGATTACAGTTGTGTGCCACTGTGCCCCATGCCTTTATTATTATTGTGTGCGTATGTATATGATGTATATGTGTGGTCGCATGTGCCACGGCACATGTATGAAAGTCTACCATTCTGTGGCTTTCAGGGATTGAACTCAGATCACCTGGTTTGCATAGCAAACACCTTTACCTGCCCAGCTATCTTCTGGCTGTCTTTTTATTTTTCAAAAATCTTTTTTTATTACAATTGTATGTGTATATGAGGGAGAGAGAGGGAGAGGGAGGGATAGAGATAGATAAGATATATAGAGAGGGATAGAGGAGGAGGGAGGGCGGGAGGGAGAAAGAGAGAGAGACAGACAGACAGACGCCCCAGTGCAAGAGAGAAGCGGGTCAGTGAGTGCGCAGGTTAGCGTCAGATGGACCTTGGACCTGGGGACCATCCAGGCTGTCAGGTTTGTGTAGTTTTTTAACAGCTAAGCCATCTTACTGGTTAGTTTTATTTTTTAAAATGTAAGGCCAAAACTGAGAGTGATATCATATGTCTTTAACCCCAGGACTCAGGAATGCCAGAGGCTGGAGCATTTTGAGTTTGAGGCCAGCTTGGTCTATACAGCAAGTTTCCAGAACAGCCAGGATGACACACACACACACACACACACACACACACACACACACACACACCCCAGGGTTGGCTCAGCAGTAAGTACACCCAGCAGCTCCTGAGGCTCCTTGGCTGCTATGGCAGCAGTATAGCGGTTACTCCATGCTGTCACAAGGCCTGCCTGTTATTTTTCATTAAATCCTCACAAGCAGCAGGACGCTTGGGAGGGAGGTGGTGGCAGGAAGACCAGAGGTTCAAGGCCAGCCTGGGCTGCCTGACACTATGCCTCTAAAAACTCAAACTCAAACCAAACTAACCAAATTAAACACATTTAAAAGCTGGGCACGGCAGCATGAGACAGGGCAGGGAGTCAGAATGGGGGGTGGGGAGCAGAGACAACAGTAGGACCCCTGTGGCTTGGTCAGTAGCCAGTTAATACAATTTGTATGCTCAAGATTCCTTGAGAGACTCTGTCTGAATAAAAAAAAAAATAAGTGGAGAGCAGAAGATACCCAGTGTTGGTCTCTGGCCTCCATGCACATAGTATGCATACCCAAACCCATGAATACACTCATGAACATGACCAAATTCAGAGTTGGGAGAATAGCTCAGTGGGAAAGCACACAGTATGTGAATTGCCCCAGGTTCAATTCCTAGCATGACCAAAAATGTATAAAAACACCACTGTTCAGGAAGGTAGCCACATGTTCTGGACAGCCCAGTATCTTGCAGTGAGAGCTGTCCTATTGCTTGGAGATAAGTTGTTCCCTATTCTGCATGGGATTTCATTAGGCTGCTACTCCCAGAACCCCACAGTCCACTCTTGTCCCTACCAGACACTCATAACACTGTCTACATCAAGCTCTCTGAGACCATGACCTTTTTGAGACATGATGGCTACATGATATGGCAGCCATGTCTGTGACTTAAAAAAAAACAAACAAGGATGGGTCCCTTATGTGTTTTCCTGATCCTTGACCTAAGTAAAGAAGTAATGCCTGTGAGTTTTAGATGACCGAGCTGTGTCCAGCTCACAGGAAATACCTCTCAAGCATAAGCTGGAAATGGGCAGCTCTATGGGATGGTCTTAGGAGTCCCTCAACCCCCAATGAAAGCATGCAAATAAAGGACCTAGATGTTAAAAGTATAAGGCATGCCACAGAATGAGTCACTGCAGTGTATGCATGTGGGGTAGGCAAAGACCTTTCCACAAATCAGTAAGAAAAAAACTGAAAAACCAATGGAAAAGTGACATGAATAGGCTCACCATAGGAAGATGTCCAGAAGGCAAGTGAGCTTTAAGTGTTCAGCTCCACCATTCTCTAGGTGATGTGACTAAGAGTACAACTGTACCAGAAGAGAAGTGGGTGCAAGCACCCTACAGAGCATCTCCTAGAACTGTGAATGGATGTCCATGTGCAGTCCCATTATTTCTAGGTACAAACCCAACAATAAGTGTATGTGTGTGTGTGTGTACCCCAAAAGACATAAGACACACCTATGGAAAAGTAAACAACTGCTATAGCCAACAGGTACCGCACAAAAAGAAGCCAGGCTTTCTAAGAGAATACAAACTGTAAGTGATGGTTAGAACCTCCAGGCGGTTGGGAGGGGCTGCTTGGGGGAGAGCAGGGAGGTAGATACTTGTGAAACACATGAAAGGACTCGTCAGTGCTAGAGGGTTCTATTTCTTATTTCAATGTTAATGCCATGCACGGGACAATTAGTGAAAATTAGCTAAGCCACAACACACTCCTCATTTATATACTTTTGTGTTTGAGACTTTCGTGTCTCTATGTAGCCCAGGTTGGCCTTGAACTCAAAACCCTCCTGTCAGCCTCCTAAGTACCAGATTACAGCCATGTGTCACATGTCTGGCTCCCACACTTTTTACTGATATGCTTGTCTTAAAATTTATACTCACAAAAGGCATCATAGGATAGAGGGAGAGAAGGCTGTAATGCAGGTAGGAGCGGGAAGAAAGACCAACCCACGAAACTGAGGCAAAAGTATGGTTAAGAAAAGGAAGTGACAAGAAAAATCTAGCTGAAATCAAGTTGGAATTTCTTGGCATAGGATGGAGTCTCCAAATCCTATTCTTTGGGGCAGCCAGAGGGCCGGGCATTCTCAGGACTGGCTAGGCACACAGTGGTGTATCATAAGGAGAACCTGCCCAAGGGCATGGATTTACCAATGACAAGGCTGAAGCAAAACCGACACATGTGTGCATGGAGCTTGGGATGTGCCTGTGGCTGGGCTCAGGGTGCAGAGCCCTTTTGGAGGGTGTGGAGAAAGAGACAAACACTTTGCTCTTGAAAAGGCAGCATCTGGAAAGCAGGAGTGAGAGCCCAGGCTCAAAGCACACCTCACATATAACTGATGGGAACCTAGAAAACAAAAACAAGAGCTGACCCAACTCTCCTTGAATCTACCTCAAAGAGAGAGGGGCCAGGGCTGGCGAGATGGCTCAGCGGGTAAGAGCACTGACTGCTCTTCTGATGGTCCTGAGTTCAAATCCCAGCAGCCCCACATGGTGGCTCACAACCATCCGTAATGAGATCTGACATCCTTTTTTTGGTGTGTCTGAACACAGCTACAGTGTACTTATTAATAATTATAAATAAATCTTTGGGCTGGAGGGAGGAGGGACTGAGCAAGTGGAGTTGACTGGAATAAGCAGAGGTCCTAAATTCAATTCCCAACAACCACATGAAGGCTTACAACCAAATCTGTACAGCTACAGTGTACTCATATACATAAAATAAATAAATCTTAAAAAAAAAATAAAAAAAGAGAGGGGCCAATGTGGAGGACTCAAGTAACTGATAAGCCAGGGGAAGATAAATGATGTGGGAAGATGTGAGATGTGTTCCCTTGAGACAGGGAGTGGGATGGGGCAGTGTGGATGGCCAGGGGCCTGGAAGACAGACTGGGAAAGACACAGATCAACTGAGCATTTACTTCGGCTTGAAAGGACGGCAGGTAATAGAGCCAAGCGAGGTACTGAAGACTCTGAAGATGTCAGTCAGGAGGTCTTTATGTGGATGCTCCATGGGCTGACAACCTCAACAAAAGGGGGATGCTACCAGGGCACAGAGCACAGTTGCTTCTGAAAAGATTTAAGATCCTCCCAGGATCCTGGTGGAGTTCAGTGCCATGGTTCCTCCAGGTCAGGCCTGACTAAGGTCACTGCCAGCCATTCTCCAAGAAGCAGCCTCTGCTCTGTGAAAAGGGGAACCAATCCAGCTGATATGGAGTCTGGTCCTGGTGTGGAAATGGTGAGTGGCGGGCTTTCAGGCCTGCTTTGCCTACCATGTGGGAGAGCCACTACACTTCTCTGGGAGGAAAACAGGAACTTTCTGGCTCCTTCCATGTGTGCCTCCTGGGCTCTGGAGGCTGACTGATGCTCGTGGGAGAGCATGGAGGCAGCACGGGGTCTTTAAGCTTGCCTGTCTGTGTTCATGGCTGGTGCTTGCAGATAGCTCGCTCATTATCCTGACAGTCACTTTCCCTTTCTTGTTCACAAGTTCCCACATCTTGGAAGAAACCTCAGCTCTGGGGTCCATACTCCTGCAGATCATACTCAAAATCTGAGAGTGAAGGAGGTGGGGTCAATGCCCTACTGTTACAGGGACATTAAAATAAGATGCTGACATAATAACAGACCAAAGCCTACAATATCCTGAGGGCTGAGGCAGTCAACTCTATAGAAAGTTCCATTGTCCACTTCAGATTCCAAGGGCCTCTTTGGTGGGTTTTCTCACCCTGCATTATGAAGAAGTACTTGGCCTGACCTTCCCTGTGGACTGCCTGCTATGGTCACTGTCTTGGCAGGGTCTGGCACGGCAGTTCCCCTAGGCCAAGTCCTTTCAAGGGCTATCGTCACCTGTATTCTAAGATGGGGCCTCTCCTTTTCTGCAGAGGCAGCTGGTCTGGAGGTCTCTCTGTCTCTGTCACACACACACACACACACACACACACACACACACACACACACGGTGTAGGGGGCTCTGTGATAACCCTAAGAGCTAAGAACAATCATGTGAAGGACAAAAAGAGAGAACTTCATAAGAATCTCTCAAAAGCAGCCCCAGGAAATGTGTACAGACCTGATAGCAGGAGCAAAGGGAGGCATCTTAAGGAATGCACCACACAATGGACAGGATGTATCTGGACCTGTCTTCCCAGGAGTTTACAAGCACTTGGAAACTAAGGACCCCACTTATCTGTCCAGGTTCTCATGCAGAGGAAGGCAGGAGGTTGCAACATGGCTTCCAGCAGCCAATTCCAAACCTGCTGTTATTTTTTTTAAAAAAGGTTCTATATAAGAGTACACTTTTGGCTGGTTGCTAATTCACCAAGCTATCCATGTTATCAATGTCAAAACTCTAAGTTTCCTGGCATACCGAGGCAATGTCTAAATAGACCCAGAGAATTTCTAAGTCCATCTGGAAGCAAGCTCACAAGCTTCAGACTGAATTTGTTATCACGTTTTCAGCCTCGAAAACCACTCTCTATAATCACCCCTCAGTCTGCCAGTTGCCTGGGCTATGGGGCTGAGATCTCAGGTGTATAGGTTATAAAGTAGGTACTATGTGAGAGGCTGGATGGGGGCCAAGCAGGTGCCACATCCTGTGGTAAGGAGCTCAATACTTACACACAGTGGACTGAGCAACTTTTCCACCTATTTGTTGCTGAATCTTCCTTTCTTCCAGTGCTTCCTGGAAACTGCAGCGTGCAAGTTGGCTTACGGGAAGCTTCGACGTGTGGGCTGTTTTAGGGCTACCCTCAAGGACACATGGCTCCCTCTGCCTGTACACCTGTGCTCTTTAACACAGCCTTGTTCAGAGTATATGGAGGTGCTGCCCTTGGAAGTCCCAGGCTCCCTCTGGACAGTGCTCTGCTCCTCTCACAGGCCCCAGGAGGGCCTAATCAACCCCAGCCTAGCCTAACAAGGCCCATCACATGTGGTTTCCATTTCCAAAGAAAAGACAGCCTTGTCAGAGGGAGTGCCAGCGCATGAGTCTGCTGGGCATGGGGACTGCATGAAGGAGGATGGCCCCAGCTCTAGAGAGTTCTAGGTTGGGATGCTGGGATGCTGACTTCTTGTTCTGGCTCAGGGTACCTGCATTTTGTCCCTTGTGAGGACACATTTTTACCTGTGTCAGTCTGGATTCTAGGTGTGTGTACCACTTCTACTACCACAGAATTGTCTCCAGTTAGAGCTGAAGTTGGGGGCTGGTTATGCAAAGTAGCTTCTGCTGCACGCCCCCAAAATAAGAACATCACTTCCCCAGCCCCAGGGCCAGAGGTGCGGCAAATAGGAAAAGTTCTACAAGATTCATACAAGGAGCTGGACAGACTTAAAGCTGGTTAGAAATGTTTCTTCTGAGCAGGTGTTGGCCATTACAAGGTTTCCTCCTGTTTTGGCCAAAGTCTCCTTCCCTCAGCTGGGGACCCACTCAATATGGCCGCAAACTAAGAAAAGATCAAATTCCACTTGCAATCCCAGTAGGAGATCAGGATCTTTCCTCCCAGACAGATTCAGATTGGTGTGTGTTTGCTGGGGCAATTTATTTGTTTTCAGCAAATGAAGGTAATCCCTTAAAGGTGACAGGGAAGAGAGCTGACGGGAGTCCCTTATACCACTCTTGGAAGCAGGGACCCGAGAGCCAAGCATGGTTTTCTGAAATGACAGTTTAACCAGGTCAGGGATTCTTGACTCTATGCTTTCTTCAGCATAGCACAATGTTGGCTTTTGGGGGCCTGCTCCCTAACAGGTGAGGTGATAACTACAAAGATTCACAGGCCAAAGAGGAGGGTGTCCCCAGGAAAGGGGACTGCAGAGATTGGGGGAGTGCTTGGAGGATCCTGAGGCATGAGGGAACTGAGCCTGGAGGGGTGGGGTGCTAACCCATACGGGCTGCTTGTGGAATTTCCTAATCATGCAACTGAAGAGTGGCTTCTCCTGACACTCTCCTCCCTTGCTCTACCACCTACCTCAGTGGCCCATTCTACCCATGCTAGTCTTTATGACACAGGGCTTATATGCAAACCCAGGGCACCAGGAAGGCAGTGGTAATTCATAGGAACTTGTATTAGGGATGTTCGGGAGGGGCTGCCATGTTTGTCTGCATAGGGTCGGGAGAGGAGGACCAGAATGAGGCCTCAGACTGGGTGTCTCAGGCTGGGGTCTAGGAAGCCCCATGACTGTGTTCCTTTCCTACTTGGGTCATGGCTCATTCTCTCAGGACACCCACCTCATCCCAGAAGTGCTCCTGACCCTGGAAGGATGCTTGAGACTCATCTACCATCAACTGGGCGGTCAAGCTGCAGACCTTGCATTCACAGCACACAGTGGCTTGTTAAAAATGAAAGCATTCTCTGGCAAGTACTCTGCAAGGCAGCAGGGAGGAAGAGGAGGGGAAAACGCAGTTGATGGAGCCAAAGGACGCTGGCCAGAGGCCCTGCTGGCAGGCAGAGTGGAGTGTCTTCAGACTTGCTACTTCCCAGCACAGAAGCGGGCTTGTAAAGATCACAGCTGTTGGGTTACGCCAGGGTTCATATCACAGCTTATCAAAGAGGCTAGCTTTTCTCCCTCCTTTCCTTTTCTCCTGTGTATAAGTGGGGTGGTTCACAGGCAGACAAGGCCTGGGCTTGTTCAGCTAGCATTAGCATGAAGGGTGGGAAGAGACTGGAGGAGGGCAATGCACACCAACACCTACTTTAGACAGAGTTGGTTTAGTGGGGCCGGGCTGGGTGCTGGTGGGTGCCCTGGGCACTGGGGTGGGCGACAAAGCTGGCTTTAGGACACAAGGTTCAACTATCCATCCTCCCATGAAGCCTGTTCCCATTCTCCACGGACCACAGGGGAAGTGGAGGCCAAGCTCATGTCAGGGGCTGAAGAGCGGCTGGCTCCCTTTCATCACAGAATGGCTAGACAGGCACTAATAACATTTGTGTTTTAGCTGGGCGGTGGTGGCATATGCCTCTAAAAATCCCAGCAAACAGGAGGCAGAGGCAGGAAGATCTCTGAGAGTACGAGGGCAGCTGGTCTACAGAGTGAGTTCCAGGACAGCCAGGGTTACACAGGTTTTTCTCAAAAAACCAAACCAAACCAAACGAAAAACCAAACATTTTTCTTTTATGGACAAAGCAAAAAAGACTTGGAAGTATGTCATATGCTACAACTCAGAGAAATTGTGATTTGAACCTGCGCTAGCAGGTTATTTTTTTATGTCAACTTAACACAAGCCAGTAGGGCATTTTCTTAATTAGTGATTGATGTGGGAGGGCCCAGCCCATTGTGGGTAGGCCACCCTGGGCTTGTGGTCCTGGGTTCCATAAGAAAGCAGGCTGAGCAAGCCATAAGGAATAAGCCAGTAAGCAGCACCCCACCATGGCCTCTGCATCGGCTCCTGTTCCATGTCCCTGCCCTGTGTGAATTCCTACTCTGACGACTTTCAATGATGAACAGTGATGTGGAAATACAAACCGAAATAAACCTTTTCCTCCCTAGTTGCTTTTGGTTACAGTGTTTCATCATAGTGTCTTAATCCTAAAACAGAACCCAAGCCTTACTCCACAAGCCACACAATTCCTTAGGCTTTGAACTGTGCCATCTTCTTCAAATTGTGGGCTATGCCTTAACTTTCCTACAACCAAACCAACGGAAGGACCTAGACCTAGATTCGGGCCTGTGAGGCTGGCTGGAATATGAGAGTTTGGCACCATCCTTATCTCAATTTGTGGTCTAAATGACTATGTCCACAAGGTAAGGGACTGAGTGGACATGAGGCCAAGCTGGAGTTCTGGTCTTCCACTCTTGACTCTGGTTCCACATCAAGATGGTGTTTCCCACTCTGGGAAACAGTGTGGGGTGAGGAGACTGAAGAAAATGTTTTCTCTCTCTGTGATCAGAATCCACCAGATATTTTTTTTCAAGAGCTCTGGATGCCTATGTCTTCCCACACAAATGGCAGCTGCCCTGGGCCCTAAACACATCACTGCACAAATAATGGCTTCTAACTTGTTCACAGGAACAACCATTTATCTTTTTGGCAGAAGTAGGGACCAAGAGGAGCAACTAAGCAGCCAAAGTAGGGGTTGAAAACCATCTACTGTGCCCCCCCCCCCCCTCAGGCCTGAGGCTCCATCAGGTGCCCTTCAGGCTGTTTTTCCTGGACATGAAGAGGCCAAGCTTAGTGCCCAGTATCTTTTCTTGAGTGCTTTCCAGATTTATTTATCTATCTATTGGCAACAGGTTTCTCATTGAAACAGAAGCTGATCAATTCAGCCAGGCCAGATAGTCAATGAGTTTCAGGGATCTACCCATGACCAAATGCTAGAGTAACATTGCCATGCCCTGATTTCATTCAAGTCAGCTTTGGGGATATAAATAAGTACTTGTGTTTGTGTAGCATGCACTTAACTGAATGAGCCAGTGTAGCTCAGGCTTGCTTGGTTCACTATGTAGCCTAGGCTGGCCTTGAACTCACAGCAATCCTTTTACCTCGGTTTCTCCAATGCTGGGATAACAGCTGTGAATACCTAGTTCTGGAGTGTTCCCTCTTTAGAGTTAACAGCAGAAAAGAATTCTATAAGTGAAGGTGCAGGACAGCAGCTGACCACCACACCTCACTAAGGTCTTCATCTCTTGTGCAATTATGGAAGCAGGAGGGAGCTGCGCGTCTGTCATGCCAGATCCTGACCTGGGGACCCTCAGAGCCCACACTGGGTGTCTGAGAGACTCGGGAGCTGGCAGTGGCTGGGCACTGGCTTGGAAGGCAGCGGGCTCTCAGGGCATTGAAGGCTGTTTTTATGGTATGGTGGCAGACAAGCGGATGGCTAGAGCAGAGGCCAAGCAGAGACTGCAGTGAAGGATGGTTGTGCCAGTCAGGGCTAACAGACCTTCTGTGGTTGTGCTGGGTAGGGTGAGGTCTGGCCTGCAGGCTGGGCTTAATGCCTTCTCAGAGGGAATTCTTGAGGGAACTCAGCTCTGGAACAGCAAGTGATTGTCATGCTGGATATTCCAAGTCCCAAGGATGAAGGGATGACCTATGGGACCTGCTCTTGAACTGTTTGAGGAGCTGGGTTCAGGTAGTCCTGGCCCCAGTTCCCTACCTGTTCAGGAGTCCTTGAGGTTCCATGTTGTCCCAAGGGACAACATAGTGGATGCTAACTTAGCAGAGTGAGGAGTCTGCAGCCCAGCTCCAAGCAATCCTAGTTGGCACACTGCTACTAAAGCATTTTCCTTAAGCAAAAATGAGAATTCTTATCATCCCCAGACACTAAGGGGATCCTGAGAAGACGGCAAAGTCTTACTGGCCTGAAGTCTGGAAATAGAAACTGGCAGTGGCCTGGTTACCAGCTTCATGGAGCAGGGAGGAGGCCTGAGCATGCCTGTGCCACCTGCATTCCTGCTCTGTCCAGTGTGGGCATGCTGGGTACCATCGTGAGCTCCCAAGGCTCTGGGCTGCAGCTGGCTATGTCTACCTTTTCCAAAGCCCCTCTCTCCACTGCTTCACTCTACCAGAGGAGGACTGCTCAGCAAGAGTGCTGACACCTCTGTAGTCTGGAAAACCACCTGAAGTTAACTGTCACTCATGTGAGGGCATTCTACTGTTTTCATGTATGTGGGTCTCTTGTGCTGTATCTGATGTCTGCTTCCATCTCTTAACTGGAACTGTGCAGCTCCTGTAGCCAGTGAGCTCAGGGATCTATTTGTACTGTGCACTCACTGACTGCTGCTGCTACTTCAGCCATTTCTAGACTACAGTGGTTCTCCAATGGTACGCTCTTGGGTCTCAAGCACACTGGACAGATGCTCTACAGCTGAGCTGCCTGCCTAGCCCCTGAATATTGTTGTTTGTCCAAAACAGGTGGGGGCAGGTGCTACTTGCACCTGGTGGGTATCGGTCAGGGATGCTGTTTAAGCATCCTAGAGCTCCACCACAAAGAATTATCTGGCCTTCCTCCTGCTGCTCTGTCCCTTTTCATAGGTCAGTTCTTTGGCCCAGTTCCAGGGTGTCTTCAACTCCACTCCCTGACCCTAACATAGCCATATAGCCAGTGTTTTTCTCCATCAAGTTCCTCATCTCTTCTGTCCTGTCTCCATCTCCTGGGTTCACTCTGAGGCTGAGCAGGCTTCCATGTCAGCTCCCAGATCATCTTCAGGCTTCATCTTCCCTCCTCCCCTCCTCCCCTCCTCCCAGCTTCTCTCCCCTCCCCTCCCTCCCACCTTTCTGGTTCTTCTCAGCCTCCTCAACTAGCAAATATGACACTTCATAGGGCTCAACCGCAGACTCCTTCCCTCACTCGGGATTCCTTACTCCCTAAGAATAAAAGCGCAGAGCATAAGCAACCAAAAGCACACTTTGCACAGGGTTGGTGCTGAGCAGAGTCTGGAATTACCCATTTCCAGACTCTGCATCTTGGAACTAGGCCTCTCTCTGAAGCATCAGACTGCTGCATCAACATTCACTTTTGATGTTCTCAAAGCAACTCAAATTCAAGTATGTGACTCTTTTACTCTGACAACTTGCTCAGGGCTCAGGACCTGCATGCTGTCCAGACTCTCCTTCCCTTTGTCTGTTCTGCAGTCCATGCCCTTGACAATCGGCCAGTCTCACTAGACTACAGTCTCCCGACTGTTATCCATCTTGGCCCTTCTAACCTATTCTCCCAACACTCCTCTCTTAAATCAGGAGTCTGATCACATCACTTCCCCAGCATGTAGCTCCTCACTGACCTCGGAGTATGGTTAAGAAGCCACTCAACTGGGCTCTTTGTGCCATATAAGGTTAAGAGATCCTCTCTGGCTGTGTTGGGTGGAGTAAGGACTGGTCTAGAGGCTGGTCTTGATGCCAGCTCAAACAGATCTCAGCACAGCTCTTGAGGGGACTCAGCTCTGAACAGCAATGGATCACCATTGCTGAATATGCTGAGTCCCCAGAGAGCAGGGAGAAGGGGTCCACGAGCCTGCTCAACTTTGTGTTCAGGTCACAGGGAAATGAACTCTTCATGTATGTTCCTGCCTTCAAGTCCTCTGTATAGACTGCGGCTCTGTTGGAATCACCCAGTTCCTCCACCCTTGGTGCCACAACAATACAGTCTGACCCCTAAGCACCTTCAGCCACATTTAAGAACCTCACTACCTTGAGGCTTTGATTCCACTGGTCAAGAGGGAAGCCAGGAAATGGGGAGAGAGAAAGAAAGCAGGTGGCTGCTTTGTCACAATATATAGTGGGGGAGTCAAAGCTGTGGCACACAGGGCTGACCTGATGATGAACGGGCCTCTGGCCTCCAGGAGCTTCCGTTCACTGCTGAACGTCTGCAGAAGATTAATCATGAACTTGTAAAAGTAGGAGTTCATGGTGGGAGTGGAGGGGGAGCCTTCTAAGCCTTTGGTACCTGTAGAGAAAGAAACAGCCAAGATTTAATCTGACTGTGTGTCTACAGGTAATGAGACAGAATACAACTGTAAATGCCAGACGGCGTGTCCTCCCTACCCTGTGTGTGTGTGTGTGTGTGTGTGTGTGTGTGTAAGAGATGAGAGAAAAGTCTCCAATCAAGGGTCACAGACTGGAAGCACGGATTTTATGCCCAAGCACATACAATTTATTGGTTTACTCCTAATGAACATCTCATGTGTAAGACCTCCATTAGGTACTACAATAAAAACGAAGTGGAGCCTGGAGGGATGGCTTTGTGGTTACAGGCATGTACTGCAGACTTGAGTTTGATTCTTAGCACCAACATCAGGCAGCTCAAGACCACCTGCAACTCCAGGGGATCTGATACCATCTTCTTTTTTTTTTTTAAAGATTTATAAGCTACCATGTGGTTGCTGGGATTTGAACTCCGGACCTTCGGAAGAGCAGTCAGGTGCTCTTACCCACTGAGCCATCTCACCAGCCCCTGACACCATCTTCTAGCCTCACTGGGAGTCTGTATTCATGCACACATACCCACACATGGTTACACATACATATAATTCATAATAAAATAAATCTTAAAAATAAAAACAAATGAACACAATTCTCCCCATTATCCAAACAAATTAGGTATCTGTGGGGTTTACTTTGCACAGTAAAGGACAATGGCCAGTCAGAGCATAAAAAGGTTAGACAGACAGCTAGGCATGGCAGTGCATGCCTTTAATCTCAACCCTTGGGAGGCAAGGGCAGGGCAGGCGGATCTCTATGAGTTTGAGGCTAGCCTGGTCTATGTAGTAAGTTCTAGGACAGAGCTATGTAGAGAGACCCTTTCTCAAGAAACCAAAATGACAAAAACAAAAAAGAGGTTAGACAGGTGCAACTATTCCACGGTCAACAAAGCTGACAGCCCCTTGGGCATAAGACAAAATCCCTTCCCTAGTGCTGAGAAAAGAACTAAATGGTGCACACAGTGACTGGGCTAAGGGCAACAGACACAAGCAGACAGGGTGACATGTCTGGAGCCTCGCCTAGCACTGGGAACTAGGTGAAGGTGTTCTCAGGTGGAACTCTTCCAGCCTGCAGAGCCCTGGCTGCTGTGTGATACAGCCTCAGCCTCAGCCTCCCCCGCACCCCCCCCCCCCCGTCGGCCTGCTCTTGCATATGTGCCCTTAGTGAAGCTTTTAGCACAGCGGGAACAAGGGAAGGCTGATGGAATGGATGCTGGCTTATTCTGGTGTGGGCTACTCACATGTCCCACAGGACCAGCCTTCCTTTTTGATACATGGCGGCCCCTAACTACAGTGCCAAAGAGAAGTGTCAAGGATGGGGGGATTTCTGCCCAATGCAATATTGGGACATCTTTGTCAAAAATAACAGCTTTATTAGAGCCTCATTCTTGCCCCATAAAGCATGCCTTTTACAGATTCTCAGAATATTCTTAAAGTCGTACAGAACCCACCGCCAACCGTAGAATGCCTTCATTACCCCTCCCTCTACTGGGATCTGTACCTGTTACTTTCACTTCCCAGTCTCTCCTCCAAGCCCTGAGAACAAATCCTTCTCTCTATGGACTGGTCTATTCTAGACATTTTGCATGGATAAGTGGAACCTAATAATGGCTTCTTTCATGCAGCATAAATTCAAGGCTCAGTTTGGCTGTATATATCTATTCTTCATTCTTTCTTATCACTGAACAATGGACACACCATATTGCATTTGTTAATTCATTAAGTGTTGAGTACTTGGTGGCTTCCACTCTGTGGCTTTATGAATGATGCTGGTGTAAGCAGCCATGAGCTCTGTGTGGACTGGCTTCCTTTCTCTTGGCTACACCTAGGAATAAAACTGTTTGGGCCCTGGGGGGATTCCTCACCAGGATACTTTCCGCATTGGCTGTACTGGAGTTCTACCTTCTTGACATCCTCTCGAGCATGTTACCCGTCTTTCACTATAGCCTTCCTAGTGGATGGAAAGTGGTGTTACACTGTGGCTTTGTAGTTCTCTGGTGATTATATATATATATATATATATATATATATATATTGCCTATGTTTATATTATAAATTCAGCTACTCAATTCCTTTGCCTATTTTCAAAATTGAATTACTTGTCTTTTTATTATTATTAGAGTTCTTCATATATGAGGTTCTTATCAGGTAGATGGTTTAGAAACATTTTCTCCTATTCTGCGGGTTTCTCTCCTCTTCTTGTCAGGAACATGCTCCACTACAAGGCTACATCTCCAGTCTACGTTCTTGATACTATCCTCTGAAACAAAACTGTTTGGGCTGGGATACATTTCAGTGGTAAGAGCATTTGCCTACTGAGTTCAAGGTCCTGGTTTAAATTTGTTAAAAACAAAACAAAACTCTTGTGGTGCTGCAAGGCCCTTCTGCCGCTGAGACACACTGCCAGTCCCACAAAACTGGTTAAGTCCAGTGCCATCTTTTCCCTTTGTCTGCTCAAGCTTTTGAGACCATAGGGTTAAACAGGGTCAACTGAGGCAGCACATGCCATCCATTTCTGATCTGGCCTCTCTGGTTTGGAAGCCTCTTCTCCTGAAAGGGCAGGCAGGCACTCACACAAGGTAGGTGGATACAGGGGTCCTTGGAGATCACACTTGGCTGTGGGAACACATGAGGCTCCAGAAACGTCAGGCCAAGTGCATAAAAACATGTAAAAAACACCCAGTGCATGGCATTACAAGCCTCCCAAAGGAGCTCACGGTTGCCAGTGGCCACAGCGGCACTGGAACCCCAGGAGTCCTGCGGTCTGTTTTCTCTTCATCTTGAGAATTAGAAGGCATTTTTTGTTTTTTCTTCCTCTTCCCCCAGCTGCAGCACCTGCATCCTTCAAACCTGTCATTCTCACTACAGACCCCTGTACCTCCAAAACCCTGCTACCTTCAATCCCAAGACCTTTCTACATAACCCTGCACTCTTCCAAATCCTGCCGTCATGAATCCCAAGACTTTTCTAGACAACACCCTCCCAGACAACTGCCTTCAACAGGGAGCCTTGAATGAAAAGCCAGTTTAAGGACAGGCTGCATCCAACTTTCTGCTGTTTGTTCTGCACTGTTCTGGGACCTGTTGAAGGCAGCCTGGCTATCCTGGTCCTGAGTAATGTTGAAATGGCAAATAGTCTCTGCTCCCTGGCCCAGAGGGGCTGTTTGCAGAATTGTGTCAAATTCTTACTCATCAAGAAACTTCAGGCCCAGCTGGGGCTGATCTTAGACGAGGTGGCTGAAGACAGCTGTTGTGGCAGCCGTGCTTCCCCATCCTCACCCACAGGAGATAAATTAAGTGGTGGTAGTGGTGGCGGTCATGCCTGCCTACCTACCTATCCAGCACTCCCAGGGCCATGTGGACAGGACTCCAGTAGAAAGTAAGCGTGTCCTGGGTGTGTATCTCTGCATTATCTGGGTCTCTGTCTCCCCCTGCTTCTCTATGAGTCCTCCAGGGCCATCCCACTTCCCGGCCTAAGGCCACTAGGCTTCGAAGAACTTAAAAGGACAAAAGGACCAATGAATGAAATAACCATAAATAAGTCCTGCCTGGCTGTGGCCACCTGGGAACCCTAAGGAGCTGGGTACTCTGGGAACACTGAGTTCCAGCCTCACAGGGCCATGGAAAGTCAAGCACCAAGCATGGTGCCTGGTCTCAGTTTCTTAATCTATAATAGGGGCAGTAGGAGTGCCCAGCAACACATGCCACATGCCGTGCTCAATAAATGGAGTGTGTGTGACATCTGCAAATGTCTCCGGGCCTGGAGCACTACGTGGAACAGATTGCTTTCATTCCTTGTAGAACAGGCTGGACACACAGGGAGAATTAGGATCTCAAACTCACAGAATTCTGCTGGGGTGCTCAGAGAGAAAGAGAAGGAGTTATCTGTGACCTGCTCCATCTCAGCTAACAGACTGGCCGAAGACAACAGGAGAGATGGCTGGGAGTTACCCTGGACACATTTCTGCTCTTCTTAGGAAGGGCTCTCATTGGTCCAAATGGATTCAGTGCCTAGGCTAAATGGTGGTGGCTATTAGTGGAGAGATAAAGCACAGGGGACAAGTGACTCTAGTTCTTAGGAGCAGTGTCCTCTGGGAAAACCTGTGAACTCAGTCCTTCAAGTAAGCCCATTGTTCAAAGACCACAGACAGGAAAAAGCCAACGATCCCCAAATGGAGTCATGCACCTTCCCCAAGATTCAGCTGATGGGAAGCTTAGGTACAGCACGTTAGGGGGAGCCACCCAGGGCCCCAGCCTGGCCTGTACTGAGTGCGGCCAGGACTTCTGACTTTAGAACCTCACTTGCAGGAAGACAGTGCACCCATGCAAGGCATGAGTCCCAGGCAAGAAAGGCGAGCTGTCAGCGTTCACTGGTGACAGTGGCAGGGTCTGTGAGAGCTTCCTCCACCTTGGTTTTTACCTTTTTGCCCAACCTCCTCTGACCTCAGCAGCCTTCAGGCCTGCTGTCTGGAGAACCCAAGAAAGAAAGCTCTGTAAGCCCGGTAGACTCTGGGCTCTGTTCCCCTCTGAGATAACAACAGACCGGAGATGGGACACTGTGCTGCCCAGCAAGCCGACTTGCCCATGCCATCACATCTCATCTGGAAAGTGAGTTTAGATCAAAGAGAAGCCACACCCTGCTTCTGCACAGCTTCCCTGCTACTGTCTGGGAAGCCGGAGAGCTCGGGTGCAGACTCTTGAGGTAAACTTGTCCCCCATCCTGAAAAGGCATAAAAAGAGTCTCCCTCTTCTGCCACGTAAACACAGACTTTCTTTAGAGAGCCTGCCATGCTGTCTCCCTCTGATGCTAGGTCTTGCTCTCTTGCCCGTGGAGCGCCCACCATGTTGCTGCCTTCTCTGCCTCGTTCGTCTTTTGTGTTTAAGAAACATGCAATAGATTTTTCAGTTGCCAGTAATCTGGCTCAGTGTCCTTTTGAGTCACCTGTCCTATCCAGAACCTAAGGTTTTTGGCCAGGGCTGTGGGCTTGGGAGGGGGGTGGAAAGAACAAACCGGCCCAGGAGTATGACTGCACTGATTTCCGCCTTACTGAGCCCGTACCTCCCAGGGGACAGTGCAAGCGCCTCCACCAGCCTCTTTCGCCCACCCCTGGCTCTGGTTCATCTGGTTGTGCAGTCTGTAGTGTCTCTGCCTCAACAACAGTTGGTGCTCTCCATGCCTGGGGATGGGTAGAGCTGGGCCTGGCTCAGTAGCCTGGCTTAGGGCATGCCTTCCATGGGCCTGGCTCAGTAGCCTGGCTTAGGGCATGCCTTCCAGATCTGCACCTGGACAGAGGTGTACTAGCAAGCTTCTCCTTTACCATTACCAACGGTGCAATTTTGTAGGTTCACTCAAATGGTGGACAAATTGCTTTGGTGAGAACCTGCAGGCAGGAAGGAGAGAAGAGGGCTGTGTGTTTCAGGGGCTCTTCCTGAAGGGCCGTACCAAAGATGACAGGGATGTGAGGGAGAGTGCAGTCTCTTAGCCACACAAACCTGCCTTGTAGTTCTGGTTTGGGCAAGGAAGAAGCCTGTGGGGCTCTGGAAAGAAGCTCACGTGACTGAATGACTGACTGCTCAGGGGCAGACAGATGCTGTGGGGAGCCCTCTGTATACAAAGACAGGCCGGTGTGTGGTGGCTGGGGAGCCAGCCCTGCACATGTTGCTAAGTGAAACCTGATGTGGCGACATGAGAGTCTGCAGAGCGTCTCACAAACAACCTTCCCTGGGATGTTTTGAATTGATTGAGTTTTGTGGCTATGACGTGAAGGAGCCTCACATGTCAGGATAAAAATAGCTCTGGCCTCAATAGACAGCCCGAGTTACAGTGCAACAGAACCAGATGCAAAAACATTAGCCACTGAGCTCAGACTCCACTTGCAAGGTTCCAGCTTCCTTCTACCCCATTCCCTGCTGTCCAACTGAAGATTTGCTGCCTGGAGGAGGCAGGGAAAGGGCCAGTGGCTGTGGAAAGCACAACCAGAAGGGTAAGGGAACAGGTCAGACGTGAACTCTTGCTGATTTAGCCAGGCCATGGAGACAGCTGGTCTCTCCTCTGTGTCAGGGAAAGGAATACCATCCACTCTTGGCACAGAAAGTGCTTCATGAAGCTGGGTGTGGAGGTGCACACCTTAAGTCTCAGCATTCTGAATGCAGAGGCAGGAGGATCTCTTGAGAGTTCCAGGCCATTCTGGTCTATAGAGGGAACTCTAAGACAGCCAGGGCTACCTAGGGAAACCCTGTCTCAAAAACAAAAACAAACAAAAACAAAAACAAAAAAACAAAAAAACCCAAACAAACCGAAAAAAAACCCCAAGAAAACAACAATAACAACAAAAACAAAGTACTTCATGGAAGGGGAATCCATTGGGAAGCTGGCCTAGGTTAAAGGGGATGAAGGGGAAGGAGCAACTTCTCTGCAGAATTAAGTGCTTGGGAGAGAAGGAAGCCAAGGTAGGGGTTCTTTTTCCTTTTTAAAGAGGGAGTTGTGGAACTGGAGGTAGCACCCCTTCCATGGCTTCATGGATGAAAGGACACGACACCAACCCCTGCAACCTGGTCCTGGAAGTAACAGCCCAAGATAGGAGCTGGAACCTCACCCATATCTGGGAGGTGTCCTGCTGTTTGGCTCACAAGACAAGATAATGGGTCAAAGAGAGAAGGGCTCAGGTAATTCCCAGCTTTTAGGGTAGTGGTGAGTCCACACTGCCACCTGCTCTCAGAAAGGGGCTGGCACTAAAGCCAAGGGTGGTGCTAAAGGGAGAGGCTAGGACTGACAAGACCAACCAATAAGAAGTCTTGTTGCAGGACCAAGGGACACCCTTCTTGGACAGTGGGCCTGGGGAACATGAGCTCATTCTTGGTTCCCAGCATCCTTTATTTTGACCACCTCTCATCCTTGCTGGGTACCTGCTGTCAGGGACTCATACGTGAATAAAACCTAGCTCTTGTAGCCTGAGATGTACACAAGTGCACACAAGACATTTGGTAATTCTGATATAATCTGAGTCTAGAAGCAGGGATGATCTGTGTGCTTGCATTTCTTATGACCTGGGTTATTTCAGATTTGGAACCTATACCTCTGCACCTTGAGCCAAGGTTTCCTCACAGCCAAGAGGAAACAGACCAGTTCCACCACCCACCCTGAAGAGCTTGAGGGGGTAAAGGGGAGGCAGCTTGCAGAGGATGTCACCAGAACTGACCAGAGGGATCCAGTGATACTAAGGATGGATACCAGAGCAGTTTCTCACTTAATTGATCTTAGCCCTGCCTATGGAGCAGCTTCCGGAGCCCCCAAGCACTCCAGCCCAATTTAGAAGATAAGGAGGCAGTGCCTGAAGCAGGGACCCACTACAGGGCACGGGTGGCAGATGTTTCTGCTGCCTCCTAGAAGGTGAAAGATGTATAGGCTGTTGAGGTTCAAAGAGCAAGAGGCAAGGCTCTTGGAGAAGCTGTGATATGGTCAACTGTGGTTATAGTAAGAGGAAGGAAGGACAGGAAATGAGGCTCTATGTAGCGAGAGGCCAGCATGGGGTCCTTGGAGTCACTGTGAAGAACTAATTCTCTGGGAATTATAGAGCAGGCTGGGGCCACAGCTGGGAAGAGGGCACCAAGACCAGTTCTGACTGCTAGCTAGGCTCCTCTGTTCCTCCCCTTAGGAGAAGAAACCTTCAAGGGCTGTAAGTGGGATTAGCCAGGTACAAATGTGTGTCACCACTCTCCATCAAGGGACTAAAGCATGCTCTCCTCTCACAGGTACTGGATGGAGCTGGGGTGATCCAGGCAAACAGTCCTATAGAGGGGTTAGTATAGTGCCAGTTTCAATCAGCTCATGGCCAATGCTGGCAGCTATTGTGACCACTGTACTACAGGGAGAAGTGGCCTAGCTCCTGAGAGCCTCCTGGGCTTCTTCCAGAACTTGCCTGTCGGGTGACAGGGAGATACTGCTGACATCTGGTCATACTGGCCTGGGATGCAGGGAATGAAATGGATGGAAATTTCACCTTTGCCCTTTTTAGACCTAGAGGTGGAGACTAGTGATCCATGCAGGGTATGCTGCCATGATTAGTTTTTAGCCATCAGTGGTGCTGGGTGCTTGCTGAGCCTGTACAAAACCATCCCTGGCTCGTCCCTAGTGTGATGCATACCTGTAATCCCAGCACAGGGGAGGTGGAGGTTGGAGGATTTAAAAATTAAGATTATCCTTGCCTACCTGATGAATTTAAGTCTAGCCTGGAATACATGAGACCCCACTTAAAAAGGAAAAGAAAAAGAAAAAGGAAAGAAAAGAAATGAAACAAATAGGCCACAACAAGAAGGCAAGTCATGGCAGCCTGGAATTTCAGGCCGACTTTCAGACCTGCCTTGACCCTTGGCTGAGGATCCAGAGGACAGACACCTGGGTCTCCCCAGGCCTGATACCTACCTGAGAGCAGAACTGTCTAAGGCCTTGGGAGAAAAGGGGATGCATGCTGGGAGCTCCTGGGTCCTACTAACTGTTTTGTGAATGCTCTGGGTCAGGGTGG
Organism: Mus pahari; assembly: GCF_900095145.1. Taxonomy (NCBI): domain Eukaryota; kingdom Metazoa; phylum Chordata; class Mammalia; order Rodentia; family Muridae; genus Mus; species Mus pahari. The sequence goes on along the minus strand of NC_034609.1, from coordinate 34,037,403 downwards.
GCCCACAGAGGCTTGCTTACTGCCCCTTCTTCCCACAGCCTGGCAATACACCTGCAGATTTCTTGAGTCAGGTAGAGATGGTATACAGTGAGCTGAGCCCAGGAGCCCCCAGGGAGGGAGCTGGCTTTGCTCAGAGGTCCTTGCCTAGGCAGCGCTCCTATTGCTCTGGAGGTAGTTCCTTTCTGGTCACGAATGAAGGAGGTGGGGCCCAGACCTGGGTCTCTGTGCTGGAGGGAGAGAGATGTTTATGCTAAGTCCCATGTGGGCAACTCTGTCTCCTCCAGCACCCTAGGGACCACTGTAGTGGTGCATCTGGGCCAACACAGCACTCACCCAGGCATGTGATGGGTCTTCCCCCCCACCAACTGTGTGGGATTTGCACCATTTGAGTTTACAGATCTAATGTGAAGGAGGGGCCATTGATTTCCCTGCAGATGCCCTGACGTTGCCTTCTAGAAGTTCCCGCATGGAGGAGAGTGGAGCGACTTCCTCTTACAGAACATAGCACTGTCTCAGGTTCTCAGAGCTGTGTCCTAGAGAGGTATAAGACAGTGGACTTGAGGCAGGAAGGAGGGCTGGCCTTGCATCCTCTGTCCATGTGCATAGGTGCACAGGAGGCAACAGAACCACAGTGAATGTCTGGGAAGTACTCTGGGAAGCTTGGCCAGCAGAGGAATGAGGACACTTCCTGCATGCTTTCTGACCTCAACAACACCCCATAAGGCAGGAGAGGGCAGAGGACAGACTGGTTTCCTGCATTCCTTTATTACTGATTTGATCCTGACCTTTCAGAGCCAGGAACACACTCGTAAACGCTGATGCCAGCTGCAGATGTGCATGTATGAACGCATCTGCCCAGGGAGTCTCATAGCTCCGAGTTCCACAAATGGTTCAGGCTAACTTTGTGGCTCCCAGTATCATGGGTTTGTGAAAGAAATTACAGGACTGGGTATAGGCACTTCCTTCCCCAGGATTCTTCCCAGGACTGATTTTTTTTTACCATCTGGGATGTTTTGTTGTTGTTTTTCCTATGATTTCTCAGTGTCTCTGGCTGAGGTGAGCCATTCTGATAGTTTCTGCAGGCCAGGGTAAGAGTCTCTACCCCTTCAGCCTCATTAGCTAGCCGCCTACCCATTTTGGTGGGGTGAGGAGCCAAGATTCAGAGTTCTCTGCCAGGTAAATTTCCTCAGCTCTTGTCTCTAAGCAATGGCTGATCTTGATATCCCAGTGCCCCAAGGAACCTTGCAGGACCCCAACTCTAAGGTGGGTGCCCAAAACAGTTTCTTGGCTCATGCCCTCAGTAGCATGAACCCACATTTCAGCTATCAACTTCTTTATGCTTGGGAGGGAGAGAAAACATGCTAACAGATGAAGGGAAGGACCACTGAGGGTCCTGGGAACACTAGGTATCGCAGTCTGCTCAAGGATCCTGCTGCTGTCACTCTGAGGATAGAGAAGATGGTAGCATTCTATCTCCTGGGGAGGAAGGACTGAGGGCCAGTGCAGGACTCCTCTCTTGTAGGTTCCTCCCTGTTCCCATCTCTCCTATCTGAGGAAAAGCCTTCTCTCTACCTCACTTAGATCCCACTGTTCTGCACCACCACACTTGACCTCTGTCATCTGTTCCCAGTCTTGGGGCTGGCCCCTATATCTGCTGACTTAGAGACAGAGGGTACACAGTGAACTCCTCTGCTGAGGGACAGGAGGTGGGAGCCATAGCAGAGGTCCTGGCATCAGGATATGGGGGCTGTTTCCTTGACCACAGCTAATGACTGCCCAGGGGAAGCTGGTCTCCTAAGTGAGGAAGTGATGGCATCCTGGGGAAACGGGAGGGAGGAAGCCAGGCTGTGCTAGAGTTCATCACTGTAACCCAGCAGGGAGAGCGTGCAGCAGGAGAGCCTGAGGCCTGGGCTTCCCCGTGCTTCCTGCTACAGGGCTTGAGTTACCCACAGCTTTCTTTGTCATCCTCGGCACGTGGCCTTCTGTGATTTGACTTGGCATATCCAGGGATGCACCAAGGCCTGTGGAGCTCTGAAAATACTGTGAACTTCTCAGATACTGGGCATGGTGTCTGGTCAAACATCAGGGAGCTTCTACTGGGGCAGTGCAGGTATAATATGGGCCTGGGGCTAGGGCCCAAAGTGCTACAGAGCTGCAGGAGGAACAATGTCACTGAAAGGTTGTGAGTCTATGAGAAGCTAATGAGGTCCTGGTGTCTAGAAGGCATGAGGGGTTTGAGGGACAAAGACCTGGCAAATATCCAAGACCCACCAGGTAATTTCCGACCAACCTGTGTCCTTGGGCCTTTTTAATAAGGCTCACATGGCTGAGGGAGGTGGTCTCTGCCTGAGAAGAGGAGCTGGGTGGGCAGCGTGGCCAGGGAGAAGAATTACCTGTCATTCCGAAGGAACCCGAAGAACAAGCACTATGAAAGCCTTGGTTACCTTTGCTTGCAAGGACAGCCCGGAAACAGCATGTTTGAATTATCCTGTCTCTTGCCTGGGCTGCCTGCCATGCTGAGCTATTCTGAGCTTCAGTGAGGAGGAAATGGCTGCCTAGCTTTCTTCCACCTGTGAGACCCAAGACTGAAGGCCCTGGCTGCCTGCCTGTGGAGAAATTGCCTCAGAGGGTTTGTGCTTAGTCAGTGGTTTAAAAAAGAGCTGAAGATGAGTGCTGTGAGGGTCTCTTCAGGGGTGAATGGAGTGTGAGCCAGGAGGCAGAGGCTGCCTCTTGTGGTAGAAGACCACGGGCTGGCAAGCCACTGACCCTCATAAATGGCAGAACACATTTATAAGTAACTTCTGGGCTAGAATAAGACTCAGTACTCCTTAGGCCAGACACTTCAGGGAAATACTTACTGGGAGGGTTCAGTAGGTTGGCTCTGCCGGAGGTGGGCACCTGAAACTCCGAGTGGTTGACTCGGAGGTCAGGGCCATCAGGGTCGCCTGGGTCATCCGTCTGGCCTGCAGGGGAGGAAGCAATTTCTGCCAACACTTCCAGATCCTTCAAGACAACCTGGGGAGACAAGTGGAGGATAAAGGACAAACTCCCTACTATGAGCTGAGCTGATGGGGTAGAGGCGAAGTCAGCGATGAGGAGTGGCTCACAGGGCAGGAGGCTCTGTAGACCATGTGCTGCTTGCCTGCTGTGAGAGCCACAGAGATCGTAGCTGTCAGAGTGCTTGGGAAAATGTGGTGAAGGTACGGCTACTGATGGAACGCCTAGGAAAGGAAGCTGACCAGGGTGAAGAGTCTTTCTCCCGCAGCTCTCCTCTCTCTATCTGAACAAGGACTGGAGGGGGCTCCTTGAGATGCAGGTCCTGGGCATTAAGGTGAGCTGTACACATAGGATGCATCTCAGTTTCTGTATTGTATGAGGCCTTGGCCCTGTCCATCCCTGTCCATAGAACAGCCGTCACTGCAGAGGTGATATCAGGCCACACAGAGTCCTAAGGGCCCTCTATGCTTTGGGTGCGAGTCTGGCCTCCACTGCAAAAAGGCTTCCTAACACCCAGTTAGGACTGTCTCTCAAGTGTTTCCACTTAGCCTTGGGTGGACAAGGCAAGGCCTCTTCAGCTGCCTACCTGCCTACTGCACTCTTCTAAAGAGAGGCATGTTACTCTGGGCCATGTGCTCCTCTCTCCTCTACGGCTGCCCTTAAAGGGCCAGTAACCCTGGAAACTACACTATCTTCACTTGACACTAGAGCTGCAGGATGACAAAGCGCACCCCACTGTGGCACTAAACAGTGGGCACTAGAGAAAGGTCAGTGACATGCCCTGTTGGGAAGGCATCACCATGGATGCATACCCCTTTGTCTAAGTGTCATCAGTCCCAAGACCCGCAGTCTACACTCCCTCCTCAGGGAGTCCCTCCCACTGCAGGTCCTTCAAGCACTTTCTGCTCCTTATTCTTCAGTTCTCAAGAATGCCTGCCTCTGCCTCACCCACAGATATAGCCCTAGGATTACCCGGCACCCAGCACAAGATCAGCAAACACCAGGTGACAACAGAGACAACTGTGCCTTTCACTGGGCTGCTCTGAACCCAGATCAAGAAAGAATTAACCACTGGGGGTGGGGGGTGGAGCCTGTGGGAAGAACCACAGTAGGTAAGGGGCCAGTGGGAAAGCTGCAGAGCTCTGTGGGTGGGGCCAATAGGTTAGCTAGTGGAATATGGTAAATACAAGGTCAAGATAAGGCTAAGCTGAGGTTCCTTTTGGGGGGGTGTGATGAAATGTTCTGGAATCAGTGACAATGGCTACTAAACCCTGTAAGTACAAATGTTCCTCAAGTGAAGACAGGGTTATATCCTAATATACAAACTGCAATTTGAAAATATCATGATCATGAATGCACTCCACACACCCAATCTATGAATACTGGAATTCAGCAAAACAGTACACTGCAGAGGATAAACTGCTTCCTTTCAAGATCACAAGGCTAACTGGGAACTGCCTGGCATCAAAGAGTCTAAAGAATGGTGTACACCAGTGACCTCAGCACTTGGGATATACAGGCCGGATCAGTTTGGGGTTTGGCAGAGGGCTCCATGGATACAATGCTTGCCATGCAGCAAGAGGACCTGAGTTTGGATCTCTAGCATTCATGTAAAGTCAGGCACAGTGGCATCCTATGCTGCAGTAGAGAGAGGAGACAGGCAAATTCAGGGGTCTTGTGGGCCAGTCAGTCCAGCTAAAATGAGCTCTGGGTTCACGGCATGAGAGATGGCTTCTGAGCAGGTAAAATTACTTGCCATCAAACCTGCCAACTTGAGATCAATTTCCAGAACTCACAAGGTGGAAGGAAAGGCCCAGCCACTGCCGTTGTCCTCTGACCTTCAGTAGATACACATGCCAGGGCATGCATGCATGCATGCAACAATGAAAAGGATCTGGTGTCTGAGTACAACAGTGGTCCTATCAGTTCAGGTAACAAGTCAGTGTCGTATCCTATGCAACTGGGTTGTCACTTGTCTTAGTTTCTGCTGGCCAGCTTTCCTGTACCCTTGTTGAGGCTCCCTTTGCACACTGACCCTATCTGGCCTCTGGTCTTCTCTAAGCTATATCACATTTGGCACACAATCTTAACACCAGTACCTTGGCCTCCTCCAGGATGGTCATGATATCACTTACATGATGCCATCCCCACTGTTCCCTCACTACAGGCACTGAAACACTCTCTAGGCCCTGCCTGAGCTTCTACCCTGCATCAGAGCTGAGCTGCAGGAGGCACTGGGCTGCTGGAGGGAGTCAGAGCCACCCTTGCCTATGACTGTTGGTACAAGAAGCAACAGAGCTTTGCCAGAAGCTTACTGTAGACTGTCCATCCTTCCATGCACTGGGATTTGGGTTTTAGTTGCTTTTGGAATGGGTTCTATTTGCTGAATTGTGGGAAATGGATCTGTAGTGGCTGGAAAACATGGCCCCACATAGCCCTGTCAGATGGCAGGAGCAAAAGTTGGCCCCATGTCAGGCCAAGAACCAGAAGACCGTAGGTGGGTTTGGGTTGCAGGCCTAGGGCTCTGTTCCCTGAAGGAAGGAGTGTCTGGCAGGTTCACTGCTCCAGGAATGGAAGAGACATAGGGAAGAGGGTGTGGTGGGGTAGCAGATGGTGGTGGGGTAGCAGATGTGGTGGGGTAGATGGAAAGGTCCCTCTTCTGATAAACAGAGTGTGGTACATCCACTCTACAGAATATGACCTGGTCATAAAAATAAATGAGGAAGGGGGACATGGCTCAGTGGGTAAAAGTACTGGCTGTACAAACGTGATAAGCTGTAGGGCACACTTGTAATGCCAGTGCTCCTACAGTTATGTAGACTTTTAACTCCCCCCTCCATTTCACAAGTAAGTCACAGGTCAGGGATGGCAAACTAGATCTAGGACTTAGAGTTGGGGGACAGTATGGGGTGAATCACCCAAAAATAAACAGCAGGGCAAGAACGAAGCCAAGAGTTCTACAATAACTAAACAGAGTTTCCATAGGGGTGCTCCTACTCCTATGTGTTACCAAGAGAACTGCATGTGAACATTCACACTAGCTGAACAACGGAAAGGTCCCTCTTCTCATAAACAGTGTGGTACATCCACTCTACAGAATATGACCTGGTCATAAAAATAAATGAGGAAGGGGGACATGGCTCAGTGGGTAAAAGTACTGGCTGTACAAACGTGATAAGCTGTAGGGCACACTTGTAATGCCAGTGCTCCTATAGTGAGATGGGAGACAGGCAGCCTGGCAACAGAGGCCCTGACTCAATAAGGCAGAAGAGAAGAACTGACTTCTCAAAGTCATCCTTGATGTGTACACATCATACACACAGATAAATAAAAAAGGACACTGGACTCTGTAGTCATCCTTGATAATGGCATGTGCACACATCATATACACAGATAGATAAAAAAGGACACTGGACTCTATAGCAACAGGAAGAGGTTTATAAATACTTGTAAGTCAGAGAAGGTAGACACAGAAGGCTACAAACTACAACGATCACATGAAATGTCTACAAGAGACAAATCTGAAAAGATGAAGGCACATTTGTGGTTGCCAGTAGTTAGGGACGAGACTTTTAACGGGCAGAGTTATTTTCTTGGGGGGGGGGGAATATGGAGAGGAAATGTCCTGGGACTAGGCAGTAGTGATGGTTGTGTAACCTTTTAAAAAATGCTGAGTTTTGATATATGTACGAAAAAAATATAAGAACTAAGGCAAAGTTTCAAATTGGTAACCTAACTCCCATTCAGTGTTGCTTGCACCAGAGCCCAAGTGGTCGTTCTTTCTATGATCTGACAACTGATTCAGACTCAGGAGAGAAGCTGATGAAGAGAAGGTCACCCTGGCCTCCTAGAACTCTGTTCCTTCCAGTCGTGCTGTCCTTTTCAGATCTGTCTGTACAAGTGGGCAGGGTCATATGCCCTCTCAACAACAAATCCTTCAGGTCAAATGCTCCGAGTGAGAAAAGTATGACCCAGCAAGGCTAACTGGGGCACGGCACACATTATACCAGGCCAGCTCTCGCAAGAACCCTGGCACCAGTACAGGTACATAAGACACTAGATATCCACAAGGCACCTCTTTCCAGCTGAAGTGATGCCCAGGAAGACCCAGTAGCATGCAAGAAGAATGGCCTGTACAAGAACAGAGCAGCTCAAGAACCAGGCTATAAGGGACAAGGAGACCAGAGGAGCAAGCTATAGTTGAGAACTAACACTCTCAATCACCATCATTGTTACCTTATACTCTATCCAAGGAATCTGAGATTTGTACAATCACCAGCTCAACATAAATACAGAGTATCTACCTCATACACAGCTCCGGCTCAGAAGCCCAAGTCTGCTAATCAAACTACTCAGGGCTTTGTGGTCAGACATTCCAGATTTGCAACTCCCATCCTACATCAGTTCATGCCGTCCAGCACAGCTCTCCTTTTCCTAACACCTACTGAGCAGCTCCCATGGTTCAGCTTTGACTATAGGAGACACAGGGCTACACGGGACAGGCTCTGCCAGAGCTACAGGCTATAGGATGCAAAAACATTTACTTGAAAGAGAACCTTTGGGCTTCAGGAACCAGCAACTTGGTCTGAGGGTAGCCGAGAGCCTTTGGAAGCACTTGATAGTGTGGCCACCAAGGGCATGTGTTTGTGTGCTTACACACACACATACACACACACTGTGGGGTACACATTTGAAGCACTTGATAGTGTGGCCACCAAGGGCATGTGTTTGTGTGCTTACACACACACACACACACACACACACACACACACACACACACACACACACTGTGGGGTACACATTTGAAGCATTCTTTTAACTAGCATAAGCTGCTTATGGATACAGAGAATAAGGTGGTACATTCTGTGGTTTAGCTCCCGAGAAGGATGTGGGGTGGAGGGATATATAGTCAGAAATCAGGCTCAAGTGGTAGCTAGGTTGGGTGTCTCAAGCTTATGACCCATACACAAGAATCTGGGTTCCATTTAGCAGGTATTAGCATCTGTTTCCCTGTATGTACAAATGGAGGCTTGATCATGCAAGGCTGCCCTGAAGGCTGTGAGTCAAGCTGGCCCTCTGTGCTGAAGGATTCAACCAACTGTCAACTGAAAATATTAGGTGATGTGCACCTACACAGGACATATAAAGGCTTTTCCCTTGTCTTATTTTCTAAACATTGAAGCGTTAACAGTTATTGTCATAGCGTTTACCTGTATTAGGTAATATATATCACTAAGAGATGATTTAAAGTGCATGGGATAATGTATGTAGGTTATATGCAAATACTGGCCCATTTTATAGAAACAATATGAGCATTTTCAGATTCTGGAATCTGGAGGGTCTCTGGAGCAATCCCCCATGGATACCAAAGAACACGGGAACTTCAGTGCACAGCACAGAAAGCAAGTACAAAGTGTCCAACATCCCACTCTTATTACAAGACTTTTAATCCCAATACCAGGCTGTTAATGGCCCTGGCTTGGTGATGAAATGGGAACAGCAGTTCATACCGAGGGCTTTTCATGAGAATGTGCAGCATCCATCTCTGCATTGCTGCCTCCTGCCCACTACTGGACAGGAGAGCAGAGCCAGCAAGGTGGCACTTTTTGCATTCAGAACTCTCTTATTCTAGAAAGTCTAATATCAAATAGCAAATGAATGCAAATTACACTTCAATTTCACAATTAAAGCCGGAAATGCTGTCTACAGGTTCCTTTGGTGATCCCAGCCACTGCTCCTGTGCTTACAAAGCAAATGATTTGTTTCTAGTCCTAGGAATTGGTAAAAAGCCTACAGCCCTGCCTGGGGCACCATACATACACAGGTGCACACACAATGAACTGCCCCTTCCTGCCCCTTAGTTAGAGCAGAATTGAAGAAGGGAGGGGACTGCTTCAGTGGAGGGCAGGAATGCTGTATGGTGGATACTGTGTACGGGAGGTACTGTGGGGCTATAGTGGCTCTCTGACATTAGCTCAAGTGATCAAATCCCATTGCTAGCTGTTTCTCAGTTGCCCATAACCCAGCTGGGATCCTGAGCCTTTTGAAGCAACAATCAAAATGAAGATCTGGCCCAGGGAGGAGAGCTATTGCAGAGAACAGTCTAGTCACCAGGGCACTGAGAAAGATGAGCAGAGTCCTGGCTTTGAGTCTCTATGCCCAGGCCAAGGCTGTGGTGCTCTACATTTCCCTGGAGACCCTGCAGTGTGGGTAGGAAGCTATGGGACAAAGATCCCTGCTCAAGGACCCCACAAGGCCAGAAGGAAATGCTCCACAACCACAGACATGTGGCCAGCCTTGCTCCACCCCCAGAAATCCAAATCTAGTTCTTCTGCCAATGAGCAGGCTGTCTGGGCCCATGCCCGATGCTGGCCTGGAGTCCTGGCTTCAAGGATGGGGACTAGCTCAAAGAAAGCAGGAGGAAGCCACACCAATTAGTATGCACTACACAGCATTTTTGCAAAATGAATATAAAACACTTGTGCTTTCTTTTTGTGTGAGAGAAAAAAGAGGGGAGGGGGAGGGAGGTTACAAGAAAGCAATATTCTGCAGGAACGGGAGCAGTGCTGTTACCATGGCAGTGGGTGGGGGTAGGGAGGGCCCATCAGCTGGTCCCTGGTTCTGGAGTGAAATGTGCTGCCTTGACTCCTTGCTGGAGTGTAAGGGTCAAGGTTGAAGACAGTGAGTACAGACAGAATCTGCCAAGGTGTCTCCAAGGGAAGCTTCAGGAGTTAGGGGAAAAGGGCTTCATATTTCCCATGGGGTAGACAGCAGAGAGAAAACCAGGGATTCCTCAGATGATCCCCTTTGTTGGAGACAACTTTATAGTGTCAATTGGCTTTTTCCTTAGGATAAACGTAGATAATGACATCTGTCACACTCATTTTCTAGCAACCAAGGGGTGGCTCTCTCCTGGACAGTGCTGTTCTCTTTCACTGATCTAATGGGCATTCACTACCCTAATCCCTGCCCTCTGCCCTTCCATGGCATTGTGGTTGTTCCTCTGTCCCAGTTGATAATGCTACAGCCTACAGACAAACACTACAAGTTCAAGTCCCCACACAGGGGAGCCTGACCTTGCCTCCAACCAATACTCTGGCTCTGAAGGCCCAGGCAATCACTTAGCAGATAGGGGAAGATCTGCAGCATAGGGGAAGAAAAGAAAATAAATAGTTTGGAATAGCTGCTGCCAAAGGGATAGATAGACAAACGTCCCACTTTAAGGTCCCACTGAGCTTTAGGAAGCATTAGGAAGTCCTAGGTTTACACAGCAAGCACTAGCTAAGGCTTTCGAGGTCAACTGGTGCAGCAATCCAGCTCCTCTGAAGGGAATCTTTCTTTCTATTGTCAGGACATTCCCAGACTGTGCTCTCCCAGTGCCGGCTGGGAGGAAGCTGCAAGAATGTTCCCAAGAGGCATACTTCGTACTGGTGAAAGAGATGGACGCTGCTCCAGACTCTGGAGGCTGCACTCTGGCCAGTGTCAGCCAATGCCAAGGAATATCTGAAGTCTCTGTGTAGAATAGCTGACTGTTGTGCCCTGTAGGTGATCTGGGTCTGGTCAGGCTGCCGCTCATGTTGTGAAGCAAATCTGACAAGAAGGGCAGAGGCATGAGGCCTGGCTTCCACAGGATCTTTGGGTTTTCTGCTTCTGCCCACATAGAAACTAGTTCCTTTTGTTATAAGGGTATAGCTCAGTGGCCAGGCCTCCTCCATCCCTGACCACATATAACTTGGGTCTTGCTGCCCTGGGGCTTGGGGAATCAGCCAGAGAATTCACCCTAGAAGCCAGAATGAAGGCCAAGAGCAGTGGGAAATGCACCCACAGCAGCTGGCACTGGGCTGAAGCATCAGCCTTAGACCCAAGGTAAACAGGAGCTGTGGAAGGCAGCAGGAAGGCTGGCATTCTGAGCAGAGCTGTGGTCTACATGGCATGAGAACCCTGCCTTCTGCAACTAGATGAGCAGTACCCTAAGGAGAAAGGCCAGAGTTTGGGAGGTGAGCAGCTCTGTTCAGGTGTGGACACATTTTCTTTTCCATTAGAAGAGCACTCAGGTTGCTTTTAGGTGTCTTGGCAAAGCAAAGTAAGTTCTAGCTATATGCATACTCAGCACACAGGTAATGTTGGCTGACACTGAGTACACGTCCTAGGGGATTTAGGCAGCTCCACGTCCCCAAAAAGGACTTTGAAGATCTTTTCTATGGGATTATGCGAAGGCCCAGTACTTAATGCTATTGTCATTTCCACCAAGTCGTCATGTAGATTAATGAGGATGATGCTGGTGGTGCCCCTTTCAGGGTACAGAGAGAAGAAAAGACAGCCTAGGGTAGGATCAACGGAGAGACCAGACTGCTGTTCTCCAGCTCCTAACCCCATAGGCTTTCCTACCTGCTGAGTTCCTGGCTCTTAGAGTTGCAAATTCTGAGTGCATACACATATACATCCTTAGAGTTCTAGCACCAGATGATAAGCTCCAGCACTGTGTAACCAGGAGAGGGGAAGGTTTCCTGACTACCCCCAGAGCTCTGCTTAACCACAGCTTCCTGGTAAGCTTCCCACAGCACCTGACCTGAGAGATGGGAACAGGGCTGAGTGGGACCAGCACACTCTGTGCCAACTTGGTTGTTCACCTTCTTGTAAAATATTTCTGAGCATCGATGTTCAGGTAGACAGACTTCTCTTAAAGCCCACACTAACCTGCCATTATAAAGGGTGATAAGGGCTATGTGGGAATGGATATAAAGACAGATGGGTTCTGGCCCAGTTTTAATGTATAGCAGAAGGTGGACTGAGGACAGAGACAGTCAGAAAGAGGACAGAGAGAAGGAGAGAAGTAAAGGAGGAGGACCTGGAGAGAGGAGAGAGGACAGAAAGATGGAGGAGGCGAGGCAAGGCGAGAAGAGGTCATACATGCGCTTCTGAATGATTCAGAAGCCATCTAGAGATCTTGACCAAATTCCTTAACTTCTCTGGGTTCTTTAGAATTAGTGTCCTCTCAGGTGAAATGGAAACCCCTAGTCCTCTTGTGAGGCTGTTGGAAGGATGAAGATAGGTGCTGGGTTCAGGGTCCACGAGAGAGCCAATGAGAGGAATGACCTCTGTCACCTGTGGGGAGTGGTCCCTTTCTGGCCCGAGTGTCTCATGAACCTGCAGGAAACTGCCACTGAAATTTAGCTTTCCAGAGGAGAAAAAAAGCAACACAATCTAGAAGAACATATGACTTCTAAAGATGCCAGGAGCAGTGTTTTGGTGAGCACAGGGTGTCTGGCCTGGCCACTGCCTCCAGACTCCATGGAAGAAGGCATGGGGGCTGAGAGCTGGGGGGAAGGGGGCTAGCTTCCACAGATCTCACGCTGGTCCACAGTTGTAGCTCCCAATCAGACATATGCACCAGAGTCTCCTGGGATTTTGTGAGAAAAAAAAAAAAAAAGGCAACAAGGCCTCGCTGGAGGTACAGCTGGGGGAGTCTGGGGTAAGGCCCAAGCAGCTGTCTCTGAAAACTGCAGGGGATTCTGACGGCGGCCTGGCTTGGACGGTGCCACAGGGTTTTGATGACAAATGGATAGACTTTGGCCTCTGGGGGTGATCACTCTGAAAGTTCAGGAGAGATGGGCATTGGGGGTCTGCAGTGTGGGCAGGGAGTTAACCCAGGCATTTATAAACAACTCCGCCCTGATTCTAGGAGGAAGCTGAACCCAACAGAGCCCTCAGTTTATGTCTTCCTGCTGCTAGCAGGCCTGCTTTTTGGCTGCCCTTCTCAGCTTACCCTTCACCTCCCACCAGGAGTCAGGCCTCAGCCTTCTTTTCCACTGCACTCATGGAAGTGACTGCCCTAAGTTTGGTTGCTTGCTCACCCTTCTGTCCCACGGAAGTATCTAGACAGACATAAACTGGCTTTGTGCAGTGGGATGACTACATGCTCTCTGTAGTTACTGCGGGTGCCCTCAGTCTAGGGTGGCTAACTGGGAGACTGAGACGTGAAATATAGAATGAGAAGCAGAGGTCCTCTAGGCAGACACACTATTGTTGGCCTGTCCTTGGCAAGGACTTGTTGACAAGGACTCAACTGAGAAGTGCTACAATCTCCCTAGGTGCCCAGCAGTGGCTTCAGGTACTTTTGCTGGGTTGTGGTGTGTGTACAGTTGCTGAGGCATTGGACCAGGAGTCCTGGCTGTCCCTAGGAGGAAGATGCTGGGACTGGGACAGGGCTCCAGTGTCTTCTTGCTGGCTGTTACCATTTGGGAGAAGAGGGAAGTAGGAAGCTGCAGGGTCAGCTGTGGCAGAGTAGGGACACATAGCATACAGTGCTGTGGACAAGGCCCCTGTGGCACCGTGGGAGAGAACCCAGGACCTTCATCTTCCCACATGGAGCAGGCTCCTGGCTGTAAGAACGAAGCTCTTGGCTGCTGACATTAGCTTAGTGTTGTGGATGGAGATTCTAACCTTACTGGATGATTTGACTTTAAAGAAACCTGTGGACTTGAGGCAGGAGGGAGGGGTTGTTTTTGTTTGTTTTGGAGAGTAGACAGAATGAAAACTGGAGTGAAATAAAAAGTGAGGCAAGGAACCGAGAAGGAAAACAAGCCCCATTCTTAGGGAAGACTCCGCTTTAGAGCACACAGTATTAGTATTCCAGAGAGTGGAGTCAGGACCACACAGTCAGAGCTGGAAAGAACCAAGGACAATCCAGTCCAACTTCAGCATCTTTGAGAAGAAAACTGGTCCTGTAGAGAGCTGGGTGGCATAAGACCAGAGGCTTCCTGAACTCTGAGACCTCTGTGATCTCAGCCATTGGCCTCAGCTTTTTAGAAGACCAGATGGAGGACAGAGAAGGCTTCTGGTCTGGGCCTGGAATGAAAGAGCTGCCGTCTCCCTGTCCCATCTGTGGGTAGTCTAGAGGCAACCAACTAGGGGAAGGGGCAAGGAAGCAAGGTTAAGGTCAAATGCTCAGAGGGAGAGGGCACATTCATAACTGAAGGCCAGCCAAGGACAAAATTCTATTAGGGTAACATGAGACCAGGCCTGCATGAAGCTGTATTCCAATGTGAGCTGGCCTCCTGTTCACGGCAGAGCCTATGTGGATTTTAGGGCACCAGGAATCAGATCGACCCAGGTCTTAATTCTAGCTCTTGGCTACATGACCTTGGGTAAGTTATCTTCCGTCTGTACAAACTTCCTCACAAGTCATGCTGGGAGAATTCAAACTATTCTAGCACTATTGGGCAGATTTGCTGAGACAATAGATGTTGTATGTTACTGACAAACCTAACATCACCTGGGATACAGGCCTTTGGGTAGGCTTACAGGAGATTATCTTGCTTGTACTAATTGAGTTGGGAAGAGCAGCCCATTGTGGGTACCATTCCTTGGGCAGCAGATCCTGCACTGTACAGTGAGTAAGGAAACTGCAGCATGCATCTGCTTATCCCTTTCTGCTTTCTGATTGTGGATGTGTTATTGGTTGCTTCAAGGTTCTGCTTGACTTATCCCACTTGGATGGGCTGTATGTACCGATAAATGTCTGAGTGAACCGTTTCTCCCTTAAGTTGCCTTTGTCAGAGTATTTTACCACAGCAAAAGGAATGAAGCCGTAGATAGACGCAGTGGAACAGGCCCTGTGTACGTGCCCTGGATTCTCACAGGCACACTGTGGCATGGTTCCTGAAGAGCTTGCCAGTGAGGCTATCAGGAGGGCTATCACTGCCTCCTTAAGTTGCCTTTAATAGAAGTGCCTCTATCTAAGTACAAGTCCCCATATGGAGGCAGATCCTGAGAGATGGCCAATCTTCAACTGAAGGCCCTCCCTCTAGGGACAGAAGAGGAAGAACTCTGTCACCTGGGAATCTACGAAGACCACAGCCTTCTGATACTATTCATCATAGCTGTTGGTTTTGGGGCTTCCCTTTGAGGGAGACTTCATGTTAATGTAGTCTCTCTTACTACTATACCAAGCAGGAAGCCCCAAGCTCAGCTGGCCAACTCAGCAGACTGAAGTGGCAAGACTCCTTGACGATGGGGCTCAGAACAGTGATTAGGTGTACTGAGAAGAGTCTCAATGGGACAACAGGGCTGCCTGGCCTTCAGACTGGGTCAAAGGTAGCCCCAGCTGGTGCTCATTGCATTATAAAGGGGGAGGGTGGAGCTCATTCTTTTTGCTGCTTTTGCACCACTCAGGTCAGGCTATAGTCAGCCAGCTACTTCTCTTGATAGTGACTTTGAAGTTAAACGAGGGGAAAAGCAAGGAGCGTTTCCTGGGTTGGAAATCTTTGGAGACCTGAGATGCTGAGGCAGGGTCTGCCCAACAGGCCCCACTGCTGAGAAGACAGGTCCAAAGTAATGTAGGATCCAGCAGGGCCTACTTACTGGTCTCAAGGGTTTGATTCTGAGAGAAAGACATGGCTGCTGTGGTCCTGATGTCTCTGCCAATGATGATGTTTTTTCTGTTCTCTCCCTGGACCTGAGGCAGCCAGCTGGAATCCTTCCTCAGCTAGTATGATGATGCTTCAGACACTGTGGAACATGCTGACGACGGGGCTCTAAGGAGCAAGGCTGGCACTGAATGTCAGCTTTAATCCAGAGCTTCTGGGGAGGTTGAGGGAGAGGAGGAAGAACATGCCAGGGTACTTTACACTCTCCCACTACCCACTGCCTGGCTTTCTAGGACAGATAGAACACAGGTTCCTTAGCCTGCTCTGTCTAGGGGCAGATGGGAGACAGAAACAAGAGTATCCGATGTTTAGGTGTTGGCTGGAGAAACTGAGGGGAGAGGGTTGTGGCAGACACGAGGCTCATCTTGCTGAGGTCATGTGGATCTCTGAGGTCTTCTACAAAAATGACCTCCAGAATCCAAGGAGCCAGTGTACTAGAGTCCTCCTGCATACTGGGTTCTGTGCTGAGCACCATGTAAAGAGTCTGTGTACTAGAGTCCCCCTGTGTACTGGGTTCTGTGCTGAGCGCCATGTAAAGAGTCTGTGTACTAGAGTCCTCCTGTGTANGAGTCTGTGTACTAGAGTCCCCCTGTGTACTGGGTTCTGTGCTGAGCGCCATGTAAAGAGTCTGTGTACTAGAGTCCTCCTGTGTACTGGGTTCTATGCTGAGCGCCATGTGAAGAGTCTGTGTACTAGAGTCCTCCTGTGTACTGGGTTCTGTGCTGAGTGCCATGTGAAGAGTCTGTGTACTAGAGTCCTCCTGTGTACTGGGTTCTGTGCTGTGTGCCATGTGAAGAGTCTGTGTACTAGAGTCCTCCTGTGTACTGAGGCACTCATTCTGAGGAGCTCTTTAACCTTAGGACAAGCCTAGTGTGAGGAGCCTTTGTTATTTCTCCCTTAAGGGAACAAGCTAGCTTACTTGCTCCAGGTCAACCAACTATTAGGTGGCAGAATCTGTACGGACTGATCTTAAGGTCCGTGTACTTATCCACTAAGGTGCATTGTCACCCAGGAAGAAAACATACCAGGAAGGGTTGTCATTCTAGATCATAATAAAATAAAAATTGTTAGCCGGGCATGGTGGCGCATGCCTTTAATCCCAGCACTCCGGAGGCAGAGGCAGGTGGATTTCTGAGTTCGAGGCCAGCCTGGTCTACAAAGTGAGTTCCAGGACAGCCAGGGCTATACAGAGAAACCCTGTCTCNAAAAAAAAAAAAAATGTCACTTTTAACTGATTGTGAATACGATTCTCATATAAAACCCTGAGGTGTTACTGAAGGACAAGATGACTTCCTGGGTATAAAGCCTTGCTCACTCGCAGATAAGTCAACGTTTTGAAAAAGTTAGTTTCTCAATAGATGAACTTAGGACAGGAAGGTGGCTGTGGGGCAGGGTGTAGGGAAAGCTTTGTCTCTGCATTCTGTCTGTAATGTAAGTGTGGGTGTTACGAGCCTCACCTAATGAGCTCAGGAAGGTTAAATTTCTTTTTCTTTCTTTCTTTCTTTCTTTCTTTCTTTCTTTTTTTTTTTTTTTTTAAAGATTTATTTATTTATTTATTATATATAAGTGCACTGTAGCTGTCTTCAGATCTTGTTACGGGTGGTTGTGAGCCACCATGTGGTTGCTGGGATTTGAACTTTAGACCTTCAGAAGAGCAGTCGGGTGCTCTTACCCACTGAGCCATCTCACCAGCCTGTTAAATTTCTTATGCAAGGCCACCACGCAGGATAGCCCAGAGGTAGGATTCTGACCTGAGGCCAACTGTCCAGGCTGTCCATATTCACTCAGAGGGAACGTATGTCCTTCCAAGCCCTTCTTAGACCAAGTGGTCCCCACTCCCATGAGAATTCTATATCCGGGCTGGGAAGGGAAGAGTCATCTGAAGCCCCTGACCCAGCTCATCAAGGAGGGAGAGAGGTCCCTGTCTTTAGGCAGAGCTTTCAGGGAACTAGCAGCTGACACCTGACCCCTTCTGCGCAGAGGAAGCAGCAGACCCTAACATGAAGGTCTGTCAGGAAGCTCTGAGCATATGGCCTGTTGGGGAAATCAGGGTCACATTCCTCATAAAAAAGAAGTTACTGGATCTATAGCTAAAGGGAGGATTTCTACTTCAGTGCCAAGAAAATTAATTTGACACCTGCAAACTGTTTCTGACAAAAAAGGATTCATATAATGTCTACAAGGAGCAGACTGTAGGGAGGAAACAGCCACTTATTCTGAATAAAGGAAGAATAGACAAGGATGTTAGAAGGGTGTGGCCTAACAATCTGTTACTCTGGCAGAACTGAGGAACAAAGACAGACAAGACATCCTAGTGAGGCTACAGGCTAAAAAGACTGTAGATACAGTGTGTGGGAGTGAGCCAGGTCTCTAAGCTCTGTCTTCCCCATGCTTGGCTCTTGCATCATCAACACCTGGTACACACTGTCTCCTGGGGTTAGTGGCTCTAAGCCATAGTGAGGAATATATGGATTTATCACAGGAGTACTGAGAGAGAAAAACATTTGCAACATATGTAACAAATAGAAGTCCTAAATATACAAGGAGTTTCCTCATATCAATAAGAAACGTGGACAAAGGATTTAGAGCTGAAATGGGAGGGACTTTTTCAAAATATAAAAAAAAATTCCACACTGAATCGAGAATCTGCACAGAACAAAGGGCCAGTGATCCTTCTGGAGAAATCGGGATGAAATGGGATGACACCATTAGCCCAGTGCCCACCTCTCTCTTTACGTGGTGGGACATAGGAGTGGAAGTTAAACAGCTGAGGAGACGGGGCTTAGCTTCAAACAACTCGGTTTGAGTTTGGGCTCTAGCACCTCTTAGTTGTGGGTAAGTAACAGCTTTAGTTTTGTGAGTGTTACAAAATGGAAATAACAGACTACTTCCTCTCTCCCCAAAGGATTTTCTAATTCTAAGACCAGAGTCCAGCATGGTTTGTGAACCTCAGGCAGCTCCAGAAAGATCAGAGTAGCTTTTGTAAAATTCACAGAAACCCCACCAGAGAACACTTCCTAGATACCCTACAGAGGATCCAGGAGGAGTGGACTTCCATTGCCAAGTTCACAGTGTGTCCTCAAGGTCAAACAGAACGGGCAAGGGACACTCAGGAACAGGATCCCAGTGAATAATGAAAGTGTGGCATAAGTCTGACTCACCAGTGATTATCAAGGTACCCAGGTCCAAAAGGTAGGAAAGGGAAGCCATTCTCTCATAGCACCCCTCCTCTCCATCCACCACAAAACTGTCCCCAAGATCAGCTTTAATCTGTCCTCATGAGGCCGACAAGACGTGCCTCAAAGCCCTGACAACATTTAGCACTTCAGCAAATCGAGTTTCCACAGCCGCAACCTGAACAGAGCAGTTTAATGGACTGCATCTCCTGTGCTCCCGCTAAACACACACACACACACAAAAGCCGATTCCAAGCAAAGGCGGCTGGATGGGATTAAACAACTCAATTTAAAGGACTGAAAACTCAGCTGCTTCCAGTGGAGCCCCATGGAAAGAGCCAATCAGCAGGGTCTTCCCTTTCTTCTTGCTCTGAATTGTAGGCCCAGCTCCCTGGTGAGTCACTCTCAGCTCACAGGCAGAAGGGGGCCACACATCCGCCTGGGTTTCAAACCGCAAGGGGTTGTGGGGTGTGGGGAGAAGGGGTAGGTTGTATGTGTCCATGAGGAGCCAAGGGTATGCACAGACCACCGGTTTGGGATTTTCTGGAAAGGTAGAGAACCTGAGAGGTCCAGGAGGGTGATATCTGTTTGTTGGCTTCTCTCATCAGTTCAGGTTCAAGAAAGCAAGTTCAGGTTGCAGGGCAGTTGCCAGGGCCCTAAGTGAGCCTCATACCAGCCCAGGGAAGACCAAGCTGCATCATTCCAAGGAAGTTAAGCAATGTCCTCTTCTCCCAACCCCAACCCTGTCTGCCCCCATGCTCCTCTTGGGTAAGCCATAAGGCAACTGCTATGTGAGTACAAGGCTCTACCATCCCTCATAATGACCCCCAGAAAAGGGGGAGGGTTACACCATGGCTTAGACCACCAATTAGCATCTAATACATAGCAGAAGGATCCATCTAGATGGTGGAGGACTGTATCCCTGCAAACAGGCATGCCCTGCCTCTTGGCTGGGAGGCAGGGGAGCCCTGGAAAGAACCTTCTGTTCAACTGGGGCAAATGATACGGAGAATGAAGGCAGAGGGATGGTGAGCTGGAGAGCCCCGTCTCCACCCAGGCCACCCTCTCCTTTTCACACTAGCAGCTTGTGAGCACTCAATAAAGCAAGGCTTTGGGACCAATTTGAAGATGGTGGCCCAAGCGGGCTGCAGCTGACAATGCAACCATATAGCCCTTTCCACATGTCCACTTCATTCCAAAACACAGGCATTACTGCTGTCCTCAGCAGACAGAGGGAACCGAGGCTGAGGAGTGTGGGCAGCAAGGCGGGGCTATACTTTGTCCTTAAGCAGGCTGACCTTAAAGCCACACTTACTACCTTCCAGGGACAACAAACTCAGGCAGAGTTTGTTATAAACTCATGTCCTGTCACAAGTATTCCAGAAGGACCTACAGAAGAAACAGCCTTCCTCAGAATGCTACATGCAGTTTTGGTTAAGAACACAGTGCCAACCAGTCAAGCATATCTAAGCAGTGAAGATTCCCATGGTTCACTAAAAGGAAGGCTGGATAACTGTATTTCATACAGAAGGCTGGGATTGGGGACCTACCTCATCAGATTCGTCAGATAATGTCTGAAGTAGGATGGGGAAGAGGCTGTCTGTGTGCCGGAACATCTGGAGAGCAGAGAAGGGGCACTTGTGAGTTCCCTGACTCAGACTGGGCTCAGTAAACCACTCCAGCAAGCTACTGGTCTGTCACCCCTGCTCCCCCACCCATCCCACTCCCTCCCTGCCCCCGAGGACCTGACAACCTTCTGTTTGCCAGGCTTTCCCCAGCAGGCCGTAACCGCAACACTGAGCCTGGGCAGGCCCTAGAAAACCAAGGTGGACCTTTAGATGACCACTGGCCTTCTGCGGAGCTGGGTCCAAGCTCACCTTGCGGGGAGTTTTGATGTAGAGATGGTAGAGCCACTTCAGAACAGCAATCCTGGTCATCATCCCAATGGTTGTGTCACTGAGGTGGCAGTTCAGGACTTGTACAATCCCGTCCAGGTGCAGGGTCACTGGAGCCCTGTCAGTGCTGTAGGTAAGACCAGAATGAAGCCTTGGGTCACTCTCTCCCCATGAGCCACAGCACCTGGGTCTGCACACTTGGAACCACACGTCTACCCTGGGGACTGGCAAGCAGCTAAGCAGATGGCAGTCACTTGGCTCAGTCTAATGGCTCCAAGGAGGGCTTGCTTCCTTTTACCCTTTGAAGGAGCAGAGTTTGGTGCAGCTATGCTGTCCCTGTTTGGGGAGGAAGAAGCCATCCAGCTGGACTCCTCGTCACATCACTCTCCTTGACCAGCACCAGTCTGACTCACAGGCAGACCTGGCCCACATCGGACCGCTGACCACAACATTCTAGATGCTTAGCCTCCTCAGGGCACCAAGCCTGATGAAACCAAACTACTATGTCCAATGGCACAAGGACAGGTCCTTGAAATACTCTATGGCATCCAAGACCATTCACAGGCAAGTGAAGAACACTGGCTTGTCATTTTGCCACCCCTGCACCCTGCACAGGATCTGTCCTAGAGAAGCTGGAGGGTCGCCTTCCAAGTCGAAATGCTCTTTGGGACAGGGCATGAGGTAGGAGCCTGCCTGAGAGAACACAAGATTGTCCAAGCAATGCTATAGTTCAGCCAGGCTTGGAGCTCCCAAAAGCTGAAGCTCTCTGGCCTCTACTAACAGATAGGGCGCAAGAAACCTGGGGAAGGCCAAGTGACTGAGTGACTGAGAAGTCACTGAGAAGCTCTGACCACATTGGCTCTCTTGGAACTCAAGAGATCTACCTGCTTCTGCCTGAGTGTGGGATTAGAGGTGTGTGGCACTCAGGTGGGGCCAGGTTCCAAGGCAGGGGCAGCACAGGCAGGAAACGTTAGGAGCTAGAAGCTCCTCTTCTAACATCACACTGCATTCCCCCAAGGTGACAGCAGTGCAGGTTGTATTTTCTGAGTACTGGTGTCAGGCAGCCCCACTGTGCGGCTGTGCCCAATGGTCTTCCTTGGCCTTTCCAGGTACTCAATTATTCATCTGACCAAGAACTTGATGGCTGCGCTTTCCTCCCTCATGAGCCTGCAGACTCTCTGAAGCTCATGACTTCTAAGGGGTGTGGCTCTATTACTATGAGGCACAACTGCTGTTTAATGCATGCTGGTATTTCTCTGGTGCCTGTTTCAGGGTTGAGTGTGGGCATTCCATTCTCAGGGGATTGGATGATCTCAGTATGTGACACAGTGACAGAACCCAGAATAGAGCCTTTGCACAGAAGAAGGCAGCCACTTGCTATTCCAGGAGTCACATGGCTAGGAGTTCCTGATGCATTTTGAGCATTTCAAACTGTCAAGGCTTTGGCAGCAAATGATAGGCAGAGCCAGGGTGGCAGAAACAGTGGCCACTCAAGCCCTTTATCCTGCTCTCTGTCCAACAGAAACACAGTTGAAGCACAGATGGGTTTCGGCAATTTTTAGTTTCCAAGCCAAAGTTAGCGTCCATGTTTTAACTAAGCCACGGCATTAGCATATGAACATATAATCAATAAGATGAACATAAAGATCCCTGATGAGATGTTCTACATCCTTCTTGAGTCCTAGTCTGAACTCTAGCATGCATTTTCTATCAATAGCACATCCCAGGTCAGGGGTTCCACAGCCATGGGATGCTGCTACAACCAGCCAGCACAGCAATCCATACTTTTCGGATTTCTTTATACCCCACCTCTCTCTGTTGCTGATGGCCAGAACTTGCCATCTCCTGTCCAGGTCTTGGTTTTCTGTGTCCTGGGCTGGACTCTTGTGGAGCTCCTTTCAGAGTGATGCCTAAGGCTTGCTCTTTCCTTTGGACTACAGGTCTTATAGCTAGAACAGCTGTCTCAGTGGTAAAGAGGATGCTTGCCATAGTCCAGGGCCTTAATGAGGCAGGTGGATACTGAAGGGTAACCGCCCCTTCTCTGCCACTCTTTGATAGCCCCATGCCCTAGGGTCTATAGTGGGTCCCTTTTCTAGCAGGAGTCACAGGGCAGTCAGAATGCTATCTGTGAATGTGTGTGTGCGTGCGCACACACACACACACACACACACACACACACACACACGCGCGCGCGCGCGCGCGCACGCACGCACGCACACACACGCACGCACGCACGCACGCACCTAAAGACCACTGCTATACTTTAGCTGAACCAGCCCTGGCCATCCCTAGGGTCTACAGTGGGTCCCTTTTCTAGCAGGAGTCACAGGGCAGTCAGAATGCTATCTGTGAGTGTGTGTGTGTTCGTGCGTCTAAAGATCACTGCTATACTTTAGCTGAACCAGCCCTGGCCATCCCTTCAGGTGGTTGGTGCCATGTCAAGACCACACAGTAAAGAAAGAAAGCTGGCAGCACCGTAGATGATGACACTCTCCAATGATACCTCCTCCCCCAACCCCTAGCAAGGTTCAACCAATAATCATGAAGTCATGAAAGGGACTTCAAGGTTCAGGCAATCTGCCAATGCAAAGAGGAGGAAACCTGGGTCCAGAAGCAGTGTGAGATGCACCTAAGTCAAGAGGCCAAGGGCTAAGAACTCACTCTCTTAGCTGGAAACATTCTTCTGAGTCTTCTTCCCTTGGCTAGTTCAAGGTGAAGGTCACGGGACGTAGGGAAGCAGCTGCACACTTATCTTTGTGGCCAGCACAGTGAGCTCCGGATCCCACCTGCCCTTGAGCAGGCAGCTCTCGGCTGCTTTGGTGGGTGGTGCTGGCTGCTGAGCTCTGCCTGTGCTTGTGGAGAACTGGAGCTGTGAGACCTGCCCAGACTGGGGTGTGCTTGCCCAAAGTGGTTGGCTTCCCTCTACTGGGCCAAGCCTGAGATGCAGTGTCCTTGGATCTGGCTAAGCTATCATGAACAGAATAGTACTCACAGGAGGTTTAAAATACATTTCTATACCAGTTCCAATATGTCTAGACAAGTCACTCCTAAGAGATTCCGAGTTATTTCAAGTCATCTTCAGCAAGCATTTTTCCCCTAAAGCATCTCAGAGTGAGTCTTACATGAACATATACTACAATATCCACGTGCACTGCACTGCTGCCGCTTAAAGCACAGAATTGCCCAGTCATGTTTCTGATGCCAACAGTCCACGGCAACCAGTGAGCAGGTCTTTCTGGGAGGCGGCACTGTATTTCTGAAGTGCCTAACTTTCTCTTGCACTCACATTATAGCCGACATCAAACTGAGGAAAGGTAACTGTGAAGACAGAGCTTAGGAATCCAGTGCAGCCTTTCTAAGTCATCATGTCAGTGCAGTCTTTTTAATTGGTAGCATCACTCAAAGTTGGGCAGCATCAGCTTCTAGACTTTTCTGCAGGTTGTGGCACAGGGAAGACAACCACACCAGAAGAACAGTCCTGAATAGTCATTGGCGACACTATGGCTCCTGGCAAGGCCCTAGGTGTCAGGGGGAGGTCTGCACAGTGACACCTGTCCAAAAACCTGCCAAATGTGTCAGAGAGTTCAATGTGCACCTCCCTAGAGCTCTCCAGCAATAATCTAGCAAGCTAAATGCTGGTGATATGGAGCCAGAAAGGCTTGGACCTTTCACCTCATCACTAGTTAGCGGGGTGGCTTCCAACAAGAATTTAACCTCTCTGTCCCATCTCCTCATTTTGATTATGAGGATAAGGAGGTTCTTGTGATAACCAGGGTAGCCAGTGCAACCAAGTGTGTGCTGTCTGCCAGGCACTGCTCCAGGCTTTTCACATATGAGACTCACTGACATCCCATTCCTCTCTGGGGTCAATGCTGTCACTACCCCAATAGTTTACACACAGCCCCCAGGATGAGAACTCCAGAGGGCTTCTCTCCAAAGGAGAGGTGCACCTAGCATACAGACAGACAGCAGTGGTGAACCCCCCCCCCCCAGCTTTGTCTCGGTTTCTACTTCCTCCACTCTGCTGTCTGCAACCTCCCATAAAGCTCCGGCATTGTGGAGGGTAGAAGAGGTTAGACCCCTTTGACTTGTGCTGCATGACTGTCTCTCCACTGAGACAGAGATGTTACCTGTTTATTCAGTGGCTCTCTTAGTGGCCGAGCCTGGCCCCCAGACAGGGGAAGAAGGCATCTGTGGTTTTAGTGCATTGACTCCCTGTACCCAGTTTGATCCCTGACTGTCTATGGATTCAGATTTTTTTGTGTGGGTGTGTATTTTCCTACACAGCTTTCAATAGACTTTCTAAAGGCTGGTTACCACTAAGAGGCCAATGACTAGGAACAACCTTCCCTCTAGCCACTGCTCGTAGTTGGCTATCTGGGTAGTGCTCTACATAAGCAATTCATGAGAAGATGGGAGGGCAGCTTGTTTTGTGACACCCTGAATGATGCCATCTGTGGGAGCTCAGTGGCCCTGGAGGGAGCAGGCCAGAGGCTCTGAGCGTCTGATCTGTTCTCACAACTCCTGCGGCTCCTGCTTCCAAGCACAGGCAGGGCTGCATGTGACGATGCTGCCACAAGATGGTCTTCCTGGACCAGTGGAGCACAGGGGATAA
The DNA here is from genome assembly GCF_900095145.1 of Mus pahari. NCBI lineage: Eukaryota > Metazoa > Chordata > Mammalia > Rodentia > Muridae > Mus > Mus pahari. The sequence continues at coordinate 34,012,292 of NC_034609.1, read as the reverse complement.
TCTTGTGTGTTGTTTCCCTGCGTGTGTTCTTAAAAGGTTAGGTTTAGCATTGTCTCCTGAGTGACAGGTATGGTAAACTAAACTGGCTCCAGCCAGTTTGATCTGCAGAAAGGAAATCAAGTCTCTGTAGGCCCATCCAGCTGAGCATGTTTTCAAACTGAAAGAGAAGTGGTAGCAGGTCGTGCCATCCCTGCAGTCCATCGGTCACACCGTCTCTGTTCCTCCATTTCACTGTCACCCCCTGAAGCATAACAGTCTCTGTAGCCCAAGTACAGTGCTAAGCAAGTCAGACAGTTTTTTTGGCTACAAGTGGGAGCTCATAAATCCCCTCACTGACTCCACCATTCTTCCCTGCCTAGTGCTCAGACCTCCAGAGGACCCATATATGCCCTACATGTCTGCCCATTCCTCCAACCCTGAGTTCCAAAACCCAGTGTCCACACTGGGCTGGCCTCCCTGAGGATGCCCTGCATGCCCTGGGCGGAGTCTAGATAGTCTTGAGTCACGCTTCTTTTCTCCTTGCAGTCCAGCTTAGGAATGAGCCAGGAGAGTCTGGTTTGGCGTTAGCTAACATCTAGAGGCCACCCTTCCCATCCCTCTCATCTGCTCCATCCTGTCCATGAGAAAAGCTGCCAAGCCTACTTCTCAAACACATCTTCCATCCTGCCAGCTTCTCAGCCCAATCCGCTGTCCCTTCTCCCCCGCCACATGACCTTCCCCTAATTCCATTCTGTATAGAGTAGCCTATTTCCCCATCCTTCTTCATCCCTAAAATAGATAAAATGGTTCTGTCAACCCTGGGACTAGCAGACCCAATGGTCTGACACGAGGTAAGCACAGAGCCCGGCTGTGGGAGCACTTTCCCATTCACAGTGACTTGGTCCCCCACCCCTTTACAGTTCTCCTGTCTCCTAGAAACTTGCTGGTTACTTTGTTGTCTGCCACTGAAGTGTATTGAAGTCAGGATCATATTTAAGGGCTGACTCTTTACATTTTCTCCTTAACGTTGACTGGCTCCCCAGGCACTGGTTCAACGTTAAGTTCAGAGGAAATCACTGTAGAATTGTCATCCACTTTAGGCACAGGTGCTTCAGCAGGCAGGTCAGCAGACACAGCCCAGGAAAGGACCATGACAGTTCTCTCCCAAGGGGTTGGCAAGGCAGGCTATGACTTTGCTCCCTGGCCTGCACTGCCCCCCTGTGGAAGCCTGTCCTATGACACCCATACCTGAGCCTGGATCACTCTCCTGCCTGCTGTGCCCTTCCTTCCTTCTCCATGCCTCCCCTGCCCAGAGTCTGCTGGGCAAAGGGACCTGCAGCCTCAAAGCCATCACCACACATGGAATGTGCGTTTACAGACCTCCATTGGCTTCCAAAGGCCTTCTGTCCAGAGGAACGGGGGAGAGGGTGCCTATGGTCCTTCAGGTTTCCTCAAGTACCTCCTCTGTGTATCAGAAACTCCCCAAAGAGTGGCCTCAGACAGTTTTCTTGGGTCTTTGCTGCAATCTCTTGCACCCAGAAAGGCTTTTCACAAGGCACTTACCTGGCTGAGGTGAAGACATTGATGCCACTTCCAAAGCTGGAGTCACAGGAACCTGGACCTCCTGTGGGAGGAAGAGGGACAAGGTGATGCTTCCTGAAGCCTGCCTACTTGTCTGTAGAGACAAGACCCTGCTCTCTCCTCCTCAGCACCCACTCCTCCACTCAGGCTCCTGAAAAGGAAGCCAAGGATCCAGCACTTCTGCAGGTCCAAGTGCTCAGCTAGGCTCAGGGCTCTCACAAGCTGGGGACACACTCATGCTGAATACAAATGGGACATTTCAGAAAGGTCTGAAGGTCCAAGGGCAGTGGATGTACATGACTTAGGATATGCAACATCGTGGCTAGCAGGGAATGCAGGTCAACTTCACAATATGATGCTACTTCACACACACCAGAAGGGCTAATGACGAAACAGAAGAAAATGCAAGTGTTGGCTAGGTACACATCACTGGTGGAAATGTGAAGTGGTGTTGTCACAGGCTATACAACAGGCTGCCAGCTCCTCAGAAGTTAGACGCAGGTGCCCAGCAGTCCTGCTCTAAGAGTTCCACCCAAAAGCAACTCAAGTCTGCATCTTGCATCTTATGCCAGTGTGACCACCTACCATAGTCAAAAGGTGGGCACAGCCCACATGCCTATGCATGGATAAACAAATTGAAATATTACTTAGCAATAAAGAGCAACAGGTTACAGAATGGATGAATTTTGACATGCTGAGTCAAAGAAGCCAATTCCAAAACTGCATAGTAAGATTCCATTCACTGGAAACAATTAGAACAGGTGAGTCTGGAGACAGAAGGTAGGTTAGAGGTTACAGAGTACTGGAGAATTTTGGGAGTATGGGGTGTGATGGGCAAGGACTTAAGGTCATTGATGATGTTCTAAAATTGGTTGTGATAATTATCCAACTCAGTGAATAAACAAAAGTTGCTGAATTGTACATGTTCAGCTGGGTATGTAGAGTCTACAAAAACTCAATAAAAGGGTTAAAATGATTCTGGGAAAGAACTGCAACCTTGAACTCTGCACAAGTCCCTTAGCACGTGGCCAATTCAAAACCTTTACTAAGCTTTCTGCTGCAAAACTCAAGCAGGACAGGACTGAGATAATAACAACCTTTTTTTTTTTTTTTTTGGTGGCTAATTAAATTATATAAAGAGCCAAGACTTTGTGTATCTGGAAGGCTGCCAGTGGGCTCTCTTCTAACCCCAGTACTGGCTAGGCAATGGCCACAGCTCAGAGCACGAAGGAAAGGAGGAGGGGTCAGCAGCGTGAGGTGCTCAGATATGGGGCCAGTGCTGAGCCAATGCAGCCCCAACAGGATGCACTGCAAAGGACTTCAGTCGCATCTTTCCAAAGTGCTTGACTTCAGGATGCATGAGAGAAATGTGAGTCCATCTCATGTGGCGAGGTGGTCAGCAAAGTGACCGCCACTGGAGGTGAATCAGAGGACAGCAATAGGTGTAGTGTGGAGTTTTACCTACAAAGGGACAGACAGGAGGGGACAAACGGGGTCAACAGTGTCCTAACATATTTCCAGACAGCTCAGAGAATATACATGAGGATCTCTTTTATTCATTTTTTGTGCACTAAAGTGATCTTCTAAACTGAGGAGAATATTTTTTAGACTGTGGCGTGGCAGTCCTGTGGGGCTGGGAAACTCAGGGTACTTCCATGACGTGCTCTAAACCAGACAATATCAGGAGCCTGCAATTTCCCCAGAGTCACACACACACATTGAGAAAGAACAAGAGGAGGCAGGGGGCAGACAGAGACAGAGAAAAAATTGTCATAGTTTCTGCTTGGTATTTTTGTCACAGTTACCTGCCCCCTGTATTCTAAATTCTCAGTGCTTCTCAGTCAGGCTTGAGTTTAAAATTTCTTGACAAGGATGCATGGTGACAATTTATCAACGAGGCCAACAGGCAAAAAATTATAAAGGAAAAGACCTGAGAAGCTAATTGAAATTAAAAACAGATTTTAAAGTTGCTGGGAGAATACATTTATAATGCATTTCACTGTCAGAACCAACACCCAACACAGGAAACAGACCTTCCAAGCCAAGTCAAGAAAAGTCACTCAGGGATGTATCTGCCTAACATGAATGAGGCAAAGGGTTTGGTTTCTGTTGCACACCCATGTGTACACATGTAACACACATACACACACACACACACACACACACACACACACACACACGCGCGTAAATAAAAAAAAAAGGAAAGCAGATGAGAGGTTCAAGAGAATGTTCCTGACAAAGCAGTCTATTCATTTCTGTAGCAAATGCTTCCATAGCTGTTGTTTGTTTTATTTTGACTTTTTAAAGACAAGGTTTCATGTAGCCCAGGCTGGCCTTGAACTCTCCATGTAGGGAGGATCAACCTTGATTTCTTTTCTTTACTTTTTAAAATTTATTATATGTAAGTTCACTGTAGCTGTCTTCAGACATTCCAGAAGAGGGCACCAGATCTCATTACGGATGGTTGTGAGCCACCATGTGGTTGCTGGGAATTGAACTCAGGACCTCTGGAAGAGCAGTCAGAGCTCTTAACCACTCAGCCGTCTCTCCAGCCCCTCAAATACTTCTTAAAAGTTTTAAAGTTTACAAATAAAATATTTTCTAAAAATAACAAACCAAGTTTTTAGCCTATTCCAAAAATATCCTATGGTCCTTCTTCCTCCTGGTAAAGGGGATCTTTATTCCTGTGTTAAGTAAGAGGCCCACACTGCCACCTGCCTTCTCTACTCACAGGAGCGGAGGAGGGAAGGCTATGGCAGCAGGCCAAGCCTGTTGTGGCATTCTTCCTGCTTATGTCATGGTGCACAGGGCCTGGAGGCAGGTGGAAAGAGGATGCAGGGAGTGATGGGAAGGGCAGGCTGACTCACAGCTAGGGTCCCTGAAGTCCACATGTCTTATAGGAAGCTACGCATCTGTGGATAAAATGTCAGGGTACCAAGCCTGAATCTCCAATCGCCTCAGCCAGAGCCTGTTTCCACCCAGTCCCCTTTCCATGAGCAACACAGAGAAGACATGACTCAGACTCGGCAGGAGCGGTGCTCCCTCCTGCGACTCTGGCACTCCAGAGGCTGACACGCGAGGATGCAGAGTTGAATCCTGGCTTGGGTGACACAGTGAGGGCCTGTCTCAAGAAGAAAGAAGACAGGTGCGGGTAGAAACTCACCAGGAGGCAGCTCGCCACAGGATCATCTGCTGTAGGCCAGCTCCACCAATGGATGCTTTGGCCAGTCACTTACTGGGGAGGTGGTTTGTGGGACCTTTGTGTGGTTCCCAGTATCTTCCCCAGTATAATTTTTTGTATAAGTATGTGTGTGTTGTGTGTATTCATGTGTGTGAGTCTACTTTTGTGGACGACCCTGTGTGTGTGCATGTGGAGGCCAGATGCGGATGTCAGGTGTCCTCTTTTTCATTTTCTGTACTGAGATATGTTTTCTGCTAAATATGGAGCCTGCTGATTAGACATGGCTAGCTAGCCACTTGCTCTGGGGATCCTGTTTCTACCTCCCTAGAACTGATGTGTGCCACCATGTCTACCTTTTATGTAAGTCCTGGGGAACCAAACTGTAGGCCTCAGGCTTTACCTACTGAGCCATCTCTTCAGCTCAGATCCAATTTCTTAACATTTTGAGGGAGGAAAGAAGACAGACAGTAATATAATGACCATTCAGTCAAGTGCACTATATGTACTTTGTTCCTGGCTCTAAGTGGAGAAAACAAAACAAAACAAATCCAAAAGCCCAACAAAATAAATTGCAAATCTATGGGGAACTATAAGCCCTGAATGGACACTGGATCACATTAGGTCAGGGGTTCTCAGCCTTCATGTTGCTAGGGTTAGAGACTGGCTTTCAGCAGCATGCCTTAAAAATTTACAAATGTATCTTTAAGAAACGACCACAGATGTTTGTAAAAACTTTTTTTTTTCTGCATGAAAGTTCTTTTTAGCAAGGATTATAGGATTAAGATGGAATTAGAAGTAGCTAAGTGATTTATGATAGGTTGGTTAAACAGATTAGAGCTTTATCTGATGTAATGATACAAGGTCAGTGCATTAATAGGAAGCAATTTAATAAATTGGGAGATGATGAACTACATCCTCAAAGACAAAAGACATATTTGAATGACCAGTCCAGAGACTGGTTTTATTAATATACCTAATTATACAATGCTGGCTAAGAGAGAAAGTCAGCATATATTGTGATTTAAAAAAACTGTACAGAAACAGCCCCAATATTCACACAGTGGAAGAAATAACTCTATTATCTAATCACACAATGGAACAGTGTTCATCTATAAAAAGAAGTGAAGTACTAATGTATGCTAACATGAAGAAATCTTAAAAAGTGAAGTGAAGGAAGCGAGATAGGATCAGGCACATATTACATGATTCCATTATATGGAATGCTCACAACAGGCAGGCCCACAGGGCTGGAGGCAGCCCAGGGCTGGGAGAGGGTATGAGGACCTCACCAGGGAATGGTAGAAATGTTTTGGAATTGGATAGTATCAATGGTTGTACTACTTTGTGAAGATATTAAAACAAGTAAGTTGTACACTTTAAAATAATGTCAATTAAAAAAATAAATTAGTGCAGATTAGTGCTGACTAACCTGGAAAGATGTGTATTATTGGTGAAAAAATTCAAGCTGTAAGGATTCCATTTGTGTGTGTTTGAAAGACAAAATACAAGAGATACAAGTGTATATTCAGACATTAAAACAAAACAAAAACACCAAGAAACAACCCATTTGCAGTCCACTTGCACACTGTAGCTGGTAGTGGGGAGTCCTGGGTGATTCACATCAAGTGCAGTCCTACCGTCTCTTCAGGAACATGCGTTTCCTTTACAGTCCGAAGTTTAGAAACAAACATGCTGTTCCAAGACCTCTGGGAAGCTGCGCCTGCACACTGCCTGTCCTCCCTCTCCTTTGTCTAGGTGCATGCCCTTGCGACATCCCCTGGTGTCAGCGTGACCCAGCTTTTCTCACAGGCAGATCCGCATCTGATTTGTCTGTACTCGCAGCACCCACAGACAGTGCTGACAAATCCTGCCAGAGTCAGATTTGCCAACAGGTGATTTGCCTACCAGCACACGGGAGCTGCCACAAGCTCTCTGCTGGAATCCTCTGTCTAGCCTCCCTTCTCACTTGCTACTCACTCATTTAGAACTTAACAAAGAGAAACAAGACGCAGAAGGCCCAGCAAGAGGGTTTTGCTATGGAAACACATATTTATGCTCTGACTTACAATGGTTCTCGATGTCCTAGGACTTAACTACTTCATGCTGCAAAGGAGGTATTCTTAGAACAACTGTGTTTTGCTTTCAATACAGAGTTTACAAAACTCCACATAACACCTCCAACAGGCTTTGTGATGAATGGCTTTGGCTAGCTGTAAGTGCTCAAACACATTGACTCCTAGTATTTTCAGCCAATGGGTTTGTGGATCACAATTTAAGTCAACGAGCACCCATGTTTAAAAAAATACTATAGCACCTGTTGTGAAGAGTATTTGTTATACAAGCAAACATCTATTTTGGAACTCACAGCCACCCTTCAAATTAGGTGACAAGGGTTACCCCACTCAACAAGTAAGGAAACTAAGCTTTGGAAAGGCTAAGCGGCAAGGCCGAGTGTGGAAGCTAGGAAGGCTGAGGTCAAAGGAGGCCAAGCAGTTTAAGGGCCACACATGCCAATCAGTGCTGCAACACCCAAGACAAGTGGCAGATGACAGAGCTGGGTGGGAGGGGGCGTGAGGTGGTGGTGGAGTGGGATCAAGCCAGGCACACTGAATACAAGGACAGTGTCAGGGAAAGGACTTTGCACTGCAATCCCATAATGTAGGGCGATGGGGAGCTGCAAGTGGACATGGCTTGGGGCAGAGGGTGCAGAGGAGGGGCTCTGTTGTTTGGGAGAAGAATCAGTTCTGGAGGGTTGGAACTGTACATATATGTTTGGATACATGCAGACATACAGAGGAGCATGCTACTGTGCTGCATGTGTGGAGCATGCTGCATCGCATCAGCTGAGCATGCAAGAGACTCAAAGAGAAAGACCAGACAGGAGGAACCTGTGACAGACAGGTGGTCCTGGGCAGACTAGAAGGAACAGACAAGGATGGGCCAAACTTGCCCATTTCCTGGCTGGGTCTTCTGTCTACTAGTATGCTAGGACTTTGTCTTGGGCATCCTAGAAAAGAATGTGATTAGCTATAAGGTGAGCATGACTGAGAATAAATGTAAATCTTCAAATGGGATGTTCCTGTTTCTAGAAACAAGTTTGCTGTTCATTTCTTCCAATGCTGTTTATGAGGTAGTAAAATTCAGGGCAAGCTGCTGAAATGTACTCTGGTTTAGGGTAATGTTCTCCTGAGCAGACAGCTACTTGAAGGTGGCTTTGAAGAACTGGTTAAAAGGATAAGGACACTGTACTGGCTGGTAATCAAACCTATGGCTCCCACGTGCCAGTGGAGAATTCTCCTGTTAAATTACCAACGCACCAGCTCATAAGGCACTCTAGAGCTGCTGCCATGACCCAGAGTGGATCGGCTCCTCTCCAGAGAGTTCACTGCTGCCTCAGAAGCAAAAAGGAAGGGGCAGGACTGCCAGCTCTGCATATGTATTAATTGAAATACAATTTACACCACAAAATTTTGATTAACACAACTTTACCATTGTGAAGTATATAAATGGGTGGTTCTAAGTACAATCACAAAGATTTTGCTCTATTCAGTTCTAGAGTATTTCCACCATCTCCCAAAGCAACTAGGATCTGTCCCAGGCCCATTGTCCATTCACCACAGGCAACTATTCTTCTACTTGCTGATGGGAATTCAGAGATACCAACCTTCATATCAAGACAAAGTCAGGAGGAAGCCAAGCAAAAACAAGAAGAGAAAGCTTTCCCATACAGAAAAGCAAGATATGGGATTGACGCGTCATTTCAGTTGTGCAATGTTAAAAATGTGACACTGCTCATTGTTGGTGCAGGCAATCCTGCTGCTTTGTAACTTTTCCCTTCTGTGCAACATTTCTAAAATGAGAACCATCAACAAAAAGCTCACATACCAGCACAAGCTCACAAACTATTACTGAGTCTTCTAGCTTATCCTAGAAAGAGAGCTTTTCCTGTGCAAGGCCTACACTAACCTACCTAAATTTTCTCTTTCCAGGAGTTGTCAGAAAGTATGCAAGCTACTGCACTGGCCAGGTCTCCCTCTTGCTGGTGAGAAATCTTCCACAGAACCAACAGTGCTCCACCAATGCTCCTGCCATGTGCTCTTCTGTCCCCAGGGGTTTCACTGCTCTGGCTCTGGCACAGCTGCAACCTGACACCCAACACGTGCCCAGCAAGGTAGCTCATCTTCTCTTCTACCAACCAAACCCACAGGAGGCAGCCCTGTGACCTGGCAGAAGGCTGTCTGCTAGTCCGTCAAGGAGTCAGCAAGTACTGGCCATGGCTGTGGCGCTTCTCTTGCCCAAATGTAGGTTCCAGACCCTGCTGTCACCCTTAGTCATCTGCAAGGGTGTGCATCCACTCACTCTCTGACTAACTGAAAAGGAGGATGTCCCCCTGAGATGGTCAGAGACACTGAGGCAGAGGTCCAGGAGATAAGACCAGCAGGACTTTAGAGGCAAAGTCTATCTCCAATCAGCATAAAAGAAAACCATGTCAAAAAGCATTTGAAGGACTGTTTAAAGGCAATGACTTATGTGGTAGAAATTTCCAGTACTTAATAAACTAGCATTTTCCTGACCTATCCTCCCTGAGAATGACCAGGGCAGAGGGCCAGATGCTAAGAATCAAACCAACTGTGCAGCTTGGTGCTCTTATGTTCTTACCATGCTCCCAATAATGACTCGATGGTAGCTGATCCCAGTTGGAGATCAAGGGCAATGTGTCATGTTTTTTGAGGTGGCAAGGGTGAAGAGCATGGGCTCTGGGTACAGCTGCCAGACACTAGACAGCTGTCAGACCCTGCAGGAATGGGCTAACAACAGTGCCTGGTACCACAACTAAACGAGTCAACATACATAAGTTGATACTTTTAGTTCCAGGACCTGTCTTCCCAGCAGCAGAAATGGGGACTCTGAATCAGGGTATTCACCACTGGCTGTCCCCTCCTGCTGTGGCAGGGAGTCCTCAGGGTTGGGTTCCGTCTGCTTCTGTGCTACTGGGGACTCTGACATCAGGGTACTTACCACTGGCAGTCCCCTCCTGCTGTGGCAGGGAGTCCTCAGGGTTGGGTTCCGTCTGCTTCTGTGCTACTGGCTTTGGCTCATCGGGTTCATCATCCTCAGGGGTGACCAGCTTCATCAAGCTCTGGTTACACACATTGGCTACCTCCTTGATACCTGTCTACTGATGTAAGGATCACCCCTATGCAAAGACCTCCTTAAAGCCCAAGGCCACCAGTCTCCCTGGTCATAGACTTAGTTCTCCCTAAGTCTCGTTCTTATGCACCCTTGTGAGATAGTCCTTTCTTCTCACAGGTGGTTCCTCCTCCATTTGGATATTTCTCATCCAAGATACAGAGGGATGAGCTCAGAAGGGTAGAACCTTGCTACATGAGATTGCTGCTCCATATCTGGAAGTAAGCAAGTGAGGACTGGGGTCAGCCAGCATTAGTCTTGCATCTCTGGCTCTCCTAATCCACATTCAGCTTCATCTCTTGCTTCCTAGGAGTGAAGGAGACTAAGGGAATCCTTCCCATTCACAGACCCACCACTTCAGTCTCCTCTACAGAGTGAAGGATACTTTTCTTGCGGTCATCATAGGCCAAGCATGGCAGGACAGCAGTCAGGATTCCAGAGGAATAGGGCAGCATTACCCTGCCCGCCAGCTGGATGAATTCCCGCATCCAGCACATAGCCGTCAGCTGAATCAGGTCATCTGGAAAAGAAATTGGTGGCTTCTAGTAGGGCTGGCACATATACTGAAGAGCTCCTCCTACCTCCCAAGCACAAAGGCTAGGCCTGGAGGCTTGTGAATCAGGGGCCTGACTGCTTCTAGCTATTTGAATACATTTCCTGGGCTCCCTGCTTTCTACAGTGTTGTAAGGATAGGTTAAGGGTGAAAATCTTGCGCTGGACTTCGAAAACAGCAGCGATACCGTTCCTTCCCCAAATCCATGCCTGTTGCAATATGACACGCTTCCTTTCTAAGTGGAATTCATTTTCCTATCATTGGATCCAGAAAACTAGTTACTCTGGCCAACAGCATGCAGTTGTGTCTCTGGTTTAAGCATAGGAATCAAGAGTCCTGACTGTGTCTGTGTCCTGTGTCTCTTGGAACCCTGCTGAGACCATCCAACCTACTGGATGCTGAGCTCCCATGTCAGACGTGGGTCACGGCACACCACACCTAGCTCCAACTAAGCCTGAAATCATTACACCCAGCCTGGATATGGGAACAAAGTCACCTAGCTGTCCTGTAGCCATTGCTGTGACTGTTTCATGTGGTTTGACAGCCAACAGATGCTGCGGTAAAGGCGATTCTGACCTCTACATGTCCTATCTTTTCCTAAGGCAAAGCACATCCACGAGGTCTTCAGGCCAGGTCAAAGTGTATGCTTATCAGAGGAGAACACAGATCTCTTCTGTCCCACACCCACACCCTATTGCTTCCAGATCCAGAGTCACATGCGGTGGCTAGCCCACGTGGGTCCGTTCTGCACCATACTCAAGTCTGGATATGAGAGACAGGGGCTTCTGAGGCAGCAGTTGTAGCTACAGGGCCTCCACACACCCACCTGTGGTCTGACAGTGGATCACAAGGATGTTGGCCATCTCAGCAAACTTCACACTGGATGGGTTCTTCTTAATTTCTTTCAAGAACTCTCCAAGAACCACCTCACACCTACCAGTGAGAAAAGGAAGCATGAGCTAGCACGAAAGCCCATTTCTGCTCTGGGTCAACCCTACACTCATCAGGAGGACACTGAGCAGGGGCTGGGAAGATGAGCATTCTACTCCTCCACAGGGAAGGATAGAGGAAGAAGTTCCCACAGGGACTCGAGCGAGGGGCAGCTGCCTGCCGTTTCCCACAACTCACATTTTCCGAATCTCCTTGCCATTGTCACCCAGGATCTGGAAGAGCCCATCCAGGATCTCTGGCAGGTAATCCAGAAGGTTAATGTCTGGCACCGACACCAGAACCAGGATCTGATGGAGGGGAGCAGGAGAGGGAGAGCTGAGAGCTGGCCTGGGTGTAGCCTGGTCTCCTACTCTTCCCCTGGGACCAGCAGCAGAAGGATAGGGTCCTGTGTCACAGCATTGCAGTATCTACATTGCAGTGCTGACAATGTGCTGTTCAATGTGCAAGGAAGTGGGAGTTTGACTCCAGGAGGATTTGGGTGCTAGGAGAGGGTGACTGATAGAGAGGGCTGGATGAAGCTAGGTGGTTCACAGAGGTGAGCAGCTGGATGTGGCACCAGGGGCTTCTGAGATCCTGGGCAGTTTTAAGACAAGGACAGAACCACATCCCTTCAGGGCAAATAGGACATGCAGTAAGACAGCACTAGACAGAGTGCTTTTTTTTGGTTTACTTTTTGAGACAAGGTCTCACTGTGTGGTCTTAACTGGCCTGGAACTTGCTTTATTGACAAAGCTGGCCTTGAACTCACAGAGTTCTGCCTGTTTCTGCTTCCCAAGTGTTGTGAATAAAGGCATGTGCCACTATGCCCAACCCACAGTGTTTTTGGTGATGAGGTGTTTGAAGGTTATTAAGAGATAGAGACAAACAGGTATCTTTTAGTCAAAAGAATCACTGTGTGTTCCCTAAGAGTCCACATGATTCCACTAGAAACTCTTGGTTGTTGGAAGAATCTACCAAGGACTGGGCCATACCCAGGAGATGATGAACTGTCGGGCATATTGGTTGTTGGAGTAAATCCTCTCGCGCAAAAGGGGGATGAAGCCCACCAGGTCAAACTTGCTGCTTTCTGTCACAATGTCCTGTGGATTCAAGAGTGAGGGTTATGAAAAGCCAGCAGTGGGTTTGCTGTGCTGCTGACCCTGGGCTCACTTGAGGGTCAGGTAACCATGGAGAGAAATGGCAGAGCCTAAGCCAAGTAGGAGAGGAGAAGTCCCTGGAGAACTGGCATTGTGATAGGCCCAAAGCCCAACAAAATAATGGATGGTCAGCAGAGAAGTCAATAGACCTAAATGAAGTCTGGGTCAAGGCTTGGCACCCTGTCTTGGAAGGCTGGGGTCGAAGTTCAATTTCATTATTCTGAGTGGGGCATTAAAACATAAGATTCTTAATTGCTGGCTCAGCAATTATGGGCACTAGCTGCTATTCTTGAGGATCTGGGTTTGATTCTCAGCACCCCCAGAGACTCACAACCAGCTGTAACTCTAGTTCTAGGGGATATGACATCCCTTATCACCTCTGCAGTGACTAGGCATACAGGTAGTGCATAGACATGCAAGCAGGAAAAACACCTATATTCATAAAATCACAAAACAGATTCCTATCCAATCCCCGCCCCAAACTGAAGATCTTCACTTAGGGGGATGGCCCAGTTCTGTACTTTGACTGTGGTAGGAACACAGCTTTACATATGTCACAGAAACTGCATACCAAGCAGTGAGCTTTAATGTGTGTGTGCTATATATAAAAACAACTTACATGAGGAAAACCACCATCAATGCCAGAATTTCTACTCTACACGCACAGAGGGAATAAAGTCTAAAATACAAGAGGGATGGAGTGGAGTACCTTTAAGAGGCGGTCCAGGAGCTCAGATCCACTTTTCACATTGGGGTCTGGGTCAGCAGCCAACTATGAGGCACCAAAACAGAGAAACAGAGGCAATGTTCAGTCACAGTGAGATGTAAGCCTGGGGACCGAATGGAAAGCAACAGCCAAGGCCATGATGCAGGTTAGCACACCAAGTGTTGTCTTCCCCAGTGTCTGACTCTGAGAAAGGTAGTAAATCAGACAGTTACAGGAGAGTTCCCACTTGTTCAGGGATAACCCAAGCTCTGCTGGGGTTCCCAGGTCATGCTGGAACTGGGTCACACAGTTGTTTCCACTGGCTGCTCCCAGGGCACGCTGATCTTAAAAGGCTTAGTTCTCTCATGGGCCCCCAAGACAGCCGTGAGGGTGGCACTGAGAAATGTTCATGTTGTTCACTCTACAGGGGTAACATTTTCTGGGCCACTCTGCACAACTGGGTAGGGCGACTGCGCCAGGCTGAGGAGAGAGCATCCCCACCAAGCTGAGAGCCGAGAAGGAGAGCAATAGGGACCCTAAAGGTCTACAGGGATCACTCTTTAGCACAGGGAGCTTGTCATCACTGTCCTTCAAAGGGACAGCCTGTACTGTGGAGTCATCATTGTTACCTTTGCCTGGGAGGTTAGTGCTTCTCAAACTATCAGCCTTTCTGATACTGTGTACAGCAGGCAGACATTTCCACAGAGATGAATGAAGGTGAACAGGGATTCAACGATACACTGATACAGGTCTATGAAAAATCAGACCTGGGCAGTAAGTGTCCCCTGCAGCAGCATGCTTATCTGCTCCTGCTCCGCCTGCATCTGGGCAGTGTCCCAAGCTCTCAGCATCCTAGAAAGTCAAGTTAGGTAGGTGGGCTGTTCTTAGCTGAATCAGAAGTTACCTTACTCAGTCCATCGAAGAGAACGTTGAAGTGCGGCAGCACAGCGCCTCGGGCCACTTTGACGATATTGTAGAGGGCCTCACAAGCATAGTAGCGCAGCCTGCTGTCTGCGTCATTAAAGCAGGTCAGCACTGGCTCTATCAGCTCCTTCAGGTAGAGCCCTGAGTCCTGTAAGGAGCAGCCAGGACTAGTCAGAAAGGTTAGTCCCCTCCCTTGGAGTGTAAGAGCTGAGCTAAGAACACACATCCCAAGCCAGCCCCCCCAGAAGGAGAGCCACACTACGGGGACACAGCTGCCAGGCCACACGGCGGTATTTGCTAGTAGTCTAAATGCAGAGGTCTTGATAAAATACACATCTGTAATGGTCCTGCTGGGGCTCAGGTAGAAAGGTATTTGGACACCTCAATCAGAATGAAGATGTACCTTGCCTAGGGCAATAGAGCAGGCTGCCAGACCGATGAGGCCCCCTTTCCGGCTGTGGGGGTGCTGGGACAGGGCAAACTCCTGAGACAGGGTCTGGATCACGTGCTTGATTTGCATGGTGTTGTTCTGGGCCACAAAGTCCCGCACCAGCCTGGAGAGAGAGGAGAGAAACCATGGGACACACAACCCGGGCTACTTCTGCTGTCTGGGCTCTAGGGTAGGCCCTCTCAGTTCTGCTGCCGGGCAGGTCCTCATCATTGCCCTGCTCAGCATTCAGTGAGGAGTAGTAGGGCCAGCGTACTTCTGGGAATCCGAGAGAATGTAAACTACTGTCTTAAAAAACGCTAATACGCATCTTTATCAAACACTTGCTCAGTTCTGCACTCATGCCCCTGAAGACTCCTCTGTATCTGTGTTGGGACACATGGCAAAATCAAATCACAAACAGAAAATTGTAGCAAAATAGAGTAGTGACGCCACAGAAACAGAATATGCTATCTATGCCCAGGAGACTGATGACAGGGTAGTTCCATTTGAGATACTATTTTAAAAACATTAACAGGCATTGCCTAGGTAAAGGAAGGCAGGTGTTTTACTCCATTTTGCCTACTGAAATGAAATGGAAAGGGAGAATCACATACAGAAGGAAAGGACATCACTATGGGGTTAGAGATGACTCAAGGGCTTTTAAGTGGGAGGAGTTGTCAGATCATAGGCCCTGGCTTCAGAAGCTTTTAAGAAGGTTGGGAAAGAACCAATCCTGTGTGGTTTCCCAAACAGGACAAACCAGCCAGGTGAAGCTCAGTGTTTCTTCAATGAAATAGCCCTGAGAAGAGCTCTACAGACACCACACCAAACAGCTGGAGCATTGGTGGTTCAGTGGTAGAATTCTCGCCTGCCACGCGGGAGGCCCGGGTTCGATTCCCGGCCAATGCAGAGCTTGTTTTCTTTCCTTAAAAAAATTATGTATTTTAAAATTTGTTTGCTTTGTTACTGTTTATTTGTTTTGGAGTGTGTGGGGGGTCCCTTTCTTCACACACAGAAATCATGCCAGAGGAACCCGGTCCCTCAACCACATGAGGCCTGAAGCAGCCCAAGGACTACAGATTTCTGCTCAGAGTTCATAGGGAGTTGCTGGGCTCTTTTGACAAGTGTGACTGGCTGCAGGAGTTTGGCTTCCTTGCCTGCACCTGAAAGAACTCCACAGTGCTGCCCTTGGTCTGGGCCAGTCGCCAGCAGAAAGCAGTGTGAAAACTGAGAGCAGCACACCAGTTCCACACAGAGGGGAGGCTCGCCCAGTCTCCGTGTGTTTTGCCGCTGACTGAGGAGGAGGGAGTGGAGCTCTCTTTCCTGACTCAAAGCCCAAAGGCAAATCTACTTCACATGCACACAAACCCACACTCACCCCTCACTTCCTTCTGGCTCTGGAGCTAGCTGCTGTTCTTGAAGCTAAGCTGATGTGGCAGTATCATAAACTGGGCTGTGACTCAACATATACACAAGGAGGCCCAGGGAGGAGGTTATAGGGAGGTGCCACACAGCTGCTCACAGCTGGAGCATTGGTGGTTCAGTGGTAGAATTCTCGCCTGCCACGCGGGAGGCCCGGGTTCGATTCCCGGCCAATGCAGTAGCAATCCTTTTAATTCTAAGAGATGAAAATTTCACACTGCCTAATAAATTTTTAAGTATAGTAAAAAAAAAAAAATTGGAAATGACTTGGTTTTGGCCTGTTTTTAAATGTTCCTCATGGAAAAGCATTTTCTAAATTCCACAAAGATCCAGAACCTGTGTGTCCTTCTTGAAGGGTCAAGAACATGGGCTATACCACAGTTACTGAGAGTGAGTAACTGTGCCTCCCACTCCTGCCCAGAAGCTGAGTTCTGCTTTTGCTTATACAAGGCGCAGCAGCACCTGGAATGTAGATACCGTCCAGGTTAGGCCAGGACTCAAGAGGAGAGCCAGCCTCCCTCCCAGCCATCCCTGAGACATGCTCCTTTCCTGTCCTTTAGATTCCTGGACACTCATGGAGCAGCCAGGGAGCACTCCTCCCAGATGTCAGCCCTGTACAGACTCATTCCCTGACTTTGAAGGATGCTATGCTGGGGTGGGTGGAGGATGACAGTACAAACCCATCAAGAGTAGCAGGGTGAGGAAGGTAGGAAAGCTGGGGTAGATATCTAATAGGCGAGATATGTTGTGGTCTTATGCGAGTAGGCCTGGGAGAGGGTTCGGAAGCATGAGGAGGTGTGTTCATTTGGACTGAGGCAAGATGGGCAAACATTTGGCAAGGCCAAGGTGAAGGAGAAATAATAGGTTTGGAAAGGTGCAAGCAGTGGGCAGTCCTGAAGGCTTGGCAAAGCAATCCCATCTCCCTTTGGTGGCCATGAGGAGCCATGGAAAGTGGCCGGCAGGGGATGGATGGGAACCTGAAGAGTGATCTGTAGTTCTGGGGGCTAGAAATCTGAGAGGCAGTAAGGAAGCTTTGAAAACAGCACGGGCTCCCACAAAGATCTACTGGAAAGGGGGAGAAGGCATGTGGCCTTGGTGGCAGAGCCACCACTTTCAATAACAGGAGGTTTTAAAGAAGATGAACGGCGGGGACAATTCATGAGCTCAGTGGCACCTTTCACCCACCAACTGGGAAACTTATCAGGGTTTAATTCGGTCATTTCAGGCCACATCAAAGGCCATTAAAGTCCCAGGGCCACAGGGACCATTACATTAAGTGTAAGTTTCTGTATCTTCTGGGAAAACAAGTTTAAAGCAATTGCGCCCCCTGGAGGAGAAACTATTCTAGCACCTTCTCACCAGTATTACGAGCTCAAACAGCACAGGGGCAGCCCTTGGGCCAATCTTGTTTCATGAATCAAGGCCACCCTTCCCAGTCAAATCAGGCCACATGACCTTCTGGCCTGCCCACTCTCCACCTCCCACTTCCACCAGCTGCAGCTTCCTAGGGGGCCTGCTCCTCTCACATTCGGGCCTGTCCTCCTCAGATGCCCTGCCTCTATACCTTCCTGCACTTCCATGGTGTGAGGTGTGAGTCCTCCTTGGCACCCAGAAGCACTTAGTGCCCAGAAGTGTACTGATCAGTGCCACCATCTACCTTTTACATCCATAAAGCTTGATCAGGGCTTTGGGCACTGCCCCCTTTGCAGTTCTAGTACCAGCTGTCTCCAGTCCAATTTTTTGCATCCAGCAGCTGGCCAATCAGTAAACATCTGCCAGTGGAGTCAGTCTGCAAAGGCTGGCAGAGATGATGGGGGCACAGCTGTAGGGCAAACATGGGTGAAGCCTTGTGCTGCCATGTTGCTTGCATGGGAAAACATGACCTGGGGGTTAACTGATGTAGCTTCCGACAGTGCTGAGGCCTTCTAATCTTATCACAAGTTAGCTTGAGCAACTGCAGGCACCTTTCCTGCAAACTCAAAACACACACTGAGAAGAGCCCAGTCCACTATAGCTATGGCTGCTGACTGTAGAAACACACAGAGTAAGTGAAGTTCAACAGCAGGCTCCCCAGCTCCAGGCTTAGTCTTCTTCAAAGACAACAGGCTGCCTCGGCTTTCATCTACTGCTTGGGAGACAGAGGTGGGGGGTCTTTGGCTGAACTCGTTTTTGAAGTTAATATCTGGCCTAGAAACTCTCCTATCCCTGGGGTCCTTCAATGCCACAAAGGACTCGGGATTTACTGTTCTATACTCCAAAGAAGAGATGCTGCTACTGCCTGGTTTCCCTACAAAGTATTGGGAAAAAAGCCGGTTCAACAAGCCAATTCCCTGGGAGTACCATGTCCTTTAGTGGCTTAGGAGCCTCTGCTTGCAATTGGCTGGAGGTACAGGAGGCTGGTAGACACCCAAAAGACATAAGCACAGGGTGGGCTAGCACTGAGTTTAACAACTGCCCATGACATCGAAGAGGCTGCTACACTGACTGCTCCCTTGGATAGGGAACTACATCTCCATAGGATATTTTTGGATAGCTATCAGCCAAGAGAAAACCTGGAGCCACACACACTCTGTGCTACATAGTCCCAGCCCGCACTGATAGCCCCAGGCTCTGGAACACAGTATGGTGATGTCACAGGCTACACAAGGCTTGGTAAGTCAGCAAGCACTCTATGCTGCAGACTTCCCCGGTCAGTTACTGTAGCTACATCATCCTCAACTCAGGATCTGAACAACCTTAGGGACAGTAAGGCCATTTCTCAGGATCACAGAAGGTTTGAACCCTTGACATCAACAAGGTATTATGTCCTTTAAACTGTAACAGAGTTTCCTCCTCCTCTCTCCTGAGGCCCTTTTAGCTGCAAAGTGACTACATTCTATAATAAGTCTTGTGTAGACTCAGCCCATAAGGTGACGGCAGCCCTTTCTGTAGGTCATCCCCCTGCTGCTCAGTGTTTAGACATCTCCCCTCCATATACACAGCGAGTGCAGACGAGGCACACCCTCAAGACATTCTGAACTAAGCCTCCTACTGTGGAGACAAAGAACCTACTGTCCACTAGGCAAGTACTGGCTGTTTACACTAGTGTACTGGCTACTTTTATGTCAACTTGACACAAGCTAGTCACCTGAGAGGAGGGAACCTTAGTTGAGAAAATACCTTCAGATGATCAGACAGAAAGGGACCAGCCCATTGTGGGTGGGGACACCCCACCCCACCCCTGGTGGTCCTGGGTACTAGAACAAAGCAGGCTGAACAAGCCACACGGAGCAAGCCTGTATACAGCACCCCTCCATGGCCTGTGAGTCAGCTCCAGGTCCCTGCCCTGTTTGAGTTCCTGTTCTGACTTCCTTTGATGATGACAAACAGTGACGTGGAAGCTAAGCCAAATAAATGCTTTCCTCCCCAAGTTGCTTTGGTCATGGTGTTTCACCATAGCAAATGCTAACCCTAAGATAATGGGTAATCAGACTTAAACCTAAAAGCTGCCACCCAGTCTGGTACTTACTCTTTGATCTAGTTTACAGATGAAGAAGCTAAGCAACACAAGGCCACACAGCTTTGTGAAAGAATCACAAGGATTTCATTTTTAAAAAGAGAACTGGATATGGAGTATCATATATCCTGCACTGCAAGTGCTCAAGTCAGAACCAGGAGATAATGCACTCTACACACACCACCCAAGACACTGCTCATTCAACACCGCTGGCTGAGGAGCCTGGCTCCCTCTGGCTCTGAGGAGGAGAAAGGTAAGTCAGAGCTGACACACATGCCTTTGTTGTGCAGCCTATGCCTGGGGCAAGTACAATTCTCTGTCTCAGTTCTCCACGTGACTGACATCCGTATTCAGATGGCACATCCAGGCTGCGATTTCCCAAAGAGAATCTGGGTAAGTCTGTCTCCATCTGCCCCACCAAATGCCGGAGGAAGTTGGCTTCTATTTGCTCGCACATCACCAGAAAACTGAATGGAAATGAGCACGTGCCCCTGAGGTCAGGCCAACTGTCTTCTGACAAGGCCTGAGATTTAACTCACAAAACACACACTGAGTTAGGGGACAAAGCCGGGGGTGAGTAGAATAAAACTACATGGTACACATGCATGAAATTATCAAGGAATAAAAATATTGTATTAAAGAAACCTAAGGGCTGGAGGGATGGCTCAGCAGTTAAGAGCACTTGCTGCTCTTTTGGAGGACATGGGTTCAATTCTCACACTCAAATGGCAGCACACAACTGTTACTCCAGTTCCAGGCTATCTTATGGCCTCCATGGGCACTACACACACGGTGCAGACATGCAGGGAAAACACTCATTCACATAATAAACAAAAAGTCTGATATTGCTCCCTAACCAAAAACCATCCTGAGCACTCACTGGCTATGGCCGGGACAAAAGGGGATTTTTGACTGTAGGTGACAACTGTGACCATTAGTAAGTGCTCCCCCCCACCCCATAACGATGTATCATCTATCTTCTTACTTTCAAAGATGAGCTATGAGCTACAAGCTGTCAGTCTTACTTGCGAGTACACAGTCCAGTGGTTTTTATCACATGCAGACTTGTAGAGCTCACTCACTTTAAGGCATTTCCATAAGCTCTAAAGAAACCCTGTGCCTCATCTCCTCTAGCTTTTTCCTCAACCTCTGGCAACCACAATCTGTTGTCGCTAGAGATACGGTACTTCTGGCCTTTCGTGGCTGCCTGCTTCTCTCACCCAGCATAATGTTTTCAAGGTACATTTAAAACAACAACAACAACAACAACAACAACAAAAAACAAACAGTAAGCCAAGGCACAGAGACATTCAACCAGAAGTCACAAATGTAACCTTTGCTGGGTGGCAAGAGTGCACACTTTTAATCCCAGCACTTGGGAAGCAGAGGCAGGCAGATCTCTAAGTTTGAGGCCAGCTTGGTCTACACAGTGAGTTCCAGGACAGCCGGAGCTACAGAGTAACCCTGTTTCTAAAAACAAAAACAAAAACAAAAGGCAATCTTCACAGTGGGTAGGCAGGGGAGTCAAACAAAGCCAATGGAGGTAGTGGTGTGGGAAGCCTTGGTGAGCAAGCCAGCAGGATGGGGGGTAGGGGTGGGGTTGGCTCTTGTTGAATAGGAATGTGGCACCCCCAGCCATAACTCTACAGAAACCCAAATTTCATGTGAACTTGCTCTGAGATTCAGACCAAAACAGTCTGCAGGCAGAACGGAGTAACCATCAGCCTCTGACCCCAGGTCTATGAAATCTGCTGTGGATTCCACAGCTGATAAGCAGCAGAACTGAGCCCTAACTCCAAACTCTACAAATTGCCTCAAACCACTGGAACTATTCGAGTAGCACTCTGAGCTCTGGTCCCTAACTTTGCCTGGGTTCTCAAAGGGCACCACATTGATAGGCTTTTAGAATTCCAAGTGCATGGAGTACTACTCAGCTATTAAAAATGATGACATCAAGAAATTCTTAGGCAAATGGATGGAACTAGAAGATATCATCTTGAGTGAGGTAACCCAGTCACAAAAGAACACACATGGTATGCACTCACTGATAAGTGGATATTAGCCCAGAAGCTTGAATACTCAAGATACAATTCACAGACCATATGAAGCTCAAGAAGGAGGAGGACCAAAATGTAGATGCTTCAGTCCTTCTGAGAAGGGAGAACAAAATACTCATGGGAGGAAATACAGAGACAAAGTGTGGAACACAGCCTAAAAGAAAGGCCATCCAGAGACTGCCCTACCTGGGGATCCACCCCATATACAGATACCAAACCCACGAACTACTGTGGATGCCAAGAAATGCATGCAGACTGGAGTCTGATATAGCTGTCTCCTGAGAGGCTCTGCCAGAGCCTGACAAATACAGAGGTGGATGCTCGCAACCAACCATTGGACTGAGCATGGGATCCCCAATGGAGGAGTTGGAGAAAGGACTGATGAAGCTGAAGGGGTTTACAACCCCATAGGAAGAACAACAATATCAACCAACCAGACTCTCCCCCCCCCCCCAGAGCTCTGAGGGACTAAACCACCAACCAAGGAAAAATCTTGAGTGCCTTGTCTTTATGAAATTGTGGTACCATGCTGATAAAGGCAGTGACAGAAAGTTCTTCAGGTCTAGTGCCCATGTGTACTATTAGAGGTTGGTCACTCCATGCTAGCAGAGTGGAACCACACATGCCTTTCCTTGGACATTTAGCATCTAAGGACCTGCAATAACTATAAAACATCTTCCCAAAGGAATACCAAATGCAGTACTGGCTGTCATATGAGCAGATGGCTTTGTAGAACTGAAAGCAGTGACTAATGTTACTGCAGAGATGTCCAAGGATGAAATTCATTATACGCACATCCTCCCTTTGGGTGGGGAACCCACTAACAGGAGTTGGGTTTCTTGTCTGGAGATAGGGTTAACATACCCAGCTAGTGGGGATGCCCTTTAAGACAGATACACCCAGCATCTAGCTGTAAATCTTGGAAAGATGATTTAATAAGAGGTCTCCACTTCTTCTTCTGTGAAATGGGTTAGCATCATAGGGCAGTGAGAGGCGGGATGGGTAAACAATGGCTAACCACAGGGATGCTTCTCTCCATCCCTCTGTATCCCACTTCTACCCCAGGTGATGGGGCAGATGAAACTTTACATACTTATGATCATAGTGACTGAGTACCCTTTAGGCTCCAAATTCACATGATGAAGTGCTAACCGCACCCCTCCCTCCCCCAAATACTTATACGTGAAGAAAAGGCCAGGCAGGTCCCTAGAACTGTGAGCAATAAATGGCTATTACTGAAGCCACTAGCCTGTGGTATTTTGTTACAGCAGCAGGGGCAGACTGTGCACGTAACAGGGGTTGAGAAAAGCTCACAATACACTTAACATCTCTCAGCTTCTCTCCACCCAATGGGCAGTTCCAGTCAGAACTAAGGGAGCCTGAGACCCTTGCCTCCTTGAAAACCACAAAGCACACTCCTGTTCTGCCTGAGATTTGAATCTTATTCACTGGAGGTGTACTCTAAACGGGCTTCTAATCATATCTCACTCTAATGACTAGGCTCAGCTGTCTATGAGGCTGAGGGCTTCCTGCTTGGTTTGGGAAAACCAGAGACAAACGACTGGCAGCCAGGCCTTCAGTCTCTTACTGAGAGACAGCATGGTATGAAGCTGAGTTCCTGTTCCCACAGAGCTCAAGGCCTCAGACAGGCGGCCGATGTAGAACCACAGAGTGGCCTGGAGCCCTGGACAAACACTGCACCACTCAGAGTTCATCACTAGCCCCTCCCCGAGTTGTACCAGCTTCCTACTGGCTCCTGTTACAAATGGCCAGACTCAGAGGCTTAGGGCACAACGTATGGGCCTTACTGAACTAATCAGGCTGTGAGCAAGTGCTGTAATTTTGGAAGCTGTACAGCAGTGTGAGTGAGAGGCTTTTGGGGGTCGCATATCAGATAGCCTGCACATCAGACATTTACATTATGATTCATAACAAACTTACAGTTATGAAGTAGCAATGAAACAACTTTATGGCTGGGTCGCTACCACATGAGAAACTGTATTAGAGGGTGGCCGCATTAGAAAGGTTGACTTTTCCTGGAGAGCAGGAAAACCTTCTTGTCAGCTTATAGATGATGCCCATGTTCTCTCTCTAGCTGCTCCTTACAACTTCAAAGCTAATCATGGCTGCTGGAGCCTCCGATACTCTTCTTGCTTCCCTCTTTCACACTAAAGGTTGTTTAGGGCTACACCAGGTCCACCTGGGTAATCTAGGCTAATCTCCCTTTTTAAAATCATGGGATTAGCAACTTTGTTTGTACCTGCTGTTTCTCCCTTCTTTGGCTCTGTGATGTAGAATAGGCGCCCGCACAGCTGTTGGTCAGCCAACACTAGGTGTCTGTCTCCTTCACAGGAAAGGTAAGTAGAACTTCACTTTTCCAGACAGGGTTTCTCACTAAACCTGAACTTCACTGTTTAGTTAGAATGACTGACTTAAGTCCAGGCACTTGGATTTCTAGGTGCAGGCTGCCAAGCCCAAGTTTTACATAAGAGCCTGGGGATTCAAATTCAGGTTCTCATGCTGGTGTAGAAGGATATTTGAATTCGAAACATCTCCCTAAGTGTGCATACCGAAAACATTTGGTTGCCAGTTGGTGGCACTGTTTGGGGGAAGCTCTGAAACCTTTAGGAGCTGGAGTGTTGCTGGAGGAAGCATGTCACTGGAGGAAGACACAGCCTCCCCCCCCCCCCTGCAGTTTCCTCTTCTGCTTTATCTGAGTGGACAGAAATAATGAGCTCTCGGCTTCTTCTAAGCTGAGGGCTGCCATGCAACCACTGCCAATACGGGCTTGCCCTCTGAAACCATAAACTAAGACAACTCTTTTCCTCCATAAGTTGATTTTGGCTTATGGGCTTTTACTGCAGCAACAGAAAAATAACTAATATTCCCACTGAGCCATCTCCTCAAGCTCATAACTGCTATGTTAAATTCAACATTCACAGGTTCCAGGGATTAAGATATCTTTAGGAGACCATTATTCTGATAACCAAAGAGTGCCAAGATAAGTACTGATATAAAACAATTAGAAATATTTAAAAATAATTATGTAACAGCTGTTCGCACATTACATAACAGTTGCAATGTGTCTAGGACTGCATTAACCATGTCTGCATTAGCTCAAGTAATAAAATGAATACTATGCCCCATTGAATACTATTATTAGTTTGCAGATGAGGACACTGAGGTTAATAAGCTTGCTCAGGCACACCTAACTAGCGAATAGGAGGAGTTGGAATCTCAGCTCCCAGGCTTTAGTGCTCTTCACCAAAATTCCATGTGGCTTCTTAAGAAACAGGAGTCTTGGAGGGGTCGCTCAACTAAGAACAGGGCAAGCACATTCACTTCTGTAGCACACGAGCTGTCACACGCCACAGGCAACAGTCAATGCTCTAACTTTTCTTTGATGGGGTGTCTGTGGGGACCGATTAATAGGCTACTTGGCCAAGGATTATGAAGAATATATGCAAATATCGAATATTCTATGCACAGAACAGAAGGTCTTTAAAGTTAGCACTTGCTAAGCTTTAACATGTACAACAGTCATGCAGGAATCTTGTTCGAGGGCCAACTCTAACTCACACAAGGATGAAGCCAGAGTCTTTCTTCAGTAGCTGTCTGCAGGCCACTTTTGAGTAGCAAGTTCCTTAGGCTACAATGTTACTGTCCAATCAAAACTGCAAAGCTATTGTTCCTGTGTACATGTGTCAAATGCCACTAGGCACTCACTGTGTTAAGAGAAGAGGATAAATCAAATGCTTTTTCTCTTAAGGAGGCCATAGTCCCTTACCACCCTAGGAATTTTCTCTGAATTTTACAAATCAAGGGCAATGTCTAATACAAAACTGGGTTACGACCAAGCCCCTACAGAACCACCTGCAGGGAAGTCTTACACAGACTGTGCTGGAAGCAGCAATATTGTGAACACCTCTGTTCAAGGACCTAACAGATGACTCAAGCCAGGATAAAAAACAGACACTTCTGTGACGCTGAGTGGGTGGAAAAAACTGGTGTCAGTGTGCCACCGTGAGAATCTTAACTGTTTCTCAAAGGCCCATGTAGGCACGGTGTAGGTAGCCCTCTGCCTGGTACATTCCGAGATGACAGAGTTGGAGAGTTAGGCTTAGTGAAAGCTCCTTTTGGTGTGTGCCCTTGAAGGGCTTCATCACGCCCAAAAGCCACAGGACCAACTGTCCACAGACTCCCCTGTCCACAGACTCCCCTGTCCACTTAAATCTTGAGTGTTTGATACAGCAATGAAAACCTGACTAATACACACCACAGCTTCACAAGACCGACAGAACTCGCGGACACATAATCATACCTAGACACCATCATTGGGTCGCACTACTCAGCATGACAACAGGATTGTGCTAAGCACTGCAAGGCAAGGCAAAAAAGGCGGCTGAGGAAACAAACCACTAGAGTGAGTACTGCAAACGAATGTAAGGGTCTTCTTACCTAAGTCCAAAGCCATTAGCCTAGGGCAGAGCAGTTCTCAACTAGTTTGATTCTGACTCTTTAAGGAACATTCGGCAATGTCTGATGACAATTTGGATTGTCACAACTGATGGAGTACTACTGGCATCTAGTGGGTAAAGGGCAGAGGTACTACTTTAAAAAAAAAAAAAATCACACAAGCTACAGAAGTGCACATCACAACCAAGAATTATGCTTCCCCAAATATCAACAGCTCCGAGGTTAAGAAACCTTGAGTAAAGAGTCTATCCTAGTCAATGAATGAGCACCACTCCCTAGCTTAGGGTTGGCCACGTGACTGACCACTGTGCAATGACTGAAATGTTCCCTAGTCTGCACTGTGCAGCTGTAGTGGTTGGCTACTGAACACACCCGGATTATGAGTAGTGAAACTGACGTGCTGAATTTACAATTTGTACTCATTTTATTACTTTGTTGTTGTTGTTGAGACTGGGTCTAGCCTCGTGGTGACCAATGCTAATCTCAAACTAGTACAGTATTTCTGCCCGAGTCTTCCAAGTGCCAGAATCACAGGCCTGTATCACTACTCTGGCTAACTTAAATTTAAATAGATACATATGGTCCACTATTACCATGTTGGATGTCTTAACTCCTAATGTTTTTTTTTTTTTTTGTTTGTTTTACAGGCTGCTTCTTTCTACTCTTCTGAAACCACCTACTCAACTGACTGTTACTAAGATTTGGCTGGGGGGAAAAAACACGTGCCCTCTCACACACACTCAGCAAAACATTACCTATTAAACATTCCCTATTTCGAACACCTGGAAACACCGGTGCACCATTAAGACACACGGATACTATTACATTAGAGGGGAAGGTCAAATCTCCCCATTTTCACTTGCAAGGGAGGGTGCCGTGACAATCTTCTGAGCATCGGATCACGTGCTTTGACCTATTTCTACACTTGGCTACTTCAGAAGCTGACAAGAGCAGGCGGGACACCACAAGCAAATACTCCACCTCCTCTGAGAGGCCACTCTGATCTAGCTGGCTTTTGACTGAGGCCACAATGAGTGTGTCAGGTACTGTGCTAGGTTCTGCACATACCTTAAGTCAATTCATTTTTGCTGCTATCTGGGAGCACCAGGAGGTTAAGACTAGCAAAGCTAGGGGCTCTTGGATTTCCCGCTCTAAAGCAATGTGCTATTATGAGCTGAAACCAGAACCGAACCCCCGCCGCGGGCAAGCAGAACCGCTAGGAGCCGCATAGCCAGGGCGGGGTCCCAGGAGCTCTTACTTCTCGATCTCCAGCGCTGCAACCTTCCGCTTTTCGTAGAGTTTATCATTCAGGGCCCTTACGATGTTGGGAGTGAGCGGCGCAAAATCCTTCTCTGGGTTCATGGTGGCAGCTCGCGCTGCGCCTGGGAGCCTCCAGACACCTTAGCCCGAGGCTGCCTGGGCCGTGCCAGGGCCAGGGGAGTGTGCGGCTCCGCGCGGACACCGGAGCCTGCTCATGGGCTACGCCGCCCAGGGCTCGCCTGCTTCGTCCCGCCGCCGCGCGCCGCCTCGGGTCCCCCTGCTCCGACCCTGCTCTCCCACGCGCGAGCCGGTCCGCCCCACGGCTCACGCGACCAGCTCCCGCCAGGAACCGGCAACGCTCACTGGGCCGCGGCCATGTTACTCAGGTCACGTGACGCCGCGAGCACTTCCGCCTTCCGCCGCCCGAAGGTTCCGCCCCCTCCCCCGAGGCCACGCCCCCGCGCGCTTGCTGCAGCGGATTGGTCACGCTTGTCAGGGCTCCACCCCTTCTTCACCTGCTGCTGGGTTCGGTGCGGGAGGTTTTGCTGCGAGTGAGGAGCAGGTGGTGGGAGCCGGTTCAGGCTCGCTGCCAGAGCTTTGCGCAGAGCTGGGGGCGCTTCTGGAAACAGTTTACAGAGGGAGCTTAACTCAAACTTAATTTATGCATTAGTTCTTTGGTCACTTAACAGTCACTTTCGCGTATGCCAGCGTTTCCATCATTTTCACCATATCTTTTTTTTTTTTTTTTTTGAAAGGTAAAACCATTTAAAATACAGGGCTTTAAAATCCATTACTGTAGAGTTATTTCTCTTTTGAGAAAGCAATACATGATTTTCCAAAAGTCACAAATCTGCAGCAGGCCTTGGGAGCTACTTCAATTATAGCCTGGAACTGGCAACTTGTGCCCTTCCTTCACTTCAAAAAAAGTGTAAGAAAGAGTGATGAAATCAACATTCACCATTCTTGGATCTTCTGCAAATTCAGGATCAATGTAGAAAAACACTGGCATATCTACTTCTTCTTGTGGATTAAGCCTTTGTTCTTCAAAACAGAAGCACTGTATTTTATTGAAATATTGTCCAGCTTCAAATGGTACAACATTATATGTAGAAATTCCAATTACCGGTTTGTCAGTAGGATTCTTAGCTTTATAAAACGCCAGTGCAGTCTCTCCTGGTACCACATAGATCTGTTTGCTGAGGTCTGAAGTTCCACTGGAGATTGGCATGCACATCAGCATTGAAGGTGACCTTAATGATCCCATCCTTAACAGGCAACATGCTTTCAATCTGGTCTGATGAGTGCCCAGCCACTGCTGACCCTCCAAGTCCAGTAGTCTGGCAGTAGAGCCGATAGAGGGGCACCGCGGCATAGGAGGCCCCCAGCATGCCCACGGCGGCCGCGGCCACGTACGTGAGCACGCACAGTCTTGTTCCGCCGCCGCCACTCGTCCTCCTGCGCGCGCTGGAAAGGGTTGCTGCTCCTCGGTCGCCGTGGTGGCTGCACCGTGGGTCCCAGGGCCCCCGCTCGGGCGCCTCCAGGTCCCGAGGCGTCTCAGTCCCCACTCCGCGCCTCCGAGCCCATCCCACCCGGGCCTAAGCACTGGCTCTACGTTCACCACAGTCCGTCCTGATGCCCCGGGCTGCCTCCAGCCCCGGCCACACGAAGCCACTAACCTCCATCCCAGCCACCAGAGCCCTCCCATCCATTTTCACCATATCTTAACCATCTGTCTGATTTTACATTTTATTTCTGTGTGTGCATGCACCAACGTGCGCCTTTGGAGGTCATAGGACCACTTGGGGGGAGTCGGATCTCCCCACCCACTCACCATGTGGGGGTCCCAGAATGGAACTCCAGCCCGCTAGGTTTGGCGGCAGATGCCTTTGTCTCCTGAGCCACCTCTCTAATCCAATTATTATTTTAGAGACAGGGTCTCAAACTCTATATAGCTGAGGATAGCCTTGAACTCTCGATTCTCATGCCTTCATCTGCTGAGTGCAGGGATTACAGGCAAGCGTCGTCACAGTTGATCTTATGTGGTGCTGGCACGGAACCCAGGGGCTGGTCAAGTCTACCAACTGAGTCATACCCTCAGATTGTATTTAATACTGTGCTACTCAGATGTGTATGTACATATGTACGGAGAACCGAGGTCCAGTGTCCTCTATCACTCTTATTTTTTCACCCTTATTGAGACAAGTTCTTATGTGTCCTAGGCTGGACTCAAACTCTATGCAGATAGTGATTAAAAAAAAAAAAAAAGTCCTGGCTAATTTTTATGTCAACTTGATCCAAGCTAGAGTCATCTGAGAGGAGGGAACCTCAATTGAGAAAGTGCCTCCATAAGATTGGGCTGTAGGCAAGCCTGTAAGGCATTTTCCTATTTAGTGATTGGTGTGAGAGGGTCCTGCCCACCATGGATGGGGCCACCCTGGGCAGAGGTTCCTGGATTCTATAAGAAAGTAGGCTGTTACAAAATTCGGAGCTGAGACAGAAGGAAGGACCATCCAGAGACTGCCCTACCCAGGGATCCATCCCATAAACAACCATCAAACCCAGACACTACTGCATATGCCAGCAAAATTTTGCTGACAGGACCCTGATATAGCTGTCTCTTGTGAGGCTATGCCAGTGCCTGGCAAATACAGAAGTGGATGCTCACAGTCACCTATTGGATGGAACACAGGGCCCCCAATGAAGGAGCTAGAGAAAGTACCCAAGGCGCTGAAGGGGTCTGCAACCCTATAGGAGGAACAACAATATGAACTAACCAGTACCTACAGAGCTTGTGTCTCTAGTTGCATATGTAGCAGAGGATGGCCTAGTCAGACATCGTTGGGAAGAGAGGCCCTTGGTCTTGTGAAAATTATATGCCCCAGTACAGGGGAACACTAGGGCCAGGAAGCGGGAGTGGGTGGGTTGAGGAGCAGGGCGGGGGAGGGTATAGGGGACTTTTGGGATAACATTTGAAATGTAAATGAAGAAAATATCCAATAAAAAAGAAGAAAAGAAAGCAGGCTGAGCAAGCTCTAATAAAGGAGCAAGCCGGTAAGCAGCATCCCTCCATGGCCCCTGCATCAGCTCCCAGCATGCTCTTACCTTGAATTCCCTCAGCCATATAAGCTATATGGTGAAATAAACCATTTCCTCCCCCAAAACTTTTGGTTTGGGTGTTTTTATCACAGCAGTAAAAACCTTAATAAGATAATAACTGAAAGATTAGGTTCCTCTGGCCTCCGCCTTCCTTATTGCTGGGACTACAGGTGTGTGCCACCACACTGGGTTTATGTGGTGCTGAGGACAGAGAGGGGGGCTCTGTGCATGCTAGTCACCTAACTGACTTACGTGCCCAGTCCTGACCTTTTGTGTAATGAGATAGTTCACTGAAACTGAAACTCATGGATTTGGCTAGCGGAGCTGGCCAGGGAACCCTAACTGGCCCGTTTCCACCTCCTTTACCTCCCAGTGCTGGAGTTAGAGACCACAAGCCCTGTCTCACCAAGTGTTTAAGTGAGTACAAGGAATTTCAAGTCAGGTCTTGGGCTTGTGTGGCTAACACCCTACAGGTTAAGCCAATTCTCTGGTCCCTCGAATCTATTTCCTTTTAAAAAGAAATCTTAAACTTTCACTTTATCCTTGCTTGTGCCCTGAAGTGAAAGATCCAAATAGTTCTATGTTTCCTAAGACATATTAAAATATTAGCCATTTAAAAGTGGTATTATCACCCCCTGGCAATGGGCAGAGAGACACCTTGTTGGTATTGTTCTTATAACAGTCAGGGGCAGAGCAGATGGCAGTCCCTTGCTCATCCTGACTTGATCCTGGCTTGGTGTCCAAAACTGTTTCAGGTCTTGGACACATAAAAATCAAGTCAAATCAAGTCCAGGAATGGCAGCGTTGAAGAAGGACAGGCAGAGACCTGTGGACCTCCATGCCACTCACAGACCTTTCCTCCAGTGCACGTCACAGACGGGCCATGGGTCTCTACTTGCTGCCATGACACACACTGTGGATGGAGGATGTCACCCAGGGGCCCACCAGCTGTGTGGGCAGCCTGCAGTTGGAGCCACCACAATGTGCGAATATGTGGCAGTCAGATGGGAGAGAGAGAGAAGTGGAGCAGCTTGAGCATTGTGAAGAGAGATGGAGCTGTAGACTCAAGGGCAGAGAGGAGTAGCCTGATGTAAGATATCAGCCCTGCCACCAGGGGCCATGGTGAGGTCCCAGCCTAAGTTGCCGCTGAGGGCCCTGAGTCCATAGCTATACAGTGGCAGGGGTCAGTGTCAATGTCTGTGGCTCAACTTACTATCAGAGAACATGAGGATGTCCCTGGTTGGGGGGGGGGACCACCTGGGTGTCCAGGGGCTGTTTAGAACTGGCCCTGCCCCTCACTGGTTATAGTGCTCTGGAGAGCTGACCCCATCTCTCACCACAGGCAGCAGAGAGTAGGCCCTGTGCCTCACCCGGGCCTCGATGGCAGGGATGTGGTTGAGCTGGCTCTGCCACTTGTCTGCCATGGGGTGACATGGTTGCAGAGGTGACATGCCCCCCCCCCCCCGGCAGTTGGGAAAGCTTCCTACAGGGTCATGAAATCAGGAGAGCTAGCTTTGCCCCTCACCAGCTACAGCGTGCAGGCCCTAAACGTTGCCTGGACAGCACAGCAGAGTCAACCCTGGTGTTGGGGACACAAGGAAGCTAGTCAGGAGGGGTGACAGTGCAGGAGAGCTGACCCAGCTACTAGTCCTCTGTGAGGCGGCTCAGGGGGTGTGATGACTCCCCCCCCCACACCTTGCCTCTTTGTCACCCTTGACAACCGGAAGAGCTGGCCCTGGGGTCATGAGAGCAGGTGACCTGGTCCTATCCCTGGCCAGGTGCAGCATACCTCATCCCCTGCCTCACCTTGGCAGCACAGTAGGGCTGGCCCTGGTCAAGGGATGTGAGTAAGCCAGCCCCGAGGGTGCAAATTCAGGAGAGATGGCCCCATCACTCTGCCATGGCATGGGTGTGGGGGTGATGCCCTCCAACTCCTCATCACCTGTGGTAGTAGAGCAGGGGAGATGGCCCTGTCCCTTGTCAGTTGTAGCACTTGTGAGAGTGGGCCCTGCACCGTACCTGGGCAACACAGTGGAGCTGGTTCTGATGGTAAAGACATGGGTGAGCCAGCCCCAAGGGTGAGAGAGTGGGAGTGCCGGCCCAGCTCCTCACAGGCTGCAGCACCAGCACCCTGTGTCTTGACTGGGCACAATGGAGCTGGTTCTGGAGGCATGCATCTAGGTGACCCTGCCCTGAGGGCATGATAGCAGGAGGGCTGCCCCTGTCTCCTGCTGATGGTGGCATTTGGTTGGCCTAGCCAGAGCAGTGCTAGAGTTTGCCCTGTTGGTGCAGATAAGGGAGAGCTGGTGGGCTGGCCAGTTCTGCTACCACAGGGCCCAGATTCAGGGCTCTGAGATGCCCCACCCAAAAATCTTTATCATCTGCCAATGGTTGGGCTGCATGAAAGGGCCAGTCCTGCTGTCCTCAAGCTACAGGACCTCCAATGACACAGGGCAACAACGGGATCACTGGGAGGAGTCCTGATAAGAATCCATTATTGATGGTGTCACAGAAGCCAGAGACCTTGAACCAGACTCACTGTAGTGAACATTTGCAAATAAAGATGTATGAAACTGAGGCATATACTGTGGGACACACTGTGGCATGCTACAGTTTCCACAATGAGTTTTCTATGCTTTTTTTTGGGGGGGGGTTGTTGTGTGTTTTTCATCTTGTAGCAAGGGTGAAGGGCAGACATGAGGGAACAGGGAGCTGGGCAAGACTGGGGTGCCAGATGTGAAACTCACACACACACACAAAATCAATAAAAAGCAAAACAACTGATATTATCTCTTAAAGTTGCAGGTACTAACTGTAACAGAGCCCTAGACCTTGGCACAATTGATACCATGGTGGAAGCACCACTCAGGCCATAAAACTCAGCTTGCACACAGCACCACTTGCCAAAATAAAAACGAAGGCCTAATCCATCAAAGTCCATAGTTCTGGAAAAGTCTCCAAAGGTGCTCACCTTGTTTTTGGTTTCTGTAGCTCTGATTCTGCCTGTTCCTGCTGAGGTATGTCAACCTCAGATGTGGTTTTGTACTTTAATGCTCATTCTGAGAAAGGCTCAGGGCTACACTGGGGACCCCAAACACCCAGTGTAGTCACTGACCAGCTAATGAAGACTTGGCTTACATTGATGTCTGAGTAGGCTTCTCTGGTGGATGCCCCACGACACTGACAGTGGCTGCCAGCCCACCATGTGGGAGTCAGTGTGCGCGTCCATGCTCTGGTAACCAGGAGGGCCGGGTTACAGATAGCAGCCCCAAATTTGCTGAGGGCGGGAGCAGGTGCAGGTCTAGATGGAGTCGCTGGAAAACAGCTGCTTTGGATTGTCACATTAAATAGTAGAGAACAGATAATGTAACTGTGTGATAAAATTGGGGAGAGGGAATTATGGCTATAGAGTGATTAAAGATGCAGTTAACAGGGTGATGCATCTAAATTCATGAAAACTTCCAGAGTCAAGAACTTAGGACAAGGAAGACTAGCCTACCATTGAGTCCAAGGAGTACTGCATTTGTTGTTAGACACAAGATGATACTCTTTTTTTTTTTTTGACAAGCAAAAAGCACACACACAAACCTTACTATGATCTTGAAAGCAGAGCATCTGCTTCAGCTCATAGTTCCGAGACTCAGTGAGTGGAGGGCTGTAACAGGCAGAGTCCTTGGATGTGAAAAAGTCTTTTAAATATAATGAACTACAGAATTACTGTGTTGGAGAGCAGAAGAGATTTTGTGAGGGTAATAAATGTCTGTAACTGATGCTGAATTAAAGGGGAGGGGGGTTACTATGGGTGGGGCTGATGTAATCCGATGAGACCTCTAAGTGGCTTGAAGATTCTCCTGATGGCCATGGGACTCACGCTGTGAACAGTTGATGGTAGTAATGACAGTGGTCTCTAGTTGCTGAGTGCAGCCTCCTGTCATCAGTTGCCAAGAAAGTACAGTTCCAGCCAAAGGCACAGGGAAATGAATTTTGACAACACACAAGGGAAACTTAGAGGCATATATTTTCCTATTGCAGTCTTTGCAGGAAGATGAGGTGGGTCCTTGATTTAGCCTTGTGACTCTCTGGACTGAGAACCCTGCCCAGTCTGTGTGGACTCTTGACCCACCTAAACTGAGAATGAATAAACTTGGATTCATTTAAGCTTCTAAGCTGGCAGTCATATGTTACATGTCCACAGTAAACAAATGCTGGGCCTAATCCAAAAATTCATTAAGTTGAGGAGAAATTAACCAACAGGAATCCAAGACAGTGTGCTTTCTTACCAATAGGGTTTTACATGTGGCAAAACCTTTCCCAACACAATCCAGGAACAGAGGAAGGAGCCCCTCCACTCCTAACCAGTACAAAAGCTTGGCTCAATGCAGAGAGATTTATGCCCTAAGAAAACATGTTTTCTACTAGCTTCCTCCTTTTAGCTTGAATTAAGTACTTGTCAAGGACATTCCAAAATGCCGTGCAAGTTCACACATTTAGGGTTGGATGATGGTTCATGCAATGATAAAATGGGGTTTGGTCTGTTTTCTCCAGGGTGCGTTTGTTTCCAGTGAACCCATATCTACTAGAATATTTCATCCGCTTCTTTGCTTTTTGGAGTTTGCTCCCTCATAAATATGAACTGAATTTCCCAAGGGCTGCACTATTCACAATACAGTAAGGCCTTTAATAATTGAAGCTGTACAGGTTTGTTTGTTTGTTTTTTTTTTTTTCCAACCAGCAGGAGCTCTTTTCTCCTGAAATTGCATTCTGAATCAGGTTGCTAAGAAACCAGTTTCTCCTTAAAGGCCAAACTAATTCTTTGTCCTACCTTTAGGTCAGAAGTTTCTAGAAAGAAACTTCCCTAATATGTTAGCGTTGTAGAGTAATTAAGGTCACTTATCCATACCGGGACAAGCAGTAGTACTGTGAATGAAGATCTGGGGTCATTTTTGCAGACTGCCTGCCTTTCTTTTCTCTGACCCTGCTAGCCAGCACTCCCTACTCTGATTCTTCCAAGCGACAGGGTAATTCATATGCCTGGCTGCAAATTCACAGCTTTCTCATTGCGATGATATGTCTTGCAGTCCCATTTTTGTCTGCTTGTCATTATAGACTTTGGAATGGTTCTCTAGCAACTGTTAGTAACAGTTACACCACTGCATGTAAAAGTCATGACATAATGAATTGAGAAGCCCCAGGTGATATTGGACCCCAATCAAAGGGGTTTCTTCAAAGACAAAGCAATTTTCAGCTGGGGTTTCAGAGGAACAGCCCAGCAAATCTGGTTTTGCAAGTCCTCCCCAGAGATTCTGACATAAAGGAGGATTGGGAAACCGCTGACTTTATAGAGCCTCTGTATCTGCCAGTCATAGTGGCTACTCGCTAATTTTCAACATCCTTCCAGATTGCTGCTTAGTGTGGCCTTTGCTCAAAGAAACCACTGGGGGAAAAATCTGTCATCTGGGTTTTGGCTTCATCCATATTACTTGTATCTTTTAAAAATTATTTTATGACATTATTACATGTGCACGTGTGTCTATAGGCATGCATGTCATGGTACACGTGTGGAAGACAAAAGATAACTTTCAAGAGTCAGTTCTCTTCTCTCATGTGGGTCCTTGGGATGGAATTCAGGTTGTTAGATGTGGCAGCAAGTGCTTTCCCCTGTTGAGCCATCCTGTTGGTCCCTATTAGTAGTATCTTTATTGACTATGAAATGAATTGCTTATGAACTGTAGTTTAAAAGCATTATAGGAAAAACTTAGCTTGGCACTCGTTGTGTGTAGCACATACTGGCTGAGGGTTTGAGGTGGTACAAAAAAAATGGAGGTTCCTTTTCCTGACTTTAAGCGCTTGGGAGATGCCTCAGTGGGCAAATCACTGGCTGCACAAGTCTGGCAATCTAAGTTCGCATATAAGAACCTAACTAAAAACTGGAGACAGTAGTGCATGCAATGGCAGCATGCCCACACTGGGAGCTGAGAGGCTATTACAGGGGAATCTCTGTATCTAGTGGGCCAGCTGGCCTGGCACAAGGGGAAGTGAACAAGAGAGACCCTGTCTTTAGGTAGAAGGCAAGGACTAAGGCTCTCCTCTGACCCCCATGCACACACACACACACACACACACACACATACACACACAGCACCACCATTTAAGTCAGTGTGACATCACACACTGTAATCCACTTACGAGGTTGAGGCAAGAGCAATGAAGTTCAAAGACGACTTGAGCTACATGTTGAGATTCTGTGTTAAAAGAGCCGAAATGGGCTGGAGAGATGGCTCAGCAGTTAGGAGCACTGACTACTTTTCCAGAGGTCCTGAGTTCAATTCCCAGCAACCACATGATGGCT
This sequence comes from Mus pahari, assembly GCF_900095145.1. Classification (NCBI taxonomy): domain Eukaryota; kingdom Metazoa; phylum Chordata; class Mammalia; order Rodentia; family Muridae; genus Mus; species Mus pahari. Next base: position 33,975,505 of record NC_034609.1, on the reverse strand, counting down.
CACAACTATCTGAAATAGGATCTGATGCCTTCTTCTAGTGTGTCTGAAGAGAGCAACATTGTACTTATAGACATCAAATAAATAAATAAATCTTAAAGAAAAAAAAAAAAAAGAGCTGAAGCAAGCAAACCCCAACCAACCAACCAACCAACCAACCAACCAACCAACCGAGAACCCCTAAGCTATCCCCTCCATGCCTATAATAGGCACCGGGTTTATTAAAAGATACATTGCTAGGTTGTAGCCCACAGTTTCTAACTCAACAAGTCTATGCTGGAGTGTGAGAATTTGACTCTTTAGTAACTTCCCAGGATCTGCCTCTGGGGATAGTCCAGGGACCATTTGGACATCCGCTTCTTTAGAGAATTCATTCCCAGTGGCCATCTGCTTTCATACCTCCCCTCTCTCTTGCAGGGGACTGCTTGGAATAAGAAAAGCCGGAGGAGGCTGGGACACTTGGTGAGAGTTTGGCGTCTGTAGAAGCAGATCTACTCCAGGGCTAGTGTTTAATCATATTGATTTAACACATGGCCCCCACAGGTCGGTGGTCCTATTAATAGACTCTATGAGGCCCTGGGGGAAAGAGGTGGATGTGGAGTTAGGCCTGTGGAATGAGGCAGAGGCTCCACATCTCTGTGTGGTTGGAACTTCCTGAGGGGCATACAGGAAAGACACCTAGGTGGCCACCCTCTAAGAGCACGTGACATAGTGGCAGTTTCAAACATAGAAAATTGGAAGGAGGTCCTTACCATGGGTTGGATTTGTGACTGAGATGAAGTCACACACATGAACGAATATGTTTGCTGTGTGGTCCCTGTTCTCACCCTGCAATCTTATGTGTATATATGTATAAGAATATATGATAGCCATGTTCCTCCCCAGCTCAGTTCAATCAGAATTTGGGGAGGGTAGGTTTGGGGTGAGAAATAGATGGGTGGGTGTGGACAGATGAACTGAGAACCAGTGTCCTCCAGCTGACCGCTGTATTCATAGCTGGGGAGGGGAGGAGGTGGAGAGGGGGGATCTCTATTAGCAGTCTCCAGGATCCAAATTCCAAGGAGGACTTACCTCCTACAGGCAACAGACATGGGATCTGGAGGCTGATGATATAAAACACAAGGGAAACAGTGAGGGAGGTAGTGTGAGGGCCGTATGCCCTCCTAGTGTGACCTGTCCATCACTCCCAATATGCTGCTTCTTGGGCTTTTATGAGAAAGCAAAAAAGGCATTACATCAAAATACAGTCATATCCGAGGGTGATGACATTTAGGAAGAGTCGGCCGCTCCTTGCACTGGACACTTGTAAGTGCTGTGTGAAGGTCCTGGGATCACTTCGGTGTGCTTAGGTGTGGGGGAGGGCAGCTATCGAGACTGCCAGTGATTCATGTAGCCTGAATGTAGATCTGTTCTGTGACACTATATATTTTAATGTGGAATATAAATTTTACATCTGTATTTGTAAAATATAATATAGAAATTGCTTGTCTTACAATTAAATACATACAAGAAAGTCCTTGGAAAATTCCCTTATTCTTTGCTGGGACAGCATGACGCATGGCTCATAGGCTGAGCAGATGGCTGCCAGTTGACATAGTTGTGACTTAAGGGGTGATCCCTTTCAGATAATAAACCCATTTGATTCCAGATTCGGTGCCTTCACACTGAGGGCAGGTGACAATCAGCTTAGAGGTGATCGGGGTTTTACTGCCCGACGGGTTCCCCTCAAAGTAGACTGTGATGTTGTTGATCTTCTTGGGCCGCACGGTCTCTGCAGCCCGGATGCTGAAGGCTGGGTTCTCCACAATGAAGGAGAAGCTTGTTGGGTGCAAGAAGACATTCTTGAAGGGGATGATGATGTTGTATCCGGCTCTGATTAGGAAGGGACCTTGGGGCTTGGGGGGCAGAGCAATTCCGAAGAGTGGGATGATGTATTCCCCACCTATGAGTGACGACAGGCACAGGATGCCTTTGGTCTCACCCAGATGGCTGGGCTCAAAGAAGACTTCCACGCTGACTTCAGTGCCACCCTGGGCTCCTGGGGCTGCATTAATAACTTTTTCTGTGTGGAAGTCAGGACAGTCAGTCTGAAAGGGAAACAAAGTACCTTGACTCACACAGGCTCCTAAAGAGACCATCAGGGAACCCAAGCTGAGTCCTTCCATTCTTAGAGAGCAAAGAACTCATGTTTGCATGAGGCTAGGCAGGCTGCAGTATAATGTCCTATACATTGTATACATTGTGGGGCAGAGGTCTTTGCAGGTAAGTATTACTCATCATGACCCCAACTTTGCTACTAAGAAACTGAGGCCAAGAGACATTAACAATGTGCTTCAAGACATATAGCTAGAGATAATGCCGCTGGTGGTGAGGGGAATGAAACTGTTCTCCATATCTAATTTTTCTCTCCTTCTATTCACACGGAAGATGGGGCATTCTGGCTTGAACAAGACTGAAAGGCGCCATTTGCCGCCTAGCACATTTAATTGTCTACGAGTCTCAGATGCTCTGACCAGAAGCATTTGGGGTGGGACTTGTTCTTTAGCAGGGTCCCCAAGTGACTGTGACAGTCCAACTCTCCCATTTGCTGGTATTTCCATTTTCCATCTTCCACTCTAACTGCTATAATGGCCGAAGTATATGGAATGCTTGCTATGGGCTATGTGCTAAGGGAATGGCCTTGCAGATCTAGATCATGCACACATGCACTTAAGTGCTCACAGTACCCCTGTGAGGCTGCGGGTCACAGGCTTCTATGGTTTGAATGTCATCACTAAAACTCATGTTGAAAATTAATCCTCTGTGATGAGGTAATAAAGATGTGGGATCTCTTAGAGAAGATGGGTCATGATGGCAGCCTCTTGTATGAGTGAATCCCTGCACAAATTAGCATATTGATTGGGCTAATGGTTTGAGAGTGTATCTGTTCATAAAAACCAGTCCTGTTTCACCTCACTCCCCTCCCGGACTTAGATTCATCCCTCATGAGTTTGGGACTCTTGGAGGAGCACTCACCAGCAAGAGGTTCTTACCAGATGCAGTTCACTGATCTTAGACCACTCAGCTTCCAGAGTCATGAGCTGAGTAAATCTCTCTCTCTCTCTCCTTTCTCTCTCTCTCTCCCTAACCATTTTATAAATTAGCCAGTCTGTGGTTTTCATTTATAGTAACAGTAACAGGAAATGGCTGAGACAGGGCCATTATCTCCATTTATAGTTTAGGGAGATTAATTAAATTACTCGTTTGGAGTGATGGATCAGGATTCAAATTCATGTCTGATCTCACAGCCTACATTCATGATGCCAAGTGACACTGTCTTCCTTTATTGCCCCTTGAACACAAGGTGGGAAGCAAAGTTTCCCTCCTCAACCCCAGCTTAACACAGAAGACAGTCTGCAGAGGAAGAGCCCAGGTTCTGGGACCATCTGTTTCTGGGTGAGATTCAGTTCTTTAAGTTGAAGGTCGCTATGACAGTGCCTGGCTGTCTCTGGGTTTCCCATCTCTGAACCCTCGGAGACACCCTTCTATCAGCCAGGCACTGACCTGAACTCACTATAAAGTCTAGGATGTCTCAAATTCATGATCCCCTCCTGCCACCTCCTGTGACCTGGGATTATAAGAATGTACTACAGTTCTCGGCCGCTCACTAGTTTTGAACCCAGACTTCTGACAAGGGAAGGGCCACTAACCCTGCAGCCCTCTGGCTCATCCTGCAGCCCGCTCACCCTACAGTCTGCTCACCTTGCAGTAGTACTCTGTCTTCAGCCGGGTATAATTGGTGAACTTTGCTAAGATGCTCTGGCTGCTGCCAAGAACAGTCTGGAAGTGGACTGGTTTCTCGGGAGGTGCAGGCAGGGCCTTCAGAGCGAGCTCGTACTGGTAGTAACCCAAGTCACTGTTGTGCAAGGTCAGTCTCCCGCACATTTCTCCAGCTTTCAGGGGCTGGAATTCAAATGAGAATGTTCCCTGGAAGAGAAGATGGAGACTCTCGTCATGCTGGAAATCGGACCCATCCTCTCCTACCAACTGACTTACCCGAGGCCTCGCAGCAGGTGATGGCAAAAAAACGGTGCTTCACATACAATACTGAAGCTGACCCTGAGCTGGGGACTTTCAGCCCAGGTTAGCCCATTCTCGCTCCCTTTCATCCCCCTCTAGCTTTCTCTGTTCCAGGTATTTTCCCATTCCAAAACTGAATCTAAGGAACAGGTATTGGCTCCTTCCTAGGGAAGCACATTTATGGGAAGCGACAGGAGGTCCCTTCTTTGCATATAGGCATTCTCAGAACAAAAGTTTTCTGGGCTCTATCTTTTTTGGAGGGGAAATATTCTCTTTCACTTATTCTTATAAAACAAAACAAGAACGAAAGGGCATTCTTTGTAATAGCACAGAGAGAATGACTCAAATGCACTGCCAAAAAGGGAGGAGGTAGAATTGTAATGAAAGGTGTTGCTGTGGTAAGGGAAAGGGGGTGTGATGGTTTGTATATGCTTGGTCCAGGGAGTGGCATTATTAGAAGGTGTGGCCCTGTTGGAGTAGGTGTGGTCTTGGAGTGGGTGTGGCCTTATTGGAGTAGGTGTGTCACTTCGGGTGTGGTCTCTAAGACCCTCCTCATCCTATCTGCCTGGAAGCCAGTGTTCTGCTAGCAGCCTTCAGATGAAGATGTAGAACTCTCAGCTCCTCCTGCACCATGCCTGCCTGGATGCTGCCATGCTCCTGCCTTGATGATAATGGACTGAACCTCTGAACCTGTAAGCCAGCCCCAATTAAATGTTGTCCTTGTAAGAGTTGCCTTGGTCATGGTGTCTGTTCACAGCAGTAAAACCCTAATTAAGACAGGAGGTCTGAAAAAAAATGTATAAAAGCTCATAATAACTGATTCAAAATTAATTTATTGTTTGTGTGCACATGTGCACTGGTTAGAGGGGAGCTTTCTAGAACTGGTTCTCTCCTGGTTTGATCCTGGGATCCAAGGACCAAAACTCAAGTTGTCAGGCCCGTGTGCAAGAGCATCTACCAACTGAGCCACTTTGTTGGCCCATATTTGTTGTTCGCTTGTAGAAAAGAGACTGTAAGAACAGCTGGCTTAGGTGTTACATTTGGGGGAAATGTGTATGGGACTTTAAATTTTCTATTTTGTATACTTCTCTAAAGCTTGAAATGTTTTGCTGTGAGCAGCTATTGAAAAAACACAAAACAAACACAGGCTGGGGAGGGGGCTCATCAGTTCAGAACACAAACTGTTTTCCCAGAGGACCAGGTTCAAGTCCCAGAACCCACGTCAGGTGTCTCGAAACCACCTGTAGCTCTTGTTTCCTTAGGGATCCAACAGCTCTAACCTTTTCAGGCACCTGTACTTCTGCTGTGCACATGCCCACATGCAGACACGCATAAGCGCATCATTAAAATAATTAAGAAAGAAAAGAAAAACAAATGACTCTTACTGAAAGACCAATCAGAACAAAAGGGGTATCACTAAAACCATAGATGTTTATCAAAGAGAGCACAATACAGAAATAATGTTATAATACAAAGGGACGTGAAATAGACAAATGCAAAAGACAAATATAGCTTAGCCTGGGCATGCCCGAGGCCCTGAATCGAATTTCCAGCATAAAAAAAATAAAATAAAAAAGCATAGTTGAACTTTCTTTGCTCTAGCTACCTGAGAGCCTGAGATAGGAGGAGCACAAGATCGAAACCCGTCTGGGATAGAGAGTGAGTTCTAGGGCAGCCTGAGCAACTTAGACCCTGACTCAAAAAAGCAAGGGTGAGGTGTGTGTGTGGGGGGGTCTGTAGCTCAGTAGGACAAAGCTTTCCAGGAATGCACAAGACTTGGGGTGGAAACCCCACAGCTTCTAATTGTTTTCCTCCTTAAGGAAATTCCAGGTCAGGGCTGAGTAGAGTCGCAAGCACTTTATCACTCTTGCGATTAGGCAGTGAAGGAGCACGCCTGCAAGCTTCTGTCTTGACTGCTCTCTTCTCTCTTGCAGGCTACTCCTTTCCCTTACATCTTTCACTCTTGGGAAGTGGGCTATGTTGGAAAAGGCTCTAAGAAGAGGTCCACATGATGACTGAGGCCCTAGCCAACTTCCCACAGGGAGCTAGAAGCCTTCCCAGCAACCACAGTCCCAGTCTGGAAGCAGATCATCTAGTCTCAGGTGTGGGGAGAGTAGACATCTGGATGACTGACTCTAGCCTCCTGAGAGACCCCTGAGCAAAGGCCACCCAGCCAAGCTGCCACACCTGCAATCCTATCGTCGGAACCGTGCAGGGAGCAATTGCTTGCTACCTGACAAGATGCTAAGTTGGAAAAGTAATCTGTTATGGATCACCAGATAACAGAGGGATTCTTAAGATGATCTATAGGTTCTATGGAATTCCATTAAAAAAATTCCGAGTTCTTTTCTTTGCCTTTATTTTATTTTTTTTCTGAGCAACTTGGCTTCGAGATTTGCATAGAAATAAAAAGTCAAGAATAGCTGACATAATCCTGAATAGTAATAAGAGTATAAGCTATCACCAGAGTTAATACTCAGTGGCTGCAGCTTTACTTGCTGTCAACAAGCCCTTCTCTAAGCTGATGTGAATAAGACACAGATGTATCGGCGTGAGAACAGAAATGACTTTATCCCAGAGGAGCTAGAATGGACCCATGGGTGGATATGCTTGGTTTATTCTATAAGTGCTGCTGCAGAACTGAAGGGAAGAGATGAGATGGACTTTATTTTTATTATTTGCTTTTGAGAAAGGATCTCGACAGCTCAAGTTGGTCTTAAACTCATACATAGCTGACAATGAACTTGACCTTCTCACCTCCTTCCTAGACCTCCCCAATGCTGGAATGACAGATATGTGGCACCAGGCCCAGTTCAATATGAAAATCCTAGTCAGTCTGAGATGACTCATTGACTTGGAGAACAAGGTGAATCTTCTACTCACGTTATACAACTCATGCTATACATTGAAACCAGTTTTCTAGTTTTGGGGGAAGAGGAGAATCATAGTTACAACATTGTTTGGCGTCTCCTCTGATACCTACCCTATTCCCAGAGATGGGAAATCAGCTAGGCTCAGAATAACAAGAACAAGCTAATGTCTATAACGAAACTGAGAGTAAAGGCAACTTCAAACTCAAACGTGAGTTGGGAGAGCCAAATGACATGAACCTGGTGTCATTATCGCTCCTGCTTGGTGGGGATCACCAACACTGAGAGCCAGAGAACCCAGCTCACCCCTTAACTGAGGGGATCCACGTAACCTGGAAACCTTGGTGGGATAATCTGACAAGGGCAGGGGAAGCTGGAGGGCTGGGTTTCAGTTTGACTCGGAGGTGCAGTCATAGGATTAGCCTAGTGGGGGCAGTAGAGAACATTTGATTACTCAAAAACTGAGAGGCTAAAACAAAAAATAGGAAGATCATGAGTTTCAGGCCATCCTGGGTGACCCAGGGAGACACTGTCTCAGAGAAGCCAACCCAAACCCAACTTCAAGCAAAACACCACGGACAAGAACCGACCAGTGGCTGAACCCTACTTGTCAAACAGCCCAGCTGGAGAAAAATCTCTGAGAAGAGCTTACTTGATCCCACCAAAGACACAGGAGACAAAGGACAGATGAAATCCCACTGACAGAGAGTGCAGAGGAAACGAACCTAGATCCCGGAGGCAAAGGAAGAGGCTGGAGTAGTGAAGGGGACAGGCAGAGCTGGACAAGAGCTGAGGAGGGACGTCAGAGCAGGGGTTTCAATAACATTTAGACAGTGAATTTCGGAATGATAAATTGATAGGAAAGTCCATTTTCTCCCGGCTCATGTTCTAACCACAGTCAGAGGTTCTGTGTGCCTCTCCAGAACATTCTGTGAATAAGCAAGTACAGCAACAAGTGTAGAAGCACGCATATGTATGTGTGTACATATAAATATGTATGTGCTCACATATATATATATACATATATATATGTGGGCACATGTATATATGTGTGTATATGTGTATGTATATGTATTTGTGTGTACATGTGTGTGCATATAAAGATGTGTGTGGTACATGTGTATATTCATGGGCATGTGTATATATGTATGTGTGTGTATACTTGCATGCATGCATATAAATATGTGTATATGGTACATGTGTATAAAGCATGTATATGTATGTGTTTATATGTGTATGCATGTGTATATGTATATGTGTATGTTAATGTATATATATGTATGTATGTTTATATGTGTGTGTGTATTTTATCCTGATACTTTTCACACCTTGTTTTCCTTTGCACACTAAGACCCATGCTCCTTTGTGTGTGTGTGGACTGGGGATTGAACTCAGGATATTCCATGCATGCTGGGCAAGTGCTCAGCCACTATGGTCCACTTCTAGCTCTGTGCTACTTTAATAATTAGCAAAAAAGATGTTTTCCCTTTAGTTGGAACAAGGTGAATAAGCAATAGACAGAGTCATTATACACAAATCCATTGTACCTGTCTACACCAAAGCCACATGTCCCTAGTTCACATGAAGACTTTGGCTACAGAAGAAAGGAACACAAGGCTGCCTGTCCCTTGTCATTCTTCTTGCTCTCTACCAGGCCTGGTACCACACTCAAGCTTGGCAGAACACAGATCCAGAGGCCCCATGGGTTTAGAAGCCTCTGTCAATGGCCCTTAAGGGTCCCCTGGCAGGCAGGGCCTACCTCAGAGTTTGGAGGCACGGCGAACTGGGAAGGCAGGCTAATGTCACTCAACTTGCATTCTGTTGAGAAGGTCACTGAGTAGGGCAGGGGGTTCTCCAACTTGATGGAGGCTGATACACTCTGGCGGACCGGGCTTGTCATCTGGATGGTTTTTATGATGCCAGAAGGGGTGACCCTGAAACTCACTGTGTAGTACAAGAACTCGTTGGTCACCTCGTTCCGGAAGATCACCTGTGTTCATAGGGTGAGTGGGAAGAAGCAGGGGAGAGCAGAGGTTAGCCCAGGGTCTGCTGTCCATACCCAGGATCCCCTGCTGCCTGGGAGCCTTGCTGGGCACATGAGGTAAGGTACTGCGCGGTGGCATGACCTGCCAGTCTGGTCCCTGCCAGGCAGCCTTTCTCTTTAGGGTCTGTAGTCTGACTTTTTTTTTTCCTTCAGGCAAGAGATGATTTAAAGATCTTGGTTTGCTTCAGAAGAGACTTTGGAGCAGCTTGGTCCATTGTTAGCATTTTGCCAGTGGGGACAGCTAGGCAACCCCAAAGAACAAGCGAGACCTCAGCCCTTCAAGCTGGGGTGGGCCTCATGCCTACTGCTGTTGCGCCCAGAGTCATCAGTGAGAATGCGTCAATGACAGACAGCGTCTGGTGCTTGCTGGGGGATTAGTGTTTGCCCAGCTACACGATCCCACAATGCATCTGCAACACCATCACCCTTTATAGATGTGGGGATGGAGGAAGCATAGCTAAGCTTAGCGGCTTGGCCAAGGTCATGTGTCCAAAGAAGTATCCTGCATGGAGAGACGTCAGGGCTCGCCTGTGACTGCTCTCTGCAGCCCTCTCCCGCTTTGGCTGTCTCTGGTCATCTGCCAAGAATCCTTTTCCCTGGAGAGAGGGGAAGCTGGCCTTGTGTGATTGTTGGCCATTCATAGATAGAGACTTCAAACACATTTCTTTTGAGACGGGGCCTCGTATAGCTCAGGCTAGTACCCAACTCCAGAGGCAGACCCCAAATGCCTAATCCTCCTGCCTCTGCCTCCTAAGACTTCAGGTATGTGACACCAGGCCTAGATTTTTATGCAGCTGACTTTGTAAATGAATAAAGGGTCTACTATGTCATTCTTATGAATAAGAGTCTACTCGGGCTTCTGCTCCTTTTTAACACATTGAATCATCAATCTTATTATTACTAGGTGGCAATTTTATTTATACAGCCTGGCTTTTAAATACACTCTTTTAAAGACTTTGTCTAAGAATATACTTTAAAATCTTTCACTTTGTGATTCCATCACTAATAATAGCTTCAAAAACTACGTATAAACAAACAAACCACTCAGACCTTCAGGCCTGACTCCTGTGATCTATGAATCTATACACACTTCCCTGCTTCAAAACACTTCCCTCATTTGAAAGTTGCCCACTGATGGAATGAAGTCTGTCTGCTCCATTAGACTGTGCTTCCTGAGAACAGGGACTGTGCCTGGCTTTGGCCATGGCTGTATTGCTAGCACATGTGCTCAAAGAATACCTAAACAAATGAATGGATTAGGCACCATAGAACATAGTGACATAGTGACCACTATGGGGCACAGGTACCATGCCTGGAGGACGGCATCTGCTGTTCTCTAACACCCCAGGGCCAAACTTCCATGTTTTGGGGAGGCGCCTTGGACGTGGCAATACCTTTGCAGTGTACAGTCCCTCCTTGTAGGAAAAGAAGTTCAGCTTGTAGTCTTTCTTGGAGCCAGACAGAACATCAATGTAATCAAGGCCCTTCAGGGTGACACTTAGGTCTGCCTTCTCTGGTTTCAATATTTCCACAATGACCCGGAATCTGGAGCAGTACAGGAGAGGAGAGGGGCAATGAAAAACAACGAGAGACAGCGAGACTGTCGAAAGTCGGGAGGGAAAGGGGCTGTGTCTACTTTTCCTTTCACGAAGAGTATGTGGGTCTGTGGTTCCAGTCTTTGTTCTGTCACTAAGAATGGCAGCAACGGCCATTTATTGAGCCCGGTACCCAGTAGTCCCTCTCTATGTTATTTACAGATATTCAGCTGACACAATGTCCAGAGGAGGTTTGCTTCATCAACACCTCTGCTTTATGGGAGAGGAAAGAGAGGCTCAAAGAAGGAAGATAACATGCTCGGACGACATGCATTGCTGCTGGCAAAACCAGGGTGCAGACTTAGGTCTGAGCTCTTATCTACTATGCCAAGCCGGTGGCCTCCGGGGAGATGCACTTCTGGTCTCCTCGCTTTGGAAGGAAAGGATGAGGCCACTTGCCCATGACCTCTTTAGTCCCTGTATTCCTTTCTATCTCCTACTGCAAGTGCACTTTGAGGGACCCTCTTCTCTGGCTAGTAGCTTGGGCTATAAGACACTCAGCAACAACAAAGGTGTTGGCTGTTAGGACCACCAGAACTATTACTTATTGGGCATTTATTTTGTGTGAGGCAGTGTTCTAGGATCTATAAGATGTAGGCTCTGTAAGAGTCAACACTGAGCAAGAAGGCGAGGTTTGTGTGTTCATGAGACACTCGGCTATATTGAAGACTGTGTCTCTGACACCCCCAAATCTGACATTTTCTGTAGGTGAAGGACCAAGCCGGATAGTGGAAGTCATTTGCTCCCCGCTCCCCCTCACTGCTCACCCCACACTCTCACCTCTGGGGCTTGTTCAGCCAGTTGCTGATTGGCAGGAGCTCAGTATAGGGAGTCTTACATGGGACCTCACGGTAGATATTGGCAACAGCTTTGGGGAGTTCGGCAGTCCCGTGCAGGGCATATAGCCAGCCAGTCCCATCAGGGAGTGGGAAAAAGAGAGTGCCCTTGGAAGAAGAAGTGACAAATAAGAATGACATAGTAGACCCTTTATTCATAGACATCTGCCTGACCTGGAGAAGAAAAGTAAGCCTAACACTTCTACTTTAACTTTTGGTTTATGTGTATGTGGTGTGTGTGTGTTGCACACATGCGTATGTAGATAAGTGCACCTGTGTATAACCATGGGAGTCCAGAGGACGACACTGTCTTCCCAGATTGCTTCCCATGTTATTCCTCACAGAAACCAAAGCTTGCTGTATTGGACACATGGTGAAGACAGAAGAGAATACCATTTGCTGCTTAGAGCAAAGACTGGCTGCTTTCCTTTTCTGAATTTTAAATTAGATTTCAAAAAGATTCATTTTTAGTTTTGTGTCTGTGTGTGGATGTGTACAGAGGCGTGTAGGGGCCTATAGAGGCCAGAGAGGGCATTGGATCCCCCCTGAAACTGGAATTACAGATTGCTATGAGCCACTCAGCATAGGTATTGGGAACTGAACTCAGGTCTTCTGTGAGAATAGCAAGTACTCTTAACTGTTGAACAATCTTTCCAGCCCTTAAATTACATTTTCATTAATTTGTTCATTCATTCATTCAATATATATGTATGTATGTATGTATGTATGTATGTATGTATGTATTTCTGTGTGTGTGCATGCGCATGTGCGTGTGCATGTGCATACATAATGGCATTGCATATATGGAAATCAGAGAACAACATGTTGGTCTTGGGGAATGACCCTTGGTGGTAAGGCTTGGTGGTGGACACATTTATGGGCTGAGCCATCTCCCTGACCCTCTTCTGATTTTTATTACAGCTACCATTATGCCACTGATGCACGTAAACTGAATAGGAACTGCTCGGGGCTTAGTCCTAGGTCTTCTTTACAGAGCCGTGCCCCAGGATTCTAAGAGAAACGTAGGCAAGGGGGCAAGCTAATCAACTGTCATGGTTCCCCATCATCCATGATTATCATTATCCCATGATCTAGAAACCCATTCCTTCCTTGGGTATTCTTTTAATTCTGAGCTCTAAAACAGTCTCCTAGCCACTGTCCACCCAGCTCCTTGTTTCCCCTATGCTAGAAAGCAGGTGGGGAGGCCTCAGTTTACCTGGTGCTTTCGGTTCTCCAGATTCATGGTTCGGGGCTTGTAGGTGATCTCGTAGGGCTTGTTTTGCTGATGGGCCTCCAAGGTGATGAACTCGGGCCCCTCCCAGTGCTCACCCTCAAAGATGGGGTGCAGGTTCCAGGTCTGGTTGGAACGATTTGAGAGCAGGATGGTCTGTGTGTGCCTGGAGCGCACTTGGCAGTTGAAATTCACCACCTGGAGAAAGCAGGAAAATCACCTTCCATGTCATCTCCCCTGAACTGTCTTCAGGGTCTAGAGCTACAATGTGTGAGTGTGTGTGTGTGTGTGTGTGTGTGTGTGTGTGTGTGTGTGTGTGTGTGTAGAGGTTTTAAGTGTTTCCCATAGTGAATTCCAATGGACAACCCCCCCCCCATTCAGCCAAAAATATTTACTAGGTATTTCATTTCTTATTTCGGGTGGAGTTGCATACATTTTCCTGCAAATGTCATGGCTTCCCCTTTCCTTACAGCTGCACACAACTGCATTGTGTAGTGGTTACAGACACCACGTCAGTCAAATCGTTTCAGTGCAGAGATGAGGACCTGAGTTCAACCTAGCAGCCAGGCATGCCCAGTGTGGCAGGGTGTACGTCTGCAACTCCAGCACTGTGGGAATGAAGTCAGGTGGGTCCCTGAAACCCCTTGGCCAGCCAGCCCAGCTGACTCCATGAGCTGTACAACAGTCATCTCCTGCTGTCCCCTGCCATCCAAGTCACTGCCATGCCTCCCCTCATCTAGGGGAAGTATTTCTAATTGGTCTCTCTTCTGCAGACACCTGTCAACATCTTGTTGGATTCCACTGAAGCGCAAATCAAACAATGTCATCCCTCTCTACTCAAGACTCAAAGTCTTCCTGCTCCACAAGAAGGAAAAGGATGCTCATGCGGCCAAGCACTCGCTGACTGAGCTATGCTCTAGTCTGTGCTAACAGTTCTTACCACAGAATTTCATCTAGACAGCCTCCTTGAGGATATAATACTTGAATCAAAAGTTGAAGAAAGAACATGGATTAAGTAAACCAAGAGGGAAGAAAGGTTATTCAAGTAGTGGGTATGGTATATGCAAAGTCCCTGTGACAGGGAGGAGCAGGACCGAAGGTTTGATGTGGGGGGTTGAGGACTGAATTCTCTTGTTGGGCGTACGCCTGCCTTTGGTCCATCTCCGGGCAATGCCTACTTGCCTCTTTTGCTATAGGTGGTCCCACGCAGGTTCCAGACAGGGTGAGGCACAGAGGATTTCCTCCTTGGATGAAGCAGAGAATGTTTTTATAGAGACTCTCTTTCCCTATCTCAGTGGGGTGGTAGGTTACTTCTAGAGCAACCTCTGTGCCGGAGATGATGTAGCCTTCTTCAGGGCTGATGGAGAAGTGGGGCTTGAGTTTCTTGACATCCCATTTAAACCTTTTTCAAGGGAAAAAGAAGACAAGAGAGACAGTGTGTTAATATTCTAAGGGTATGCAAAAACCAAACCAATTAACTAACCAACCAACCAAAAACTTAACAGAAAACAACAAAACAAAAACAAATCAAAAACCTCACTGGGACTTTTGACAACATAGTCCCTGCTTTGGCTACTCCATAGGCTGTAGGAGGAGGATGTTCTGCCAGAGCAGAGGTGAGTTAGCCTAGATCACTCTCTGGGTAAGGAGTTTCTGTTCCCTCTTAGAGATGAACAGGGGTGTACTGGCTGGTTTTGTGTGTCAACTTGACACAAGCTGTAGTTATCACAGAGAAAGGAACTCCCTTGAGGAAATGCCTCCATGAGATGTAAGGCATTTTCTCAATTAGTGATCAGGGGCCGGAGGGCCCATAGTGGGTGGTGCCATTTCTGGGTTGGTTCTATTTGGAAGCAAGCCAATAAATAACATCCCTCCATGGCCTCTGCATCAGATCAGCTCCTGCTTCTTGATCTGCTTGAGTTCTAGTCCTGACTTCCTTTGGTGATGAACAGCAATGTGGAAGTGTAAGATGGATAAACTGTTTCCTTCCCAACTTGTTTCTTGGTCATGATGTTTTGTGCAGCAATACAAACCCTGACTAAGACAAGGGGGGAGAAGTGACTGCATGTATCATCCATAGATGACAAGCTAGGGAATGAATATATGAACTCATACATATATATGTGTTCCCAAGATCGTATAGCTAGCAAGTGGCTGGATTAGGGACCACAGTCTTTCAAGACGAGAGCCTTAACTATGACTCTGCACTGCCTGTTTAGATCCAGGAAGGTGGTGACCCACCCTTCAGGTGAGAGTTAGGCCTGTTCTTGGTGGCACTGGGATCTTGACGGCTCCACGGGGCCATCCCTCTGGTTAGGCCCTTGGTATGGGCAGAAGGCAGAGGATGATTGGCACACACTTGTATTTCCAAAACAGTGCTACCATATAATAACCCTCTTGGTGCCGTAACACTGAGTCTGTATGGTGAGAAGCCCTGGGGTGTGCAATGTGTAGCCTGGACAGCCATGTCGGTTCATGAGCAACAAGAGGAAAGAGCCTGGGTTCTGGTCCTGTCTTCATAATTCTTGGCTGTGGTATCTCTGAGTCTCTTCTGTGAGGATCTTACTACACCTGTGAAGTGAGGCGGCTAGAGCACCTCTCCTAGAGATGGGGTTGGTTCTGTGTAAGGTGCCCAACCTTGCATCCATACTTCCTTGTTGCTTCATGTGTCTTTGGGGGGGGTTACTCAATAATTTTTCAATTTATTTATTTATACTCCATCTTTCTTTTTTTAATTTTTATTTAATGTATGTGAATACACCTTAGCTCTCTTTAGACACACCAGAAGAGGGCATCAGATCCCATTACAGATGGTTGTGAGCCACCATGGGGTTGCTGGGAATTGGACTCAGGACCTCTAGAAGAGCAGTCAGTGCTCTTAACCACTGAGCCATCTCTCCAGCCCTACTCTATCTTTCTGTACGGTATTTATACTAAAACAGATTGAGAATTGACTTACTGGTATTTTTTTTCTTTCTAATTCTATCTGATAGGAATGATGCCTGGGGAGCACACTTTGTCCCCATTTTCTCTTTCTCTCTCTCTCTCTCTCTCTCTCTCTCTCTCTCTCTCTCTCTCTCTCTC
>NC_034609.1:33922991-33959720 GCF_900095145.1 Mus pahari | reverse complement strand
TCCCTCCCTTCCTCCCCTCTCCTCTCCTCTCCACTCCCCTCTCTCTCTCTCTCTCTCTATAGTCCCTACTTTAACAAGGTTTCCTATAGTCCCGACTGACCTGGCCTTGAACATACGGAGCCAGAGCTGCCTTGAACTCTTAATCCCTCTTCTGATTCCACTTTCCAGTCCCCAAGCACTGGAATTATATAATGTGCACCACCACTATGCTCGACCTCAGTTCTTTTTATTTATTTTTATTTTTTGTTTAAAGACAGGGTATCACTATGCATTTTAAAATCCTCCTGCCTCATTATCTCAAGCACAGAGATTATATTATAGCATTAGCTGTCTAGAGTTATTGTTGAGAGACCATGTTGGATGAACTGTGTAATGGGCATATACCAGGCACACACTAACATTCTTTTTCATGCCATCATGGTAGTAGCTGACACTGCGATGTTTCATTTGAGGTGAGGAGCTGCAGCTGGCTGCTACAACATCTGGTGGGAGACACAGCTGCCCGTCCTACCTTGCACCCACGTCGCCCGTGTTCATTATGAGAATGCGCCGTGTGGCTTGAGTCTGATACACAACGGGACCAAAGGGGAGATGCTCTTGGTCTAGGGAAATCTCCAGGGCCTGACAACAGCCGCTGAGGAGGAAGAGGGGTCGCAGGAGCCCCATCCATTCCATGAAGACTTCCTCAGAGAAAGGAGGGACTCGCTTCTTGGGGGCAAAGGTAATCTCTAGCTTACAGACTTCTTTAGGCTTCATGGTGATGGTGTGGAAGGGCTCCAAGGTGATGACCTGGTCAGAAAGATCACTGGCTCAGAAGCGGATAGCAGGCAGGCTTCTCGGACCTCAGCACCCTGAGGCCCTGCTGCTGGGACTGTCTCAGCCCAGGGGTCAAATCTCTTATGCTACCAGCTGGGTCAGCTTTGATAAGTGACTCAAACCATCCCTTTGACTTGCTCCTCAGTGAAGGGCAAGGTCATGTGTATAGCATGTGTGGCATAGGACAGGGATCCAGCAAATGTTAATTTCCTGTCTTGTCCCCGTTTTTATCAGCTGCTTGTGGGCATTTAATTCCTCCTCCTCCTTCCGTGGGAGACAAAACAGCAGCAGGAAACATGAAACAAGAAACATCAATCCAGTCTTTCTCAAGAAGTGCTCGCTGGCAGGAGAGCATCGGGTTAAGTGAATTAAGCCAGACGCAGAAAGACAAGAATCATACTCCCTCTCATATGCAGAGTCTTGATTTGTATGTATGTATGTATGTATGTATGTATGTATGTATGTATGTATGTATGCTATACAAGGAGCAGGAGGCCTATGTGCCATGAAGTAGAGGTCTAAGGAGTGGGGATGGGAAACAAGGCAGGATAATGGGAAGAAAGAAATTCAAACTATTGCATGCTTTTTCTCATACGTCAAATCTAAATTTAACATGTAATACACAGATGTGCACACACATGGGCACAAGAAGAAAGCAGAGGGGAGACTCTCTGGGGGAGGGGATGGGAAGAGTGGGAGTGGGTGAATGGGAACAGACGGGGCAGTTGGAGATGGGGAATAAGAACAAGGTATAGACACACACACACACACACACACACACACACACTTGTGTAAAAATGTCATAATGAAACCACTATTTTGTTTACTAGTGAGAAATACGAGTGCTAGAGAGGAAGCACCGGGACTAATAAAACCCATCCCACGGCTTGCCCAGGCTGCCTGACTCAGTGTCTCTGGGATGACCGACAACCAACCGGTATTTCCTAAAGCTGGGGAGCCACTGCATACATTCCTATCTGGCTTCCTCTCTGTTCTTAGTCCTGATAAGAAGGAAACCTAAATCTGTGTAAGGAAGCCAATTCCTTCACAGAATCCTTCCCGTGCTCCCGACCAGGGAGTGGTCGGTAGGAACGCACTAAGGCTGAAGGGCAGAGGAGAAAT
The DNA here is from genome assembly GCF_900095145.1 of Mus pahari. Classification (NCBI taxonomy): domain Eukaryota; kingdom Metazoa; phylum Chordata; class Mammalia; order Rodentia; family Muridae; genus Mus; species Mus pahari. The sequence continues at coordinate 33,957,782 of NC_034609.1, read as the reverse complement.
CGGGAACAGAAAAGCAGTCCTGGGGTGGTGGGGTTCCTGAATGTGGTGACTTTGGGAGCTAGCCTGAGGTGAATGGCTCAAGGTACCCTGAGGTAATGGCTCAAGACAGGTCACCGTAACAACCCGGGTTACTCTCTGAGGGGCAATCTGATAATTGGCATCTGAGGTAAAGTTGTCTGACAGAGGCACATGCATGTACACCAACTACAAAACTCTTCCCACCCCTGATAGCGAGACCAAGCAAGCACGCACTCATGTGGTCGGTCTGTGAAGACCCCTGACCTGCCTGGACTGACGACTTTCCTTTTCAATTAATGAGGAAAGGGGGGCGAGGAGTTTTCCTTCTCGTCTGGGTGAAATGGTTGGCAAAGTGAAGTCCCAGTGAGACAGTCCCTGGGTTTCATGCTCTGGCTAGGCAGCTTTTCTGCATCCTGCAACCCCCCTCCCCCTTCCATGACCCCCACTCCCATCCACCAATTTCCCTACACTGACCTTGGCTTCCTGGAGCTCTGGAATGGAGAACAGGACGGAGTGATTAAAGGTGAGCTGGGCAAGGCTGTTGTTGACGAGGGAAACTGTTTTCCTCACAACCTGTCCTGGCAGGACAGCTCCTAACTTCACGATCCTGTTGGCTGGGTCTAAGACTAAAAGCTGCAGTGACCAGAGAGAGAGAGGGGGAAAGATGGAAGGATAGGGCTTGTCACAAGTGTGATGCCTGTGTCCCGCAGGAGCAAGGGCAGCTCCCTCTCTGTGACCTAACTGCTTCAGGTTAGACACACCTCCATTTCATCACTAGCGTGCTGTGTTGACAAGACACACCAGGTGGCAATGTCCTCCTGTGGCTTGATGGGAGGTGGCCATCCCCCCCCCCCAACACACACAACTTGTTGGAATATCTTATGCATTCTTGAGAATCTTGGATTTTGTTTTTTTTTCCTCAAACCTCTGTTATAATGCAAATACTGCCACCAGACAAATACCAGATGTAGTTATCAGGTACCGGGAAGACAGGGTGACGATCAGGACAGGACAGATCTACAGATCTGGGTCACCTGGCAGGAGAAGTTCCTGGATAATCGGGGGAACTAAAATATTCACCACCAACGGTAAGAAGGATGGATGGTTCACAGCTGAACCTTGTGTCCGAATAGGACATGCTCTCAAGTGGGGTGTTGTATTTGACACAAGTGGGGTGTTGTATTTGATACTTCTCCAAGAAGATGTAGAACATTTCTTTAGTGCTTGCTGTTAGTTGTCTGAGTTCACAACACAGTCAATCTGATTCTGAGTAAGAGCCAGGATTCATCTGAGCCCAGTTTAGAAATTCTTTCCCACTTGGTATGATTAGGGACCCTATCTTGGCAGGGTCGGCTCTGGGATGGGACAGTTTTAGGAGCAGGGAAGAGGAGGCTAGCGTGGGCTCTAGTGGGCTAGAGTCTGGGAAGAGGAAGGAGGAGGGGTCTGAAGCCCCATCCACTGTTGGGAAGAGGGAGGAGGGTCCTGAAGCCCTGCCCACTGCCTCTTACCTTCATTTCTGTGCCCTTCCCTTTGATCTCCACTGTCTGTTGAGAGAGTCCATTGATTTCAAAGGGGATGAGTTCTCGGTAGCTGATAGCTTCCCGAGGGTAAAAGGTGATTGGGATCTCCAGTGTCTTCCCTGGCTTTATCACATCCACGCTGAAGTTCACCTCAATGTGTGGTGTGTTGGTGTACAAACAATCTAGGCTGAGGAAGACCAAGACGGATGGGTGTAAGCACCAAGAAGGCAGAATTGGAGGTTACTGGTGGGTCTTCTATGCTTCTGGGCTGGAAGGTGACAGATTTCCTGCCCTGCTGTCCTAGAGTCAGGGGAGTCACCCAAGAGCTGGAAGAGATGTCAGTGGTGACCAGAGCATGCTCTTCTAGGTCAGATCCTGAGATGGAGGTGGGAGCAGGTCTCAGACCCAAAGGCTCGCGCTTGCGCTCTGCCGCTCTGTCAATGCTCTTTCCTGAGACTGCCTCTCAGGGTTCTGCACTCTCTTACAGGGATGCTTCAGAAGTTACTCTGTGACAAAGCTCAGTGGAGTGCAGTGTATGTTCCAGAGTTGGGCAGATAGGAGTCTGGATCAAGATCTGCCTATCACTAGCCATGCCACCTGGGAAGATGCCCTCAGGACATTTGGATCTGCTCCCTTAGCTGTAAAATGGGATTAGTGGCAGCTGCTTCATAGGGTTGTTGTAGGGATTAAATGAGATAAAGTTAAGAAAGTGCTTTGTGCCTGAGGGTGTTCTATGCCCTAGTGTAGGGGAATGCCAGGGCGGGAAGACGGGAGTGGGTGGGTGGGGGAGCACCCTCATAGAGGCAGGGGGAGGGGGGTAGGATAGAGGGTTTCTAAAGGGGAGACCTGGAAAGGGGAAAGCATTTGAAGTGTAAATAAAGAAAATATTCAATAAAAAAAAAAGAATCAAAAAAGAAGAAAAAAGTAAAGACAAAAAACTTATTTAAATAATTTAAAAAAGATTTGCTTTATCTTCAATGTTATATGTATGAGTGTCTTGTCTGTGTGTGTGTGTGTGTGTGTGTGTGTGTGTATGTGCACTGTGTATGCCTGATGCCATTGGAGGTCAGAGGAAAGATCATCCCCACTCTACCCCGATCCCACAGGCAAGAAGACACCTATATCTTTTTTAGCAGATCTTCCCCTCATTTTCCTGATGTATATTTAGAGAAGAAGCCCAGCTAAATGGACACACAGAGCTCAAGGCCTTAATCAGACTAAAATGATATCAAATTGTGAAAGACTATAGGTAGATAAGATTAAAATATTTATTTTTATTTTATATTCTTGACTGCTTGCCTACATGTATGTATGCATGCCATGTTTGTGCCAGAGGTCAGAAGAGGGAGTTAGGTTCCCTGGAACTGGAGTTACAGATCATCATGAACCACAGTGTGGTGCTGGGAATGGAATGCAGGTCTTCTGTAAGAGCAGCAAGTGCTCTTAACCACTGTCTTATTGGCTTGAAACTAAATGACACTCTTGTGATTTACTATCTAGAATAATAATTGCAGCAGCAGCAGCACTAGCCAACAGTCACTGAGCACCTCCTAAGTCCCAGGCACTGTTCTAAGTACTGATTCCAGATGGGTGGTCCCGCTTCAATCAAAGAGACAGAGGCACAGAGAATTTAAAAATTTTAAATGTGGGCTTAGCATGGTGGTACATATCTGCAATCCTAGTATTTAGGAGGCTGAGACAGGGTGATCATGAATTGAGGCCAACCTGGGCTACACAGTGAGACTCCATCTCAAAACTAACAGAGAATATGCACCCCCTCCATCAGACAATGAAAACAGAGTAAGATAAAACAAATTTGCTCAGTGTCACAGCTAAGAAGGAGATGATATTTGAACTTGGATTTGTGCCATCTGATGTGTGTGGTCATGACAGGACACATGTAGTAATTATAGTTAAAACTGCAATTAAGTTAAACTAAAAGGAGGTTCTTTGTTGCCACCAAGCCACTTAAAGGCCATCACACAGACAGGACAATACAGATAACAATACTTTTTGTCATTGTAGAATATTCTCTGTAGGACCAATATAAGGATTTGTGCATGAATGCAGGCCAGTGACTGAACTAGATTCTCTCTCGTTAGGTGGTCTGAAAAGTGGTATAGAGACCTGGACTGAAACGTTCCTTAGGAATGATGCAGGCAGGTTTGACCTGGGAGATCTGGGCTCAGTACAGACTTGGTATTTACTGCAGCACAATTCACTTTTTAGCTTCCTAAACCAGCAGTTTTCAACCTATGGGTTGTAACCCCTTTCGGGCAGGGGCATCACACATCAGATATCCACATTACACTTTGTAACAGTATCGACATCACAGTTATGACGTAGCAATTACATAACGTTACTGTTGGAGTCACCACAACATGCTGAAAACCACTGCTTACGCTTCTTTCCAAATCTGTTGCATGAGGAAACAAACGGAAGCTATGGGACTTTGCACTAGACAGTCATCTGGCACAACCCTCTACAAATCAAGAAGATGCCTAGCAGGAAGCTCATGGGTGCCCATGTATTCATCTTAATGGTGGGGGCAGGGATCCAGAATTCATGCCACATGTGTTAGATTCTTTTCTGTTATTTCTGTCTTGGTAAGGTGAACTAGTTAACAGTACTTGTTAACTTGACATAGTCTAGAATCACCGGGGGGAAAAAAAGATTTTTAATTGAATGTCTCTAGCAGGTTGGTCGGTGGGTGTGTCTATGGTGGATTATCTTGATTGTAAACTGATACAGGAGGGCCCAACCCACTGTGGGTGGCACCATCTCTACCCAGGTGGTCCCGAGCTACATAAGAGAGTGAGCTAAATGCAAGTCAGGGTATGCCACAAAGCAGTGTTCGTTCCTGGCTTCTGCTGTACTTCCTTGGTTGTAAGTTCCCTGGTTGGAGGAAATGTTAAATGTAGTAGTATCGAGTAGCCCTGGCTTTAGGTTCCTGCCCCTGAGTCTGTACTCTGACTTTTCTCAATGATGGACTGAGACCTGGAAATGTCAGATGAAATACCCAACGTCATTCCCCGATAAAGCTGCTTTTTTTTTTTTAAAGATTTATTTATTTATTATATGTAAGTACACTGTAGCTGTCTTCAGACACTCCAGAAGAGGGCGTCAGATCTTGTTACGGATGGTTATGAGCCACCATGTGGTTGCTGGGATTTGAACTCCAGACCTTTGGAAGAGCAGTCAGGTGCTCTTACCCACTGAGCCATCTCACCAGCCCCGATAAGCTGCTTTTGATTAGAGTGCTTTATTACAGCAATGGAGACGAGAGCAGAAGACCGGAAGACAGGACTTCAACCTGTGTGAAGTCTGTAGAATTCTCACGTGGCTGTGGAATCGTCTTGTGTCTCTGTGAAGACTACTTACCTCATAGATGTTTCTTCTCTGTTGGTGACAACGAGGGTTTGTTTGTATGGGGGCATCCCAGCTTGGTAGATGAAGCAAGTCCCAAAGTTGTGGCTGGTGAAGGAGAAATGGACTGCTGGGCTTATAGCACAGCCTAAGATGTTGCATACGAATGTTGGGCCATGGCTGATCTGCAAGGAGAGGTGGGCCAGGGGACTTTAGTTAGAGGCAGGAAGACAGGGCAATTGCATCCCCAGGGCAAGAAAGAAAGAGGATGGTTTCAGTAGGTTTGAGTTAATTTGTTTCCAATTAGCTACTCTAAGCAGAATCTACACTGGCTCTTGCTTTGTTCCTACAGCAGTGGTTCATCCTGAAGGCAGAATGGTTGGCAGAAATGGCTAGGGATCATACAGGGTGGGACTGGGGTTGCCAAGGAGCCTGGGTGCAAGGCTTGATGTCTCATCTTCCGGTATGTTTCAGGGCAGTCACTGGATATAGTTCTGCCATTGGTTGTTAATAAGGGATATAAAAGGGAAGATGGATGGCGATGGTGTGCCCATTTAATCTCATCTTTTGGAGGTGGGCAGATCTCTGTGAGTTCAAGGCCTGTCTAGTCTACCGAGCTAGTTCCAGGAGAGTCAAGGCTATGCAAAAAACCAAACCGAAACAAAACAAACAAACAAAAAAACCCCTCAAAAAACCAAATGAAGAGAAAAAACCTGAAAAAGAGAAAAGGGTGGTAGTGGTGTCTCCTATCTTGACTAAATGGGCAAAGTCATTATTTATTATTTAATGTGTATGGGTTGGGGGGCTGGGGGTGGTGATGAGGTGGGGTGGTGGTGGTGGTGGTGGGTGTTTGATTTTTCATCTGATATCTTATCCTGGAAAGGATTATGTTTATACATTCCCTACCCCATCCAACGTTCTCACTTATTGTAGTGTCTAGGTAGTGTCACAGTGTGTGGATGGTCAACTGCTTCTCTAGTGACACTGGTGTGGCCTCTGTTCCAGAAAGCCTGAGGGCTGTTTCCAAGGCAACCACCCTGTAGGAGCTGCTGGAACTATCCAGCTCTGGTGACATGCCACAGGTTCTTCTGGTGTTTGGAAAACATTGAATGGTCTCACCTTGATTTTGAGTTCCAGGCCCTTCAAGACGCACTTCTGATACGGTTGGAAAGACAGGCTGGCAGGTTCAGACTGACCCACATCTACACTACTGTCGGTGGGCGTGAAGTCCAAGTACTGCAACAGGAATTTGGGCCCAGAGAGCTCTGCCTGGTAGCTGAAGTTGAACTTGCCCGTGTTGATGAAACTGAATTCACACTGAACACATTCATTCAACTCCACCTGAGAGACAGAGAGAACAGCGTGGTGGATGAAAACGAAAGCCACAGATCCCTTGTCATTGGGAAAAAAGGGTAGAGAGTGACATTAATAAGCTGAGTGTCATTTAGCTGAATGGGACTGGATATTCCCGCAAACCCCACCAAGTTTTAGGGTCCTCTCATATTTCAAGTATAAATCGGTAATTTAATTCTTAGATCTTTCTTGGCAGTGAAAATCTTTCCTGTTTATTTAATGCAAGTGTTCAATGTCTCTCCCATTCACGTCATACCTACATAACCCTGGGGACGGATTTGTCTGGTCTCTCTAGTATTTGAGACAGGATGACTCGGCTCACACTCATTGCATCTATCACTTTCCCTAGATAAGGGAAGAGCAATAGTCAGGTCCTTGTCATCCATTACCTCGTAGAAGTTGATGGTGTTGACCTGGGTAGATGTCAGGAGGATGGTGGAGCCCATCCTGTCCCTGCACTTGACCTCAGCGTTCATAGTGTAGCCCTCGGCCTTGACATTGAGTGTCAGGGGGTGAGCTTTCTTTTTTATATTGCAGATCAAATTGAAGTTCACATCTCCTTCTTGCTTTGGTGTGAAGAAAATATCAACTGGGAACCTGTTCGGGGAAACAAAACAGCCGAGTAAGCCAGACTGTGAAAATCTAACAAGACAAGAGTCCACTGGATTATTGGATACAAGATGAGCAAAAGACACCAAAACCAGCACTCCAAATTGAGTGAGTTTTAAGGATTTTCCAGGCAAAGCTAGATACTGCTTTGTGGGTTTACAGGCACAAGACAAGGACATGAGAAAAAAAATATTGAGAGGAAGATTTTGATTAGGGCTGGAGAGACGGCTCAGCAGTTACGAGGACTGGCTGCTTGCTCTTCCAGAGGGCCAGGGTTCAATTCCGTGCACCCACATGCATGGTGGCTTACAACTGCCTGTAACTCTAGTCCCAGGGAATCTGATATCTTCTTTAGGCCTCCTCAGGCACTGTACATATGTGGTGTACAGACATAATACACACAGGATAGCCATACAAACATTAAAAAAAAAAAGAATTGGAATTCTCAATGCCACACAATTCAAGAAAATGAACATCAGGAGGTCATGTGGATAGAGATGAGACTGTGTATATTTAAATCTTAGACTTGGGAGAGGTTTTAATTTTTATTTCTTTAAGATTTTTTTTTTTTTTTGGTTTTTCGAGACAGGGTTTCTCTGTGTAGCCCTGGCTATCCTGAAACTCACTCTGTAGACCAGGCTGGCCTCGAACTCAGAAATCTGCCTGCCTCTGCCTCCCAAGTGCTAGGATTAAAGGCGTGCGCCACCACGCCTGGCTTAAGATTTTTTTAAAACTCTCTGTGGGGTGTGTGTGTGTGTGTGTGTGTGTGTGTGTACCAATAGTACGTGTGTGGAGATCAGAGGACAAGTGGTGGGAGTCGGTTCTTGCCTCCTATTTGGTGGGTGCTGGGAATTGAACTCAGGTTGTCAGCCTTGGTGGCAAGTGCCTTTACCACTGAGTCAACTTGATGGCCTACGAGAGATTTTCAAAAGTGAATCTCTCCAATTGACTCTCCTGGCTGGCAGGCCTGGGACCCTGCCATGCATCTGGAGGATTTCAGTTTTACTTACCTGGACAGTGGCGGGATCCAGCCTTCCATGGGACATACAATGAGGCTGTTGTTGAATCCTTCAGAATAACGGGAGTTATCCTGGAAGGCGAAATTGAACCCTTGTTCCTCCTTGTTGATGATCTTTACTGTCTCTCGGGCTTCTCTGCCTGGGGAGGAAATACCATCCCTCAGCAAGGGCCTCTCTCCAGTTCAGTGAGGTGTTCGTAGCAGACAGTGCACCATGCAGCAGAGGACGGCTTCACAGAACAATCTCAGCATCCCCTCCCCCCAACTTTCACAGAACAATTTCAGGCAACCCCCAAATTCCTCAGCCACTGACCACTGCCTGCCTGCCTTCCTTCTTTTTGCCTTCCCAGTGACCTTCTTCCTGTAGGGGATTCCACATCATCTGCCCAGAATGTTTCTTCCCTAATTGACTGCTCCTTCTAGAAGGTGGATTCTCTGACTTGGCCACAGCTCCACTGGGATTCTGTTGACACTTTTCTTTTCCCTTCAGTCAGGAGTTGTAAGGTTTTCCTGGGTCTCTAATGGAGAATGCCCCCCTCCCTAACCCCTTTGATGGCTCACATCTCTATACAGAGTTTCTACATGGAGTTCTTTTGAATTTGATCTTGCATGGCCCTGGGCTTTCCTGTGGAGGATCCCGACTCATTATTTTGCTTTTCTTATTGGCTAATGTTAAAACATTTGCTTCCCCACAAAACTTAGAATTGTCTTATCCAATTCTCTCCCTTCCTCAGTCCTATGGGATTTGAACCTATCAGATTTAGCAAATAACTTTTATTAGCATAAACGTGACCCGGCTATTTCTTGGGACATAGAATGTGTGTGTGTTTGTGTGTGTGTATTAACATTGAATCTATCTAAAATTAAATTTTAGCTGTGCATCCTGTACAACCCTAGCTGTGATTCTAAATGAAATTTGATTAAATTTACATTTAATTTTGGGAGAACTAACCAAATGTTTAGCTCCTACTTGGAAGCATTTTAATGCCACTTAACTCCTGACATATAGGTCTTAGGAATTGGATTTAACTTGGGATAGTGTACATTTGGTTAGCAGCAGAGGTTTTATTTTTGTTTTTGCTTCTAGGTGTTTACAGCAAAAAGAGACACACTAGTCTTGTTCACGTTACTAAGTTATCTTGACTCTAGTAGTTTTTCTCTCATCTCTTGGGGATTTATGTGTACAAAGTGATCAGCTACAGCAAGTTAGATTATTACTTTTTCTCTCTCCATTAAGATTCATGCTCATCTATTTTATATATATCTATATCCTATAGTAATAAATACACACACATATATATGTATATATATTATACACACACACACACACACACACACATATATATATAGTTTCTGGGCTTACTATAGGACATTATTTGATTGCCTGTTGCTTTAGGTTAATATTCTTTATGTTTTCTCTTCAATTCTTGTTTTATTGTAGGAAGGTTTTTGAGGGTTGGAATAGGGATGAACTTTTGAAGAATTTAAGTAATGACTATATTTGGTACATTAACATGGTCATATGGTTCTTTGATACAGTGATTATACCAAAATCTTCACCATTGAAGTCTTGGATTAAACCCTTCATATTGACTTACTGTCAAGAATATTATAGTCTAAGTAAACATCTAATGAATCACTTAAAAACTCTTTGGTCTTAGCTGGATTTTACAGACCCACTCATATTCATATGAAAGATGCACAGAGCTATGCATTATTTGATGGTCACTTCCTTTACAGCACAGGTCTCTGCTGAATGTTACTTCCTTGGTGTCTGCCACCTTTCTATTTTTCCTATCCTATGACATTCTTTCCTATAACACATTATCAACCTCCGACTTACTATTTATTTTATTTAGTTTTTGTTAGTCTCCTTCCTATGATTAGAATCTATAACAAAGCTCCCAAGTATTTCAAGGTGTTAGGGTGTGGCTGCCAAAGACAGCAAATGGAAATGAGATTGAGAGGGAATTATCGTACGGCTCCCTGCTAAGTGACAGGGGCTTTCTGACATACTTCTGGAAGGTTCCAATAAGAGTGCCCCACTTCTGACTGCTCCTGGAGTCCTTGGTGACCTAGGGTCATGCCAATTCACAATGAGAGACCGTCAGGGCCAGCCACCTTACCAATGAGGAGAGAGCTGAAATTGAGGTGAGACTTGTCAAGAGAGATAAGGGGGTCTGTGGTCTTGCCCACCAGCAGGAAGGGGACTGAGATGTTATGCTCTGGGATAGAGAAAGTCCAGAACTCCTCCGTGATGTCCAGGTGAGCTGGCAGGAACTGGAATATAATCTGTGACGACAAGTCAGGAAAGGACAGTGAGAGGCATTTCTTCCTTTGGAGACCTACTTGTATGAGGGACATAAGAGGTGATGTTTTCCCAGGTTTTCATTACCACCCAAAATGGGTCTGGCTCAATCCACACTGTCAATCTGTTTGCCCTGCCTTCTGGGGAGTGGGGCCATGCACCCCATTCACAGCTTCTGCTGATTATACAGTTGCATTCTATGCCATTCTTTGGATGGCATGGCTGTAGCACAGTGAACTGAACTAGCAAAGAGACACAATCCACAATGTCTGTCAGCAGTCCGGCATGTAGCCCACTTCAATATAATTATCAGAGTAACCAGATATCCTCTTTCTCTCTCTCTCTCTCTCTCTCTCTCTCTCTCTCTCTCTCTCTCTCTCTCTCTCTCTCTNCTCTCTCTCTCTCTCTCTCTCTCTCTCTCTCTCTCTCTCTCTCTGTGTGTGTGTGTGTGTGTCTCTGTCTCTGTCTCTGAATGTGTGTGTGTGTGTGTGTGTGTGTGAATGTGTGCTGAGCACACATGTGGTGATCAGGGGACAGCTTGTGAAAATCAGCTCTCACCTTACGCCATGTGTCTCAGGCTTGGCAGTAACCACCCTTATACCTGCTTAGCAATCTCGCCAGCTTCCCAACGGTATTTAAACTCATAACTTTCAATTCGTGGATTTATTGCTACATATAAGATTCTCTGTAGAGCTTACTGGCCATGGAGCCCACATATATGCTTTGACTGGCAAGTTCACATAGAGATCTGACTGCCTCCCCTATGTTAATGTGGAGACATTTAGGACTAAGCCATAGACAGGATTTCATTCTTATGTTTTGCCTGTTTCCCTGGGAAAGTAAGATCATATCCATTTGCTGTTGTCAATCTTTTAGATACAGATAGTTCTTTATGTCCTTATACTATGAGCCCAGGAAGCCCCAGATATTTATGTCTTTGTTTATTTGTCTATTATGTCCTTTGGCTCTTTGAATATTCTCATAAAATTCCCACAAATACTAGAGCTTTTTCCAGAGCCAGCCAAGAGAGCCCAGGCCTATCTTGCTCACTGGGATTGTACATGATGATGAACAATAATAAATACAATCAATAAATACATGTTGACCATGGATCCTCATCAATACTCTTCTCCCTTCACACTCTTGCTATGCAGAGATGTCTAGAGTTGTGGGGGTCCCCGTCCGCACACACCTCAGCTTTCTTCTCAGGGTGGATAATACCCTTTTCTGTAAGACATACAAAGGCTGGAGGGTGCTGGAGGCTTTCTGTCTCTTCAGAGGTCCAGCAGAAAGAATAGGTGCTGTTGGTTGGGTTCAGGATTGTGAAGGTCCTGGCCGGGGAGGAAAGATGGACAGAAGAAAGTTAGGGGAGATATTGGGAAAAAAAAAATTAAGAAAATATATGTTAAACCCCAGAACTGTCGCAGTCTCCCCATGGGGAACTAGAAATGACCAGAGAACTTCATTGCTACAGAAATAAAAATGCCATCTCACCAGGCATCTAAGGGGTAATGAATAACAGCTCTGGAGTTTGGAGTGATTAACTCTCTCAAGGTCATATGTGTCAAGGGATGTTCTGTGCCAAGGTGGAGGTAAGGGAATTCACATTTATATACACGCTAAAATTTCCCTACTGTCAAAATCGATGCCAACAGAATCTAGCTTCACTCATGTATCAGCTCTCTGATGTTAAATCCCTCCGGATGTCCAGATTGCTTCTAGGCATCAGCATGGGTGGGTTTTTCTGGATTCTGCATCTGAAGTCTTTGGAAGGACTGATTGGCATGAATTCAAATGATACAACTCAGACTCACCGGAGATTCTTCCCGCCTATGCCCACACTGGTGAACTCAATCACACGGGTATTAAGTTCAAGAGGCCCAGCGCCTGGTCCTCGGAGCTCTGGGTTGCGCCGATGACCACTGATGTAGTCCGACTCCTTTAGGTCAAAGTGGCAGAATGGCAGGACACTTCGCCCTTTTGTTATCAAAATAGGGCCTTGTTCTCCAAGTGGGAGGTTGGGGATTCTGAAATGAGAAGGTTATTTTTAATTTTGATTTTTCTATTCTGTTGTCCCTTTCTTAGCTGGTTGGAAAGAACTATTCTGTCCACCAGAATGTGAGTTCCTTGTGAGCAGGGGGCGGGTTTGTCTTGGTCAGCCACACCACATTTTGCCTTGACTGGCACATTCTAAGTAGTAGTATAATAGGCATTAATGAATTTACTGTTAAATGGACTAGTGGGCTGACTCTGAGGAACCTGGATGTAAGTACCCTCTGTGTACTTACATGTGGCTCTAAGTTTTTTCCCCCTATCAGTGGTTATGTAAACAAAGTGCTTACCCTTCGGGTTCACTCCTAGGCATCCAATAGATTATAGAGAAGGACCTGGAAACCCTAACAAAGTTATCCTAAGACCTAAGTGTAGAAGGTGATGCATGTGAACAGCCACAGCCTCAGCCTCATTGAGGAGTTGAGGTGGCCCCAGTGTGGCAGAAGTCTCTCTGGTATAAGATCAGGGGTTCAGGGGGGAACTCTGGCCCTTCAGGTAGGCCTATGCCACCCGAGGGCAAGGCTTACAGAAGCTTCTACAAGGCAGGTGTTTTTTCTGGAAAATTTCCCGGGAGAAGGGACCATGTCTGGTACATGTTTTTGCTTACTTTTTTTTTTTTCTCTCACTGGACACCAGACCAGACCAGGTCCGCCAACCTAATATTCCTTCCCGTCTTTGTTTATTGAGTTGATTGTTGGTCAGGCCTTGCTGCAGGCTCTTTGCTTAAACTAGGTCATTTAGCAGGCCAAATAATTCTACATGATAAGGATTACTGCTTGCAGTTTATATACGAGGCAATGGAGTCTCAGAGAAGACAGAAGGAAGCTTTCCAAAGGGATAGAAGCTGCCGGGCTACAAATTACTCTCCTATTTAGTGGAGTCCTGCAAGTGGCCAGGAAGGGGGAAGTGGGCAGGTGGAAGGGTGGGAGAAGTTGATGGGCGGGGCTTAGACTACATCCTCTTTGTTCTCCGAAGGTAGGCCCTTTTAGACTTCCAGGCTCTGTGAGGCATCTAGGGTAGGGCAGAAGAGGAGGGTGAGGGCAGGAGGCTTGGAGAGCACATCTCCTTACTGGCAGTACAGGGAGCTCTCGAACTCTCCGATGTCCATTGGCGAGAACTTCACTTTGAGCTTCTGAGTCTTTCCTACGGGCACAACGCCTGAGGGGGGTTCCACTGAGAAGGGTGATGGAGACGCTTCGGTCCAGTGGTCCAGGGCGCTGTCCAGGGAGCTGCCCGAGCCCTGACTTAGCTCTTTTTGACTCGAACCTGAGGGAGGATAGAGAAGAGGTGATATTCCACGGTGGTAATGGGATGGGCAGGCCGCTCCCAAGTCCTGAGGGACCTTCTGTGAAATCTGGACTCATGCCTTATAGCAGGTGTATTCCATTGCTGGGCACAAGTAGAAAGGAATCAATTCATACTTCACAGGTGACGCGTGAAAAAACACTTCTATTAATTCTATTAATTACTTCTATTAATTCTTTGAGATTGATTTCCTTTTGGCTCAGGGAGGTCAAGAAAGGGTTTGCAGATATTCTGCAACAGGGAGATGGACTATGAATAGAATTTGTGGCCAATCATTGGTATAACATAGGGATTTACAAAGTGAGAGTCCATGGATAAGGGCCTGTCTAGAATATCTGGGAGTCTCTGCAACTGAAATAACAACGACTGCTTTATATACCTTCTAGGTGCTGGGCCCTTTGCTAGTGCTTCGTGCTATAGTATATCACTACACACTTTGGCAGAGCTTTCTATTTCTTCTGAGAAAATGGCCCATGGTTTTCTTTTAAAAAGACTTATTTTATTTGCACCTGTGTGAGTGCTTTGTCTGCATGTATGTTTGCATACTACATGTATTTCTGATGCCTCAGAGATCAGAAGAGGGTGTCAAGACCCCGTGGGACTGGAGCAACAGACAGTTTTAAGTCACCACGTGGATGCTGGGAACTGAACCTGAGTCTCCTATAAGGGGCACAAGTGCTCTTAACTGCTGGGGTATCTTTCTAGGCCCATGATAGGGTGTTTGTTTGTTTGTTTGTTTTGTGACCTGCAATCTTCCCGAAGGTTCAGAACTAGAAGACAAGATTTGTAGTGATAGATGACACAAGCCATCCCTCTGGAGAGGAAGAGGGCAAGCTACTTATCGCTCAGGTCCATGTGGCTTTGTAAACCCATGAGGCCCATGCTCTGCTGTCCTTAGCTACTCCGAGGCTGCGGGAGTAACGCTGGCCTCTAAGGCTTCTCTGTGAATGGTGACTCAGGTCAGACCCTGGGGTTCACGTGGCCCCGAGTTTACCTTGATGCTCGGGCATGGCAAAACTGACAGCCTTGGAGGCTTCTTCTGAAATCCAGCAGAACTCTAACAGCACCTGTCCTGTGTTAACGAGGTCAAACCTGTGGGTAGATCAAATGCAGATTTTAGAATGGGTTGTCCATACTTTCTGCCCTACCTCAGTATTGGCTGTACTGTTGTGTCACTTCATTTCTTAGGCACATTTTTTTTTATGTCTGAGTTATATCCTGTTGAGCACACACATAAGTATTCATATTTCCTTTATTCATTCTTTGACAGTGGACAGCCAGGCTGACGCTTTGCCTTGGCATCTTGGCTGGGAAGAGGAGTCCACATGGGAGTGCAAACATTCCTCGACATTTTGATTGGACTCCCCTTTGGATGTACACCAGGAGGTGAGCTAGCTGGGACACACAGTAGGTCTACTTTTAGTTTCCTTTCGAGGAACCTCCTTACTGTTCTCTCTAATTCTGTCTTTTTCATCAAAATGGGTAGGACTGAAAGATATCACCCTGAATGAAACAAGCCAGACATGGAAAGACATGTGTGCGTTCTCTCTCGCGTGTGGAAGTCAATACATTTACTCTCAGAGTGGAAGAACTTAGCATGACGATTACTGGAAGCTGGGACAGGTTGGGGGAGGCATGGATAGGGAGACATTGGGTAATAGTAATAAAAAAACAGCACTGGGAGAACAGTAAGAGTGTTCTGCAGTTTATAGAAGCCTATGAGGTAGTTTATGAGGAACTAGAAAGGAGGAATCTGGAGGTTCTAACTCCAGATAAATGTTCAGGGACGGGAATGCTAACTATTCTGCTCCATCCATTACACATCTATCCTGTAAATATGCATCATTATTACATGTTATAAAATACAAAATAAAAGGATTAAAAAAAATACTGCTAGGTATAATGGTGCATGCCTTTAATCTTTAGCACTTGAGAGGCGATGGCAGGCTGGTCTCTGTGAGTCTGAGGCTAGCCTGGTCTACAGGGTGAGCTCCAGGCCAAGGAGGGCCACTTACTGATACTCTGTCTCAAAAAATGTTTGCTGTTATATAGGCTATTATGGATTGGATGGAGCTCAAGATTTTCTGGTCTCAGCCTCCTATAGAGCGAACTATCATGCCTGACTGAGAACCTTTTTAAAAAGCAGTTTTTAAGCAATGTCATTGGAACCCATTCATTTGATGTAATTTTTTTGTTTGGTTTTTTGAGACAGGGTTTCTCTGTGTAGCCCTGGCTGTCCTGGAACTCACTCTGTAGACCAGGCTGGCCTCGAACTCAGAAATCAGCCTGCCTCTGCCTCCCAAGTGCTAGGATTAAAGGCGTGCACCACCACGCCCGGCTCGATGCAATTTTTTTTTAAAAAGATGCAATATATATGTAAAAATGTAAACATGCAGTTGATTAGCCCTTAAAGACAGTTTCCCTAGTTGTGTAGAAGCTCCCAGTGACTCACTCAAACACCCGGGTCTGGTAAACTAGGGTTTCCTTAAAGAACACTTCAGTTGTTTCACACTGATATGAAGCAAAATCCACGTTGGCACTGAACTGGATCCGCAATTCTCGGTAATTGTCTTCTACCACCGAGTGGGCTGGCTCAGGGTCCGTCTCTATGACCTGGAACAAAGACAACCACGCCCTTAGCACTGCAAAGCCAGCCATGCCCAGGGACACTGGGGGACAGCACACTGACTTACCATGGAAAGGCACATGAACCCATACATACAGTTCCAGAAGACATGACTGTCAAATCTCTGATAGCTCTGAATGAAAGAGAAAAACTGGGTAGCAGGTAATTAACCGAGAGGCTCAGGACCATGTGGGCATGAGTTTTGGATCAGATGGACCCTGAAGAAAACAGAAGAACTAGGCATGGTCACGCCTTTAATCCCAACAAGTGGAAGGCAGAGGCAGGTTTGAGACTAGCCTGATCTATATAATGAGTTCCAGGATAGCCAGGGCTATGCAGAGAGACTTTGTCTCAGAAACAAAACCAAAACCAAAACCAAAAAGATAGAGAAAAGATAACCATAGAGTAAAGACCAGGTATTGATTAAATAGAAAACACATTGCAAATGGAGAGGATCAAAAGAATTATTTAGTTGTGAAAGGATTTTAAAACTTCTTTGCTAAGATGGATTAGGAAAAGTGCAAACAAGAAGAATCATTCGTTAAAAGTGTGAATCACCATCAACCCCATCCTTTTAGATGGACATGAAAATTTGGAGGTAGAAGAAAAATAATTTAATAAAATTCATGCAAGAACAAATTTTAAAGACCCATCAAAGTAATTGAACAGTAAAACATCTTAAAGTAGAAGAAACTGAATAAAAATGTTAAAGCAATGCAATAGCTTTATTACTCTTAAAGAAATGAACAGTTGCAAATCTTAGAGAAGACCTAAAAAATAGAAATACCTTTTTAAAATAGGAAGGATGAGTTAATATTATAATTGTCAACTGTTTCCCAAAGACTGTAATCAGTTCCATTACAGGTTTTTGTAATAATTGGCAAATGGATTCAGAAATTATACATTAGAAGAAAGAGAAGGATCAAGAATGGCCAAAAGAGGTCTGGTGAGATGGCTCAGCGGGTAAGAGCACCTGACAGCTCTTCCAAAGGTCCTGAGTTCAAATCCCAGCAACCACATGGTGGCTCACAACCACCCATAACAAGATCTGACGCCCCCTTCTGGAGTGTCTGAAGACAGCTACAGTGTACTTACATAAATAAATAAATAAATCTTTAAAAAAAAGTATATATATATATATAAAAGAATGGCCAAAAGATTTAGAACATAACAATGCAGATGAGGAACTTCCCTCAGACATCAGGTTGATTATGAAGCTATAGAAATTAAGGTAATATAAAACAGGCTCAGGGGTGGACAAGCTGACAGCAGAATGGACAAGATCAGAAATGACCTAGGGACAGATAAAACTGAGCTATGACACAGAGTCCTATCAGAACACTAGGGAACAGAAGGGCTCCAAATTTGGCAAGGGAGTTGTCTCAATGAAAAATATGAAATTAGAGCCTAGTTTCACATCAGACGGAATTTCCAGATGCATCAAAGGCTTAGTTATCAAAAGCCAAGCTCATACTTAAAAAATATCTAGTGAGGTGAATATATTTTGGGGAGGGAATGGTTTCAAAAATAAAATACAAAAATAATAAATGTAACAAAAAAGAAACTGATAGCTTTGATTACATTAAAATTAAGACTTTTTGGGGAGGGGTAGAGAGATGGCTCATTGGTTAAGAGCACTGGCCACTGTCCCAGAGGACCCAGGTTCACTTCCCAACACCCACATGGCAGCTAGCCACTTGTAACCACTCCATCTTCAGTTGATCTGATGGCCCCTCTGGCTTCTGTGGGCAGCATAGGTATGTGGCACACATACGCATATGCTGGCAAAACACCCACATACATAAACTAAAAATAAATGGGATATCTTTTAAAAATTAAGAATAGCCTTTTGTTTATCAAAACATAGAGGGGATGGAGAGATAGCTCAGTCTTTAAGATCATATGTCCCTGTTGCAGAGGACCTGAGTTTGGTTCCTAGCACCCGTGTAGGGCCACTCACAACCACCTGTAACTCTAGCTCCAAAGTTTGCTCTCCGGTGATGTCCTCTTCAGACCACTGAGGACATCTGCACCCATATGTCCATACCTGATTCTCTCATGCATATAGAGTTAAAGTAAAGATAGATCTTAAAAAACAATAACAAAAACTGAGTAAAAAGTCAAGCTTTAGATTTTTTGAGAATGTGTGGACACATAATACAGATGGAATTTCTTAAAGATAAGAAACCTTAAACAAAGGATGAGCGTCATAATTGAAAAATGAGCAGAAGGCACAAAAAAGGCATCCATGTAAGAGGGAACCTATGTGGTCAACCATAATATGAAGTCACATCCAATCTCATCAGTGACTAGAGAAGTACAATCAAGGTTCATCATGAGATAATACCCTAGTTGTTCAAATGATAAAAGCTAGACTGCCATGCCTAAGGCTTTGGGTTTCTCTTTAGTATCCCACAAACCAACCAACCAACCAACCTCCCAAATGTCTGACAAAGTCAAATCAAATGTTGGAAAGGATGTGGCTCACAAGACTCCTTTGTTGTAAAAGTAGAAATCAATATAGCAAGTTTGGAAAACACCGGGACATCAGCTTGGAAGGGCTGGATGTTCACATGATTTAGTGAACATCAGCTTGGATTTAGTGACCCCACTTGTAGAAATGTAAACATGGATGCCAACATACACAGAAATTCTGTCCATAAGAGAACACCTTGAAATAACTTTCAGAGGAAGACAGAAAAAGTCTGGACCGTAAACAACAGTGAAATGCATATACTATTATAGCTCACACAACTATGATCATGTACCATAACCTTAAAAAAAAACAAAACAAAAATAAAACAGTTGAAAACTACAGCTCCACCTCAATCCTTTTAGAATGCTCAGATTAACAACAGTTGATCAAGGTAGTAACGTGGAATCGTGGTTACCTCTAGGAGAGAGACAAAGAGATGGAATGGCCATGGCCAGAACCACACAACATTTGGGGGCCTAGTTTCCTCATTGGGCACGGGCTAGTTTATTATAGAATTAAAAAAAAAAAAGATGCAAGGGACACATATATGCCAAAGATGAGATACCATCATCATGGGAAGTTCTGACTACTCTAGTTCCAGTCACCTGATAGAAGCAGGAAACAACTAAATGACTAGTGATGCCATTTCTGAAGAAGAGGAGGAGGAGGAAAAGGAGGAAGGAGAAGGGAGGAAGAGGAGGAGGAGGAGGAGGAGGAAAAAGAGGAAGAAGATGGAAGAATTTGCTGAACCCTTTACAAAGACTGAAGCTAAACCTTGTCAACTAAGGTGGTGTGTGTCGTTTGTGAGGGTGGTGGGCATGGAAATACTTTGCCATTTTTGAAACCAAAGTCAGATGCAAACCTTTTCTGTTTTTCACAGAGAGACACTAAAATTGAGAGCAGTGGGTACCGAGCATGGCGGGCTGGGTGAAGTCTGTGCTTCCTGTCCCTTGAATACTCGCCTTTCGTTTTGTAGTCAAGGTCAGAGGTGTATTTCGGGGAGCATCCACCCACTTGACTGTGCGCATGCGGTCATCCCAGTCAGGGACCTGGTCTACAGGGAGCTGAAACATGATCTTGGAAAGCTTGCACTTGACGCACATCTTCTTCAGGGTGATGGGTGATTCTGATTTCAAGGTCACCACCACGTCCTTGGAACAGCCAGGGTGGAGATGCCCGATCTAGGGAAAAATGGGGTATTTGTATTTTGGGGAATTCAATCCTAAGGACCTTTGATGCCTGGTAGTGACTCAAAATATATCATCCAGGCTTGTTTGGTAGATTGACTTAAATCCATGTAAGAGATCTTTTGGAATGTTTCCTTAAGGCTAGGCACAGTGTCTCATGGAGGAGCACCAGCACTTGTAAGGGTGAGCGAGGTTTGCCATGAGTTTGAGGCCAGCCAAGGCTACATAATAGATTTTCAGGCACGTCTAGGTTACAGAGTGAGACCTTCTCTCAAAATAAAACACACACACACACACACACACACACACACACACACACACACACACATCATAAGAGCAATAATAATAGTTACCACTCTGTTACTTGTCTCAAGAAGTATCCTCAACTCTTGAGCAATTTTACTAATCCCTACAATATCCTCTGAGAAGTACAGAGCTATCACTCCCCACTTTACAGATTAAAAAAAAACCCTGTAAATTGCTTAAAGTCTTTAACACTAGTGATCTGGGTTTAAGTTCAAGCAGTATGGCTCCAAATGTTACCCACAACCACCTGATACACATTATTATTCATACATATAGGTCGCTCAACACAGTATAGTAGTTTCTAGAAAGTGATCTAATGACCCTTGCCATCTCCAAGACATTTCCAGGGAACCTGGAGGACAAAAATCTCAGTAACATCCTGAGATACCACTTGATTCTTATACATTCCTTTTCTTATGAGTGACAATGCAACCTCCTAGAAGTTAAAGATGACAGTGCATAGTTAGACTGAATAGAACGAGCAGAGAGCAGAAGCCATATGACCTTATTCAGTTATATGGCAAAGATGTATAAAGACATAAAATGGCTGGTGTGATGGTGCACACCCATTACACAAGCCTGGGACAGGAGGATAAGAAGCTCAAGGTTAGCCAGGCATGGTGGCACACACCTTTAATCCCAGTACTCAGGAGGCAGAGGCAGGCGGATTTCTGAGTTCAAGGTCAGCCTGGTCTACAAAGTGAGTTCCAGGACAGCCAGGGCTATACAGAGAAACCCTGTCTCAAAAAAACCAAAAAAAAAAAAAAGCTCAAGGCTAGCCTGGGATACACAAGAGACCCTATTTTCCCCCCTAAGGTAGGGTTTCTCTTTGTAACAGCCCTGGTTGCCTGGAACTTGCTCTGTAGACCAGGCTGGTCCTGAACCCACAAAGATTTGCCAGTGTCTGGTTCCTGCCTCTGCCTCCTGAGATTAAAGGCTTGCACTACTGTGTTCTTGCAGGAAACTCTATCTTAACAAGAAAGATGAAATGATTCTACACTGACCACATACATTTTTGAAAATATAGTTTTTAAAAATAAAATATGGTATTTTATTTTATTTTATTTTATTTTTCGAGACAGGGTTTCTCTGTGTAGCCCTGGCTGCCTGGAACTCAGTCTGTAGACCAGGCTGGCCTTGAACTCAGAAATCCACCCGCCTCTGCCTCCCACGTGCTGGGATTAAAGGCATGCGCCACCACTGCCTGGAAAACTATGGTATTTTAATTAAAAGATAGTTGGCTTATTGCACTTTAAAACAAATATGTTTAAAAATATGGCTAAGACCACTGTCTGCTCTTTCATAGGTCCTGAGTTCAATTCCCAGCTATCACATGGTGGCTCACAACCATCTGTAATGGGATCTGATGCCCTCTTCTGGGGTGCAGTTATACATGTAGATAGAGTGCTTGTATACATAAAAATAAATTTTAAAAATCATTAAAAAATGTTTTAAAATATTCCTAATTTGGGGTCCTGGAGAGATGGCTCAGTAGTTAAGAGCACTGGTCGCTCTTCCAGAGTATGCAGGTTTGTTCCAAGCAGGCACATGGCAGCTCACAACCAGATCCAGGGGATCTGATATCCTCTTCTGGTCTCTGTGGGTACTGGGCATACATTTGGTGCATAGACATGCATGTAGTCAAAACATCATACCCATACAAATACAAAATAAGTATAAATCTAAACACATTCCTACTTTTAATTTCTAATAGGTTAAGCATCAATAATTGTAATTCCTATGGACAAAAGTTCTTTGAGGGTTCTTAACAATGCTTAAGAGTATGGAGGAAGCCTGGGACGGAAAAGTTTTAAATTGCTCAAATATACAAGATGTAAAGGAGATCCCATTTGGTTTGTGGAATAAAATGATTTGTAATCCATTGTAGATAAAGATGTATGTACATACACCATCAGCATAATCACTGTTCACATGATAATCCTCTGGCAGAGAAGACAGCGACATCTTCTCTCTTTCCCCTGGACAGTGAAGGCGTCTGACAGCTTTAGATTGCTCAAGATAAATGCATGCGATTCTATGTGCATATGGGTGTGCACAAACGTAAGCCAACTGCTGGAAGCCTGGCTCTGCCTTTGACAACATCAATTATCCACTCGCATCCATTATATGCTTCCTGAATCCTCATAGGTCAAATGTTGATAACAAAGATGAAAGGAATTTAACAAGGCTTTGGAACTGGGTCTGGCAGAGTTAGTTTTCTGTAGCTACTCCCCAGGGTTAGATCTGGGCTTCAGCTGGTGTTGGAATCAACCAGGAGCCTAGGCTGGCCTGGGACTCTGAAGAAAGAAATCAAAGAAGATCTCAGAAGATGGAAAGATCTTCCATGCTCATGGATTAGCAGGACTAACATAGTCAAAGTGGCCATCCTGCCAAAAGCAATCTACAGATTCAATGCAATCCCCATCAAAATTCCAACCCAATTCTTCACAGAGTTAGAAAGGGCGATTTGCAAATTCATCTGNAATAATAAAAAACCTAGGATAGCAAAAACCATTCTCAACAATAAAAGAACTTCTGGTGGAATCACCATGCCTGACCTTAAGCTGTACTACAGAGGGGAGGTTTCTTAGTTCGAGATGTATGCATCCCGTTCCACGTATCCACAGGATGGAGTGACAATCACATTGGACTTGGCTTAGGCAAAAGGGGGACTGGGACCCATTGAGTGATGTTTGCTTACCTGTGGGGAGAAGGACAGTGTAGCTAAAAGGGGCCACTCGAAGCGAATCACATTCACTTGGCTGTGGTTGGTGATGGTGAAGCTCACATTGTAGCTGATTCCAATGTGACAGTGCCCAAACTGGATGTGTTCCATCAGGGCAGCTAGGGGTCAGAAGCAGAAGGCTGGTAAGTGGTTCCTGGCCTCTCAGAAGAGTTTGCTATCTAATGGAGGCATGTCCTGATACACATTCCTACCTTATGCACATTTCGCTCTTTCTTTGGATAATTACATAGGAAAAACCTTATATTCTTGGGTAGAAGGATCTGCCTCTAAGGGGTATCCATCCATCCATCCATCCATCCATCCATCCATCCATCCATCCATCCATCTTCCCACCCACCCATATATCAGTTCTATCTGTACACTGACCTTGGCTCTTGCGTTTGTTCAAGAGAAAATAAAGATTCTAATGTCATTTGTTTCATGAGATAATACAATGAAATGTTAAGACTGCCAGATAAGATATAGGATTCTCAATTAAATTAGAATTATAGACAAACAATAAGTAATTTATTTTTGATAAATATGTCCCATACAATACTTTGGGGACATACATATACTAAAAGTTATTGTTTATCTGGGACTTAATTTTTCTTTGGAATACCTGAATTCATGTTTGCTAAACTTGAAAACCCTCTAATAGATATGGAATCTCTAAACTTGGATTACTGCTAGCTTCTATTTGGCCCCTGACAAGAATGATGCCATTGTATAGCTTCAAACAGGAGTAAAACACTGATTACAGAAAAAGTGTTGATTTCAGCCCCTGATTGTACATTCTGGGACTGTAATTAAGCTCCTGGGGAAACTTTGAAGATGAATTTACAGTTCACTTTAAAGCAACCAGTCATATGGTTACAGTACTTAGCCAATGCTTTTTGGCAATCATTATAATGTAAAATGTTTCCTTCCCAGGGTACCGTCAAATGGAAGGTTCAGTGGTTGAGAGACTGCAGAGAGCCATGTCTTAAGCTTTAATATGCATGTGATCATCCAGGGATCTGGTTAAAATGTGGGTTATAATCTTGCAAGTTGGGGCGGGTCTGAAATTCTCATTTCTGACAAGAACCTAGGAGATGCTGATATTGTAGGCTGCTGGCCTGCTCACCAAGCAGTCAGGCTGTGAGGAGGAGGGCACAAACCCATCCCTCTCCAGTGAGATGAGTCCACCATTGCACTTAGAAAGCCTGTTTCAGATGAAACCCTCAGTGCCAACACAAGCTAGCTACAAGACAGAGGCAGGAGGACTACAGGGAAGCACAGGTTCGCTAAAGAACTGAGCAGGAACGTCAGCATCTAACTGTATGTTCCTTAAAGATGGCAAAGGCTTTCTTATTAATCTGCAGGTCTAGGGCTCAGTGTAGTGCTTGGCATTTGCACTTGGCGCTAAGTAAGAGTTCACTGCGTGAGTGCACACACAAATGAAGGGTACAAAGAGTGACTGAGCCTGGTGTGGCAGACAGAGCTCCTACTGATCAAGGGAATGACTGGAGTCAACAGCTGTCAAGACTGCACTTCTCCCACCTGTCACCAAGTCCTCCATGGTGCTCTCCTCAGCGATCTCTATGACCTCAGACTTATCCGAGCTCTCCTGGCTGGTGGAACTCATCAGCCCATGGATGTTGTCCAGGGTGATGTCGTCCTCGTAGCTTTCTCCAACCAGGTGGATCATTGTCTCCTCATACTGGTTGTTGATCACTGATAAGTGGATGGTGCCCGTCATTCTCCCAATCTTATTGGAGTGGAAAAAGACATCAAATTCAGCTGTGTCTCCAGGAGAAACAACCAGGGAGGCCGTGTGGGCTTTCTTGACTGTAAAGCAAAGACCAAAGTTAGGATTTAGAAGAAGGCATCTCTGGGAGGACCGAGGTTGGAAGGAAAGCAGTCCCTCTGCGGGGAACGAGCTTTGGCTTCTGGTGATGTGACTGAGTACCAACTGTGGCTTGGCCCTGAGAGGTCCCTGGTCAAACAGCTTCTGAATTCTCCATCGTCCTACTGAGGCGCCTGCTCCCTCCACTCACCTTTTTCGTTCGGTTTATTTTCCTCCATGATGTAGATGTAGGAGGTGGTGGGTCTCCCTTTCAGAGAGAAGACTCCTAGTTGGTCCCGCAGGTCCACATGGAGCTGGAAAGAAGGAAGTAGGATTGATCGTTGAGCTTACAGGCTGCTCGAGAATTTGAGTCTGGGTCACAATACAGTGCTGCATTTTGGGTGGCAAGAATGTTCAAAGTCATTATACTCAGTATTCACTTTTTATTTTCTCCATTTTTGCCTGGTATGTGTGTGTTCTCATGTGTGTGGGTATACACGTATGTGGAGGTGTGCATGCATGTGGAGGCTTTATGTTGACAGTGTGCCTTCCTCAATAGGTCTCCTCTTTATATATAAGCAGGGTTTCTTGCTGAACCTGAACTCACTGATTCAGACTTGACTGGCTAGTCTCTGCCTGGTGAGTGCTGGGATTGAGGTGACTGCCACCTCCTGTCCTGCTTTTACATGGGCTCGGGGGGGGGGGGAGTCTGTACTTTGTACTTCATATGTGTGTGTTTACCCACTGAACCATATCTCTAGCTCATGGTCTTGAGAGACTTAAGAGATATATGTAGTAGACATTAGACCCGGATAGAAAAATGAGCATTTGGTTAGGATCCATTCTTAGTATCTAAGTTAGGAGCTGGAAGCCCAAAGGTGATAGGTGACCTTCCGGACTATGCAGTTAGACAGTGTCAAGGCGGGGGGGGGGCTGTTAATGCTTCTGTTATACAGAGAGGCAATGGAAAGGTGTATCTAGACTAATGAAAGGAAAGTGAATACCTACAGTTCTATGAAGCATTGCACAGCTATGACTTCTGGGAAACCAGCATTTCCTAGGTGCTGCACATTTGCTAGAGTCATGGTAAATATCCTAGCAAGATGACAGGAAAAAAGCCAACCCAGACCGACTCTGGTCCACTGGGAAGTAGGGAGGGTTAAAAGTCAGACATTTGATTTTAGGTGTGAGAAATCTGATATATTTTTTGAAAGTAGCGTTGCTGACTATAAAGAATAAGAGAAGGAAGGTACAGAGCCACTGTACTGCAAGCAGATATTATGGTATTTGGAAATAACCATAAGGGGAAACTCAGTGGAGGGGAACCAAGATCGCTCAGTGGGTTAAGACACTTGCTGTTCGGGGCCGGAGAGATGGCTCAGTGGGTAAGAGCACCGACTGACTGCTCTTCTGAAGGTCCTGAGTTCAAATCCCAGCAACCACATGGTGGCTCACAACCATCCGTAATGAGATCTGANGCCCTCTTCTGGAGTGTCTGAAGACAGCTACAGTGTACTTACATATAATAAATAGATAAATATTTAAAAAAAAAAAAAAGACACTTGCTGTTCAGCCTAGCAGCCTGAGTTCCTTTCCAGGGGCCCACAGGGTGGAAGGAGAGAATTGACTGCCGTGGTAATCCTTGGGCCTCTACACTCTTGTGTAGGCACACGTACACACAAAATAATAAATAAATGTCAAAAAGAGAAACTATAGAAAGGAACTTACTAATATTTTAGGAACGTTGAGATAGAAATCTAAATGAAGAATCCCACGTTACCCCCAGTGGATAGTTATTCTGAAACCAGGAATTCTCCCCTAGACAACTCATAGTCTTTAATTTTGATTCCAGTGAGATTAAAACTTTTCTGGATGTATTTTATTATATGTAAGTGGGTGTGTGCCTACATGTATGTCTGAGCACTATGCCTGCTGAGTCCAGGGATGTTGGATTCCCTGGAACTGGAGTTACAGATGGTTTTGAGCCACCATGTGGGTTCTGGGAACCAAACCCAGGTCCTCTGCAAGAGCAGCCAGTGCTCTTAACCATTGTGCCATCTCTGCAGCTCCTTCCAATGAGATTTTAAATGGAACTTTAAAAAATGATTCTTAAGCTCACATATGAGCTGAATCTACAAAGATTCTTAAGGAAAGTTAAAAACAAACAAACAAACAAACAAACCAGGTAGTTGGTAGCAGGACCTCACTCAACTATACAAGAAGACAGTGATTTTTAATCTGAGGGTTGTGACCCATTTTGGGGTCTCATGACCTTTTCACGGGGTTTACCTAAGACTGGGAAAACAGATATTTACATTATGATTTACAACAGTAGAAAAATTACAGTTATGAAGTGGCAACAAAAATAATTTTATGGTTGGGGGATCACGACAACACGAGGAACTCTGTTAAGGGGTTGCAGCCTCAGGAGAGTTGAGAGTCACTGCTGTAGAAACATTTATACCACAATGAAGACCATGCAGGGTCGTGCCACCGTAATGTTCCTTCTCGCCATGGGCCTAAAATCGACAGAAGCCAGGACTGTGGTCCTAAAACCTCAGAAACTGGGAGGCAGAAATAAGGCAGCATGGTCTGACCAGTGTCACCCCAGCTAACCATCTATGTCACCCTTAGCTGTCACCCCAGGTAACCGTCTCTGTCACCCTCAGCTGTTACCTGTGCAGGGATGGTGCCGTTGTTCTTAAGGATGAGAGGCAGTTTCTCTGAATGACCAAGCAGAAGCCTCTTAAACAGGAGCAAGGGGTTTCCGTGTTGGTTATATAGAGTTGGCCGGATGACAGTCACTCGAGGGAGAGTCCCCTCGCCAATAATATCAAACACAAGACCTCGGCTTCTTGCTATGTTGCTGCAGGGGACAGGAAGAGCAAGCAAGGTGGCTGAAACTGACCAGGTGGGGATACTTTCCTACACAGCATGTACACTGTTGTTCTGCCACAGGAGGAGGAGGAGGAGGAGGAGGAGGAGGAAGAGGAGGTGGTGGTAGTGGTACCTAGGCAGGCCATCCAAAGTGGCCTCAAAGATGCACTGGTAGGTCTGCATGGTCTGTGGTGTGAACAGCACTGTGGCGAAGGCATGTGAGCGACTCCCAATGCACATCTTGCTGGGTTCTACGTCAAAGATGTCAGTGATGCGGTTGGCTGCCTGTGGAAGGGAGATGGGGTTGGGTACTTTGCATCTCTGCTGGGGCTGACTGCTGATCTCTCTGCCCTGCTGTGAACTCTCCTAGACAAGCTCAATTACCTGCTGAGTCACAGGTCCTGGACAGAGTGGCCCGGAGTCTGAGGACTTACATCTAGGCGGCATCTGGCTGTACTTGGCTAGACCATGAACTCTGACTCAAATAGACAAACCAAGCCATGAGGAAAATGGCTTTAGTATAATCTGACCCAGAGAACGGGGGCAGTTTTGAGCTCAACAGACCTCTGAAATGGGAACTCATTATTTGAATATGAATCAAGTTTGGCTTTAATTCTAGCTGTATAGGCTCAGGATTAAGGGGAAAAAATTTAAGCTTTTCAGAGCCTCGGTTTCCCTAACTGTAAAACAGAGACAACAACCAAGTCTGAACAATAAATAGAAAATCACTAAGCATACTGCTTATCGCCCAGGAAGGCTGCAGCACACACTCTTACACCTGGAGTCTGGCACTTCCCACCCACATCTCCCTGACCAGAAGAATGGGAGACTGGAGACTGGAGGCTGATCTGCCTGTAGCTGATGCTCATCGTGGCCTTCTCTTCCAGTGCTTCTATCTATCAGTTACGCAGTGAGTTCAGACAAATTTGGACAGACAAATGAGTTGCCCATTAGTATGTACCAGCTTAGTACAAAGGTATGCACAGGACACACAAACACACACACTCCCTGGCCTAAGGTACATGGCCTTGCGACCTCACAGAACTTCTAATAAAGCCCGAGAGCCTCATGGTTCACACCTAGGTGTAGGGGCTGACAGCAGGACCTTCCCAGAGCTCCTTCCCTGGCATTGTACCAACCACAGAGGGCCGGGGTGACAGAAGTGCCTACCTTGTTGGAGATGGGCTTGACGACAATGTTGATGTCACAGGAGATCTTTCCCACGTTGCTGATCTTGAACCGAGCCTTGGCTTGATGACCCACCAGGACATTGCAGAAGATGAACTTGTTCTCATCCTCCACGAACAGCCCCCCACTCTGTATGGTCTGTAGGATGTGGTACAGGTTGGGGCTGGTGCAGATCTGATGCTCCTCAAATATCAAGATGTTGTTGTCGGTCACAAAGGCTAGGGAATGAAGGGGAGAATGTGAGGCTGCCTGGCTGCCAGGATCCTGGTTTCCTGTCATGCTAATTTGGATTAAAAACCTTAAAATATTACCCCCCCCGTGTGTGTGTGTGTGTGTGTGTGTGTGTGAGAGAGAGAGAGAGAGAGAGAGAGAGAGAGAGAGAGAGAGAGAGAGAGAGTGTTAGTTCAAATGTGGAGTTCATAGGACAACTTGCTCCTGCAATAGGAGTCTACTCTTTCCCACCGTGTGGATTCTATGGATTGTAATGTAATTGGGTCATTTGTTTTGGGGGCAAGAACCCTTACCTTCTGAGCCATCTTGCCATTTCAGGATATTTGGGTTTTGAAAAAGGAAACTCACAGGCTAGGGATACAACTCAATGATACAGTACTTGCCTATTGTACAGAAGGCCCTGAGTTATATTTCTTGTATTGCAAATACAAATAAACAATGCTAATCAAAAGCAAGTGTCATGGAGGACAGATAGGCAAGTCCACACACCAGTATGTAAATGACAGATTGGACAAAATCTGTTGGCTTCCTCTTTTACACTATCTCTTCTGGTCGATCCATCTCTATCAGCCTTTTCCTTCCATTGGCAAAGAATGGTGAGAACCAAGAGAGGGGAGAGTTGGCTTATAATGGTTTGAGGCTCTAGGGAGCTTAGAGCTCTAGCTGGGTTAAATGGTCAGTATGCTGTCTACAAGAAGTGACCCGAGTATGAGCAGGCTCGATGCTCCTCAATCTTGGGCCACATCTCATGCCAGCTCATTCCTCAGAGAGCCCCGCTCAATGGGGGAATCTAGGAACAGACCCAGGAAGGCTAAGCATTTGGAGAAGCAATTCTCTCCTACATGTGCTAAGGCTTTCAGGAAAGATATGGCTGAAGACCCTAGAAGATGCTCTAAGGTTCCAGACGAAGCGACCCTCTGTGTCTGCTGGAAATCTCGAGAGAGGGATTTTCCTGCAGTGGGGTGGGCTGGCCGGCCAGTCCAAGTTGCAGCACCTGGCAGACATGCTTCGGCAAGCAGAGTGTAAGGGATGCCGGCAGGATTTTCTCTAGGGTCTCGGTCAGAGATATCGATGGCCAGAAACTCTTCACACCTCCCCACAGGGTCTGCAAAACACTCAACGGTGATCATCTGCTGTCCTCCAGAAGGGATGGAGCCAAATCCCGGGTATACAGTGAACATGCCATGGGTGAAGCGGGCCTGCAGGACAAAGGTGGAAAGGAAAGGGTGGAAGGAACCGAAGTGGATAACAGAGTAGGACTTTCCAAAGGAGCCAAAAGACGATGAAATGGGGGAATGGCGGTGCCTCTCTCAGTTGGTGGCATCTCTTCTCCCCTTTGCCTAGAGGCAGAGGCCCGGGATGTTCATGCTGGATGGGTTTTCAGTATGTCCTTATCTGTACTTCCCTTCTGATCAGACATGGAGGAAGCAGATAATGTATACATCATACAGTACTTATCTAGATGGGGAGGGGAATCTCAAAGCAGTGGGGCTGGGGTGGGGCACAGAATGGAATAGTGGTTGAGATGAAGATTTTTGAGTAACACTATAGGTTTGAATGATAGTGGCCCTCGTAGGAGCATATATTTGAATAAACATGTGGTCCTTAGTTGGTAGAACTCTTTGGGGGAAAGAATTAGGAGGTGCAGCCTGGTTGGAAGAGGTGTGTCACTGGGGGGGGGTGACCTTAAGGTTTTATTTATTTTTTATAATTTTTTTTTAAGATTTATTTATTATCTATAAGTACACTATAGCTGTCTTCAGACACTCCAGAAGAGGGCATCAGATCTTGTTACGGATGGTTATGAGCCACCATGTGGTTGCTGGGATTTGAACTCAGGACCTTCAGAAGAGCAGTCGGGTGCTCTTACCCACTGAGCCATCTCACCAGCCCCGACCTTATGGTTTTAAAAGCCCTCATCAAGCCTGGTCTCACTCTCTGCCTCTGATCTGTGGATGGGGGATGTAAGCTCTCACCTACTCCTCCAGTGCCATGCCCGCCTATCTGCCACCACACTTCCTGCTATGATGACCATGGACTAACCTTTTGGAACTGTAAGCAACCTCTTCCCCCCCCCCCCCATTAAATGTTTTTTTCTATGAGCTGACTTGGTCACGGTGTCTCTTCACAGCAATAGAACAGCAACAGACAATCTGGGGTTTGAACTCGATCCCCAAATATCTTGTTTGGCCTTTGAAAAATGATTTCACCAAGTCTCGGCTCGTGTACCTATAAATGTTCCTTGCCTGATGGGTCAATGGAAGGTTAAATGAGAGAATAGTCACGAGGCATGTACTGTAGCATGCAGTACAGACTGACAGGGTTCCCATGGGAATATACATACATACATACATACATACACACTGTATATGGCATGTAGTGCAGAATTAGTGCTAAAATGGAAAGAATGTCACTATAAGAGGCTTCTTGAATGTCCCTGAAGACACCAGCTCTCCACTCCCCCCCCCCCACTAGTATAGTTCTCAAGATAACTGTAGCATATACTTGGAACACAATGTCCTGTGAGAGAGAGAAAGATTGTCTTGGATAAACCAGTTTCTGTCCTTACATTTATATATGTTCTGTAGTGCTTTAGCTCAGAGACCCAAGTTTCTTCTGGGGCTGAAAACCCAGAGCAGAATGAATTTGGGGATTGCAGTGTGAGGTTGGTATGCACATGTGAGACTCCGCTGCCTTGGGCAGCTTCTGGGATCTTAGAGGATTGGACCCAGATACATTAGCCATGGTTTCTTTGCTGTGTGAGTGATGTTTTGCATGCTGTGGGCCGAGAGTGTCCAATCTCACTGGGCCCATACTCTGGCAGCTGGGTCTCCTGCTAGATCTAGGAACCCCAGCAGGCGCTGGTGAAGTGGTTAGAATTCCCTTGCCAGGTGTGGTAACTGTGTGATGTTGGGGAGATGCTTATAATCCTTCCCTGGGACTGACAACCAGTACACAACACGCCCCGCAGGGGGAATAACTTCAGAGCATCACCACACACATAGCATATGTTCCTGGTTCCTAGGCTCATCTGTACTCTCGATAAGCTTCACAAAGCCGCACGATGGCAGGTGATCTGACTTCTGATGTCTTGATGCCTCTGTTGTGCATCTTGGAATCTAGCACAGGAGCTGCGTACTGGTACGGGACAACTTTCAACCAAATTCCACTGTACTTGCCTGTGGAGATGCGGTTTTCTTACTTATCCCCACTCTCACCCCCTCCAAATCTCTTTTGCTGTGCTCCACAGAACCACTGCATCAGGGCATGATTTAGCCTGCATGGAAGGTTCTAGAGACTTAACTGGGTTGCTACCTACTGAAAATCTGTCATGCGCTGGGAGCTGGACCTGAGCCCTGGAGATTCCCAGATAAGACATCTGGACAGAGAAGGCTTTCTCTCTAGTATCTGTTTTCTCTAAACAAACAACTCTTGATTTAAAACTGTCTGAAGAGTTAAGGCAGTAGGGATTCAGTGAAGGTTTTTTTTTAAGCAGGAGAGGATACCCAAATGAAAGGTTTTCACACCGCAGCTCAAAAAAGCAAGGATTTCAATGTAATTCAACATTCCAGCCACAGAACAGTCTGGGGCTGGAGAGATGGCTTGGTGGTTAGGGTCATGGACTACTCTAGCAAAGGAGCTGAGTTTGGCTCTCGGAATTCCCATCAGGTAGCTTACAACTGCCTTGTGGTGGTCTGAGTGAAATGGCCCTCGTAGGCTCATAAGGAGTGGTATTATTGGAGATGTGGCCTTTTTGGAGGAAGTGTGCCACTGGAGGTGGGCTCTGAGGTCTCAGAAGCTCAAGCCATGCCTAGTGGCCGACTGTGTCTTCCTGTTACCTGCAGACCTATATGTAGAGCTCTCAGCTCCTTCTCCAGCACCATGTCTTCCTGCATGCCGCCATGCTTCCTGCTGTGATGATAATGGACCACACCTCTGAAACTGTAAGCTAGCCTCAATCAAATGGTTTCCTTCATAAGAGTTGCTGTGGTTGTCATGTCACAGGGATTAAACCCTAAGATATGCCTGTTAACTGTAACCTCATGGGACCTGATGCCGTCTGTCTCTGGCTTCATCAGTACCTGCACTCATGTGCACAAATCCAAAATATATACAAAATTTTAAAAAAAGGAAAGTATAGGAGAAAAGCGTTTGCTGTGTTTCTGTGACACACCTGGTTTGCTATGTTCACGTCTTTCTGGACTGTGTCTGAGAACTTGGCCAGTTTAGTTGCTCCAGGCTTGTAGAAGCTCTCACTCTCTCGGGTTCTTCCATGTCTCATGTGGCTGGCTCTGATCAGAGAAGCAAGAGTACAGCTTCAGATTTTGATGAGGACATGAGAAACTGCTTGAGGTCCTTTCTTCTAGGATGTGGGGATAAGAGAGGGCTTTCCTTTGTCTAGGAAGGGACCAGGGTGGCATTGAAGCCTTGAATTCATAGGATAATTATTAAGAAAGTGGCATGGGGTAATCATACTTGTGAAGTATGAATCATAAGGATTTAAAAAATGACTTCAAGCAAACTCCATGTGTTAAAAGGTTTGGTCCCCAAGACAACACCAGTGGGAGATTCTTAGTTCACTGATACTCCCTTCAAAGGGATTGTAGGTCCCTAGCCCCTCCCTTTCCCTTTTGCTTCCTGGTCTGAGAGGAACAGTTTTTCTCTGTTGTTTACACTGGTCAGACTCAACTGAAGTCATGGTCTGGACTTCCAGAACTAGGAGCCCAAACAACCCTTTTTTTTCTTGTGAATTTATTATTTGAGGTCTTTTGTCACAGTGACGGAAATCTGGCTAACAACAGCAACGATAGCATCACCCCCCCACCCCCACCCCCCACTTTTACCTAGGACTAGAGAGATGACTCAGTGGTCAAGAGCACCAGCTTCTCTTCCAGAGGACCTGGGTTTAATTCCTAGCACCCACATGGCAGCAAATTGTCTGTAACTCCAGTTCCAGGGGCTCTGACACCCTCACACAGGCAAAATGCCAATGTACATTAAATAAATAAATCTTAAAAAAAATAAAGTCTTTCATCTGACTTTATTTTATGCATGAAGTGATATTTTTTGTCTCTATTATTCATGTTTGTAGCCATGGTATGTATAAGGGCTAGTGTAAACAGTAGCTAGATATAAGTTTTAGAAACTTACTTCACTTGAAATCAATGTAGCCAATTGTTTGCTTTTCAGAGACTACTGTACCTAGAGTGTGCAACTGTATTTGAGGCACATCAGAACTATTTTGAAAACCATGTGTATTCATTCACTTGTCTGATGACCGGGACACGTCTGAGGTTCAACCCCCTTGTGTGTTTTGCATGAATCAGTGCAAGCTAATGTGAAAAATAATTCAGTAAATAAATACATTAAAAATATATTTAAAAAAAAAACTTTATGTGCACAGATGTTTTGCTTGCATGTATGTATGTACACCGTGTGTGTGCCTGGTGCCCATGCATGACAGAAGGAGTTTTGGAACTGGAACTGAAGTTATATGGAGTTGTGGGCCACCATGTGGGTGCTGGGAGCTGAACCCCAGTCCTCTGTCTCCAGCCTACAAATGAGAATAACTTAAAGTACTAAGTGTACTAACCAGAAGCACTACTAAGTCACTACGAAAGGAACTGTGAGGAGGTGGAAATTAAATTTGGAAGAAAGAAATTTTAGGCAGTTTAATCCCAAATTTCTTTTTTTTTAATTTTTATTTATTTATTATATGTAAGTACACTGTAGCTGTCTTCAGACACTCCAGAAGAGGGAGTCAGATCTTGTTACGGATGGTTGTGAGCTACCATGTG
>NC_034609.1:33917692-33922966 GCF_900095145.1 Mus pahari | reverse complement strand
TAATAAGTTCAAATTTTGCCAGTATAGAAAAATTAGAGCTGGAGAAAACTACAAAACTATAATAAGCAATGTGAGGAGAAGGTCTGTTTTAAAGCATCCAAAATATATAAAAAAAAAAAAAAAAAAAAAAAAAAAAAAAATCCAGGTAGGCACATCTTGGGAACTGGTCAAGCCATCTTTAAAATTTGCTTCCACGGAAAATGACAAACTTATGAGACAGGAGAGTTCAAAAGAGTGGTTGTATTTTGGTCTCCTGATGAGAGATGCCCTTTGAAGAAGACAGGATGGCTATTGTAACTACTGAGGCAACCATGGTGACCAGGTGACCAGGTAGGAGCAGTGCTTGCTGGGCTGAAGGCATCACTGTTTTCTCTTGCCTGCATCTCCAGGGTGCCCTTTGCCACCCCACCCTCCATAGTGAGGCATGGCTTAAGCCTGCTCTAGAGTTAGTTTTCTTCTGTAATCATCCCTTAGTACCCAGACGTATGCTAGAGAGAGCAATGACTTACCAGAAACACCAGGCCAGAACACAGAATCCAAAATCTTCCCACAGAAGGCTTTACTCCTCTCTCTCTCTCTCTCTCTCTCTCTCTCTCTCTCTCTCTCTCTCTCTCTTCTCTCTCTCAATGTATCTATCTATAGATCATCTATGTATATATATATAATCTTTACCTATCTATGTATATATCTACATATTTATGTATCTATTATCTATGTATCTATCTATCTATCTATCTATCTATCTATCTATCTATCTATCTATCTATCCATCCATCCATTTGTGAGAGTCTCAAGTAGCCAAAGCTGGCCTACAACTTGCTAGGAAGCCAAGAATGCCACAATTCCTCATCCTTCTGCCTCTACTTTCTGAGTACTGGGATTACAGGTATGCACCATCCATACTCATCCACAAGACTTTACATTTGTCTCAGTCAAAACCTAGTCTGTGTTTGATGGCAGCTAACCTGAAATCTGAACAGAAAACATGCTTCAGAACCAACCCCTACTGGTGATTTCTTGTTTAATCTTTCATGAGGCAGTTCTAAACCTGAGGGTCTGCTTCATTCATGCAAGAGGACTGGGTGAATTTAGTTAGGTACAGTATATCACAGCTCTTTGTAGAATATAAAGCACCAAGTCAATAGAACTCAGCTTACATCTTCTTTTGAAGAATTGGACTCTCCCCTGTCAGCCTGTAGAGGGCATATTTGAAGTCGATTATGCCTTGGTTTTCTATGGTGAAGGTGATGCTTTTCCTGGTACCACAGATCAAAGCTCCAAAATTGATGATGGAGGAGGGGCTGATGGTGAATTTGGAGTATACTGCATTCACAGAAAACTTGATAGGGATGCTGGCAATGATCTCACCTTCTGGGAGAGTTGGCTCAATAATCTAGAAAGGGAAAGTTTGAGAAGATGTTAGCCAGGGGGGTACAGCCATGTTGCAGTGTCAAAGGTTGGACATCTATATGCTATCTTCTTGCCTGCTTCCACGATGGAGAAAAAGAGAGCAAGAGAGTCTTTACTTCATTCTTCATCTTAATGAATAAATAAAAACAGTAAAGGGCGCCAACACAGCAATTAGTTTCTACTAGCCACATGTTGACATGTAGCAACCATGTCTGCTGCTTTTACTTGGTGGAACACAGATCCCTGGCTTCTTATGTACCCCCAAACCTTTTCCCTTTTTCTATTTCTGGTGACTCTGCACATCTCTGTCCTGACCTACCTGTGCTGGTTAGTTGGGACTGAACTCTGGTATCGTTTCTTTGGTTGCCCCAAAGCTATCTCCCCTTCAGCCTTCTTCCCCCCTTCTCCCATCAGGATGCCATTGAGTCAGCAGCCCTCTTGGCTCTCTCACCTGACAGCGCAGGATGGGCTGGGAATCGATCTTCACCTCCTTTCTTGCTCGGAAGAACACCTGGACAGTTGTGGGCTTATCAATTGAGGTCAGTGTCCCCCTTTTGGGTTGGACTGAGATCATGGAACTTAAGTTTGTTGGCAAAACCCCTAAGGAGTCCACAGTGAAGCTGGAAGACAAGGATAAAGAATCCATTTAAACAATTATCCAGGGATCCCACAAAGTCTGAGAGGAAAGTTTCATCTACTGAGGGCTTGCTTGTCTCTGGCCCTTTGTAATTATCATACCAAGCAAAATCCACTATGCTTTTTTTTTCTGTGTATGTGCATGCATGTATACGTTCTTGTATGAACACACACACACACACACACACACACACACACACACACACACACACACATCTGTGGAGGTAAACACCAGGGGTCATTCTTGAGCTGTTATCCATATTTCTTTCTTTCTTTCTTTTAGAAAGGGCCTCTCAAATTTACTATGTAGCCAGGGATTACTCTGAACTTCTGGTCCTTTAGCCTCTACCTGATGAGGTATGTGCTACTACATGGTGCTGAAGATCAAACTAAAGACATACCAGGCAATCACTTCACCAACTGAGCTGCACTCCTAGCCCCAGGCTTTTGTTTGTTTGTTTTGTATATGTATAGTGTATATGTACATGGAGCTATGCATGTGTGTGTGTGTGTGTGTGTGTGTGTGTGTGTGTGTGTGTGCATGTGCTGTGTGCTTGAACACTTGAGGCTGGAGGTCAATGTTAGGTGTCTTCCTTGGTTGCACCCTACCTTTTCAGACTGGATCTATTAGTGAAACCAGTGCTTACCAAGTAGGCTAACCTGGCTGGGCCAGAGAGGTTCAGAAATTCACCTCCTGTGCCAGGGTTATGGATGCCTGGATGTTTAATGTGGGTGCTGGGGACCTAAACTCAGGTCCTCACCCCAACACAACAGGCACTTTACTCACAGTACCAGCTTCTGGTTTCCTTAAAAAAAAAAAAATTCCCAGATGCCCTCTTGTAGGGGGTGGTTTTGATGCTTTGGTCAGGAATGTGTGTGAATACTGAACTGGAGGTCCTGTTCCCCAAGTGGTTCTTGATTGATAGATAAAGATGCTCGTGGCCAATGAGCTAGGTGGAGTAGGCGGGACTTCTAGTTTTCCTGCAGGCAGGCTAGCAGACTCAAGGGAGAGGAAACATTTGCTTTGGAGGGAGAAAGAATCATCAGCCATGTGAGATCTCTGGTGGGGTGAGTGGCCCTGGAAGCAGGCAGGAGATTAGCGATCAAGGGCAGATTGAGGGTGCTGAGCTGGGAGTGAAAAGAAGGGTGTGATAGTTGAGGAAAAAAAAAAAAAAGCTATGTATGTGTGTGTCTTTAATCCTCGGATTTGAGGGAACTAGGTGGGGTGGTCCACTTGGAGCTTCAGTCGAGGACACAAGACCTACATGTTTTATCCACTTCTCTTCCTGAGTGCATAGGGGTAGTTAGCATGCACACACACACACACACACACACACACACACACACGCACACACGCATCCCATGCGATTCAGGTTACCTGAATATGATCTCATATTTTCCACGGTTTTTCAGTTGAAGGGGCTGCTTTACCTCCTCCATGACCCTCAAAGTCCCAAAATCCAGACCTCCTTCAGCTCCTGCAGAGGCCAGGGCACGGGGTATGGGTGAGTGGGTAGGAGAGCCAGAGCAGGGGCCCTTGCACTGGCTCCCCTCTAGAGATTACAAGGCAAATCATTCCACAATGATGACTTTAGGGAACTTCTTTTCTGGAAACTCTTTTGACTAAGCCTCAGCAAATAAACAAAAGCCTCCTAGTGTATCCAGACATCTCTCCCTTGAGATTCCACCACAAGGGACTACATTTCGTGACTATTGTTAAGCTAAATTCTCTAGGGTATTTATTTATTTATATTTGTTGTTATTATTATTTATAATTATGTGTATACATGTGCATCTTCATGTGTGTATGTATGCAAATGAGTGCAGAGGCCCGAGGAGTGGGATCTTTCTGGGGCTAGAATGATAGGTAGTTGTAAGAGGCCTGAGATGGGTACTGGGAATCAAACAAACTTGGATTCTTTGGAATACCAATGTGTGTGTGTGTGTGTGTGTGTGTGTGTGTGTGTGTGTGTGTATGTGTGTTTGATATGTTTTTCCTGTGTATCCCTGACTGTCCTGGAACTCACTTTGTAGATCAGGCTGGCCTCCAATTCACAGAGATCTGTCTGCCTGTGCCTCCTGAGTGCTGGAATTAAAGGCATGTTTCATCACTGCCTGGCTGTGGGTGGGCTCTTCACTGAGGGACCATCTCTCCAGCTCTCAGGATCCCCTGAGACTGGAGTTACAGACAACTGTGAGCTTCCAGGCGGGTACTGGGAACCAAACCCTGGGCTCTCTGAAAGTTAATATCATTGAATAATTGCTAAGTTAAAAATTTTTTAAAAGTTTACCAAGTTACACTCAAAAGGTCTAACTCTGTGTTGTTTTACTTAGTGTCTCAAGATAAGCATCCCCTCAGATTATTAAAACTGTTCATGAATGCAATCCTAGTGGTCACTAAGGACAACTCTTCTGTGATAAACAAAACCACAGTACCATTATTTCAGTTTCAATAGGCACTTTTCATCACAGTGCTGCCTGTATGTTAAGACAACAGCATGTGATTAACATGTAGTTCTAATAATCTTGCAGAGGAAGAGACCCGTCAGGGAGAGGAGGTGTCAAGTAGGATCAGGTGCTCAGAGTGGGTACACAATTCACGTGTTATGGCAGTGATAGATAGAATGTCTCAGGACACACATTCTAATTCCTGGGATGTGTGAATACACGACAAAGGGCATTCAAGGTATTGGATGGACTTGAGATGGCTGATCGGCTGACATTAAATGTGAAGGCTGACATGGGTCATCCTGGAAGCCCAGTGTAACCACAAGGGTCCTTATAAAATAGAAGGGGACAGCAGAAGTTGGAGAGCCATGGAGTGGGCAACATGAGAAGGACCTGGTGGGATATAGCTGGCTTCAAAGGTTTAGGAAGGGGATGCAGACCAAGGAATGGGGTGGTCTCTTAGAGGCTGCGAAGCCTTTAGGAAGAGTGTTTATCTGTCAGCACTTTGATATCAACTTAGTGAGACCCAGTAAGACCTGCTTTGAACTGACCTCAGGGTTATAATACATTGTGGGGTTTCTCTTTTTCTTTGATTCCCTCCTCTCTCCTTCCCTCTCTCCCTTCCTTCTCCCTCCTTTCCTTCCCACCCCCTTTCTTTGTTTCTTTGTTTCTCCTTTCCTTTTTCCTTTCCTTTCCTTTCCTTTCCTTTCCTTTCCTTTCCTTTCCTTTCCTTTCCTTTCCTTTCCTTTCCTTTCCTTTCCTTTCCTTTCCTTTTCCTTT
>NC_034609.1:33890387-33917617 GCF_900095145.1 Mus pahari | reverse complement strand
TCCTTTCCTTTCCTTTCCTTTTCCTTTCCTTTCCTTTCCTTTCTTTTCCTTTCCTTTCCTTTCCTTTCCTTTCCTTTTTCCCTTTCCTTTCCTTTTTCCCTTTCCTTTCCTTTTTCCCTTTCCTTTCCTTTTTCCCTTTCCTTTCCTTTTTCCCTTTCCTTTCCTTTCCTTTCCTTTCCTTTCCTTTCCTTTCCTTTCCTTTCCTTTCCTTTCCTTTCCTTTTCCTTTTCCTTTTCCTTTTTCCCTTTCCCTTTTTCCCTTTCCCTTTTTCCCTTTCCCTTTCCCCCTTTCCCTTTCCCCCTTTCCCTTTTTCCCTTTTTCCCTTTTTCCCTTTTTCCCTTTTTTTCCCTTTTTTCCCCTTTTTTCCCTTTTTCCCCTTTTTTCCCCCCTTTTCCCCCTTTTTTTCCCTTTTTCCCTTTTTCCCTTTTTTCCTTTTTTCCTTTCCTTTCCTTTCCTTTCCTTTCCTTTCCTTTCCTTTCCTTTCCTTTCCTTTCCTTTCCTTTCCTTTCCTTTTTCCTTTCCTTTTCTTTCCTTTTTCATTTCCTTTTCTTTCCTTTCTTTTCCTTCTGAGACAGGGTAACCCAGGCTGGCCTTGAACTCACCAAGGACCTCAGCTCCTTAAGTGCAGTTTGTATTAGGTCAGCAGGTTTGTGGCAATCTGTTACAATAGTGGTAGAAAACTAATGGAGGCAGGAAGAGAAGCCTTGACTGTCAGCTTCTCAAAGAGGAGCCCTGAAGGTTTCATTCTGATGACAACCTCTTGTTTGCTGGGGACAGCATACAACGACAGGGACTGCCTGCAGTAGGCCGGGATGGAAATATCTCAGAAGCTGGTGGCAGCTCCTTGTAAAAAAAAACAGTTGATCCCATTTCTCCTAACCTTAGCCCTGGACAATGGCTATATAGATTTCATTTGTGCGTGACTGCTTTTCAGTTGGCCTTGATGTGCCTAACTATTCTATTATATCTGACTTTCTTATTTCTTTCTCCTTCTGCTCTGGCAAATTCTGAGAAACTAGATGTTCCTTGATGTAATGATTCTTAAACAATTAAAAAACTGAGGCATGGGCACAGCACAGCGCAGCACAGCACAGCACAGTCCTAATGGCCCAGGTGCATGCTGTGTATCCTAGAAACAATGCAATAACTGTACAATGGTAGTTCCAGATTAATGCTTGACTTGCAAAGAAAGTTTGAAGAAATTATTATAAAATGAATTAGAGCCAATATTGGGACCTCAAGAAAGGAAAAAAACTATTAAAAGTTTTTTTTAAAAAATGAAACAAGTTTCATAAAAAGTTACAACGTTTGAGAGTGGGCCCTGGATAAACAAGTATAGAATATGTAAGATCTTATATTAGTAAAAAATAAGTCAAAACACTGAGACTCTTAGGAGAGTCATTGTGTGCAATGTGCAGAAGCAGAAAGCTAGCAGAACTATTGACTTAAGGGTTAACTTGATTCTTTCTGGCCACTGCCTGGCAGCTTTGTCCATGTCATTTATCATTAGAGCTTCACAAGAAAATGCAAGTAGCTGGCTGACCTCAGAGCTCTGTACTCTGAAGTATAATAAGTTAAAGTTTAAATGATAAGTTTGCAATTATTATTTTGGCTATAGGCCTGGGAATAGGGAAGCTTGAAACTTTGGTGAACAATTGTTTTTTGTTTTTGTTTTTGTTTTTGAGACAGGGTTTCTCTGTGTAGCCTTGGCTGTCCTGGAACTCACTCTGTAGATCAGGCTGGCCTCAAACTCAGAAATCCGCCT
Organism: Mus pahari; assembly: GCF_900095145.1. Taxonomy (NCBI): domain Eukaryota; kingdom Metazoa; phylum Chordata; class Mammalia; order Rodentia; family Muridae; genus Mus; species Mus pahari. The sequence continues at coordinate 33,915,852 of NC_034609.1, read as the reverse complement.
GAATCTGCCTCCCAAGTGCTGGGATTAAAGGCGTGCACCACCACTGCCCGGCTTGGTGAACAATTGTAATTCTTGATTTTTTTTTTTTTTTTGGTGAGACATGGTTATCCTTTGAATTTGATTTGGCAATGATTATACAATGTCTTTTTTTTTTAAAACCTGCTTTGGAGTATCAATAAAAGACTGGAGCAAGAAAAGGGTGAGCGAGCATGAGAAGAGCATGTGAGGAGTGAGTGAGGAGGGAATGTGAGGCGTGTATGGAGAGTGTGTGTGTGAGTGAAAGGAGAATGCATGTGATGTGTGTGAGAGATGTGTGTAAAGTATGTGTGTGAGAGTGAAAGGGGAATACATAGAGGTGTGTGTGAGGGTGAGAGTTCAAGAAAAGCAAATAGAAAAGCAGAGAACACAAGAGAATGCAGAGTGTGTGTGTAGCCTCAAGCTGCGAGCGAATGAGCAAGAGAGAAAGAGAGCAGAGAATGAGGAGAGAAACTTTAAGCCTTGAAAAATTACCTGTCACCTTGTACCCCAAAAGTAGTCTGTATATATTTATTATGCGCCTTCCAGATATACCCACTTCCAGTTGAGAACTCCGATCCTGTGTCGAGGCTGGACCCCAACACTTGTTATCCTCCACTGAGGAGACTACTTTGTGTTGATGTTATCAACATCACTCTAGACTTACATTCCTATTACTGAGATTGTTCCCTCCCCCACCAACCCCACCGTCATATGTACGGCACACTAGAATCCCTCCACCCAAAACTCTAGTATACAAACAGAAACAATATATAAACACCCACTTCCCAGGGTTCAGCTCACCTTTAGGGAAGGTGATGTCCAAAGCGATATCATACGATTCTGCAAAGATCAAGACGTTTTCGATCTGAACAACACCAACAAGATTTTCTGCATCTAAAACCTGCCGGAGAAAGTTCTTCAGTGAGAGCTCAGACCCACAAAGTGTCTGGAGTCTGAAACGTGTAACATGCAGTGAGGACTGGGCAGCAGAAATGATAGGGAAATGTTTCTGAGAACTTTTCTGTCACATTTTTCTAGTCTTACATTTTAAGTCATCTTGCTCTACTCGTTTTATAAATTGGAGCTACTCTAGTCTGTGTGACTCAAGCTGAAGAAAAGGGGCTGTGTGTGTGTGTGTGTGTGTGTGTTTAAGTAAAATACATGCTTGGTGTTTCTATTTTGGAAATTCACAGTCTTTTAGATGTGTAATCATTATGAACTTCTGGCCTGGTCTCTATTTTGGAAATTCACAGTCTTTTAGATGTGTAATCATTATGAACTTCTGGCCTGGTCTCTAGTAGTTTTCTGAGCCTACTGCTATTGTTGCTGGAGATCCTTCCTCACTGCCCCAAGCAGTCACTGAGCTGGGGCCAGCTGGCAGACCAGTCTAATTCTATCTAGTTGGCTGTTGACCTTGGACACAAACCAGGAGCTGATTAAAGGGTCCATTAGTCATGACAAGAGCTTCATAGGCAATCCAACACTCTGGCATCTAGGTGGAGACCTCTGTCATCTTGTTGAAGACTTCAGTTGAAAAACAAAGTCACCTGTTTGCATTCCATGTGCTTTGGGGTGCCAGGGGAAATTCATAACTGTCACTAAACTTAAGATTTTAAAAAAAAGTGTATGCTGGTGGGTATGTGCATATGAGTGCAGATGTTCACAGAGGCCACAAGAGGGTGCTGCGTCCTTGGAGCTGGAGTTACAGGCTATTATGAGCCACCCAACATTGGTGCTATGGACTAAACTCTGTCCGGCTGTAAGAGCGGCAAGTGTTCCTAACCACCAAGTATCTATCTCTTTAGCCCCCAAATCAAGTATTAATTCAGAATTTCTATCTCTGTTTTCAACAGGCATTTGCCAATATAGTTGGATCTGTGAGTGGAGAACTCATGAGTATAGAGGACTTCCTGTGTCCCTCTGAAATAGTATAGGAGAAGACAGAGAAAAGCCTTAAGAGGATGAAGACAAAGGTTGGAGGGATGAAGGCACGAGCCAAGGCATACACTCGTAGGCCCCAGAAACTAGAAGCGACAAGGAAAGATTCTTTCCTGGGGCCTTCAGAGGGAGTGTGGTCCTGTTATCTCAATTTTGGCTTTCTAGTCTTCAGAATTATGAGAGAGGAAAGGTCTGTTGTTTTGAGTCACCCAGTCTGAGGTGATTTTGTCATAGTGGCCTAAGAAACTAGTACAGATGGTGACTGGGTCAGGAGAGATCCTGCTTGACAGAGTTCCCGAACCAAAGTTTGCAAACGGAACGATGAGGAGAAAGGGGTGGGGCTCTCAGGAAGATGCTGAGTGGTTAGTGACTTCGTAAGAGATCAGCTTAGAGTTACACTGCTCTTATGGAGCTTGTGCTTTGTCAGAGTAAGATATCATGGGCTGGAGATAGGAAACAGATCAGATGAGGGTTTAATACCTTCCCTCTCCCCTCCCCGCTTGTGTGTGTGTGTGTGTGTGTGTGTGTCGTGCATGCATATTTGATAATCAAGTCCCCAGGGATGGTATATCTCACCTCAATCCGAATGGCCTTCTTGATGTTGACAGGTTTGGAGGGCTGGAAGTGCACTTGCAGTCCAAACTCTCCCTTGGGTAGCATGGTGCCCTGCACCATGGACACAGTGAAGTCCTCCCCTAGGTGTTCAAGGCTGGAGATCCGCCAGGCCACAGGAAGAGGTGTGACATTGCGGAGAATTACTATCTTGGTTTCTTTTCTGCAGAGAGCAAAAGAAATTTGATCAGGCTCAAAGAATTTTTCAAACATCAGTTTCTCTGTTTTTTTTTTTCCCCACTAAAATTATATAATAGGGAGACGAGTCAATAACTTTTATTTTAGGTGTTTTCTTTTTTTCTTTTTTTTGTTTGTTTTTGAGACTGTCCCTCAGGTAGCCTGTGACTTGCTATACAGATCAGGCTGGCCTGCCTCTGCCTCTGACTCTGCAGGGTGCACACCATCAGTCTTGGCCCCACAGCTTCTCTTTTGAGGGTAGTCGTGTAAAAACATTCCTTACCTCTCCATGCCTTGTCTTATTTAAGCTGTAAGCTTGTGAGGGATGGGCAGATTTCCATGATTTTAATTTTTTTCCCCCCATGAACAAGCTATGTCAAATGACCTCAAATTAATACCATCTACAACTTAGAGAAGAGTTGTAAGAACCTTCTTTATCCACTTGACTTTGCCTTCCTTGTAGCCATATAATCTCTCTTCCTCATCATTTTCCAGAGCCATTCAAAATGAAACTGCAGATCGTTGCCCACTGCTTAATATTTAAATCACTTGGTACACGCGTTCTAAGAATGAGAACACCCACTACACTGGGGTTTTCATTGTCATAAAGACTACTATTTGGTCTGCAGTCCATGTTCAACCTCTGCCTCTGTTCTGTTGCTACCTGACCTCTCTATTTTTTTTCCAGGTCAAGGAATCAACCCACAGCCATGCATTGCATGTAATTGTCATGCCTCTTTGGGAAAAGTCTTCTACTCTTCTTTAGGTTTCTTGGCTTCGATGTTTTGAAGAGCCAGTTAATCTGTTGGCTCTTTCTTAATTTGTAAGGTCTGATGCTTTTTCATGCTTAACTATTTTGGAGGGAAATGAGTTGCAAGCTGTGTCCTTTTCACTGTGTTGGGTCAGGAGGTCCCTTCAGTGCTATGTGTTCTGGTTTTGGTGCTGCTACGTTTGATGCCTTAGTTAAGGTGAGGCTCACCTGGTCTCTCCATCACATATGTGCTTTTTTTCCTTTTTAGTTAGTACTTTCCAGGAAGATGCTTTGAGTATACATCCTGTTTATTTTATTTTATCGATATAGGGCCTTATATTTTCCCAGATTCTTCTCAAATTCACTATTTAGCTGGGGATGACCTTGGACTCCCGATCCTTCTGTCTCTACCTGTCAGTTACCAGGACTACAAGGACTATAGGCTGTATCACCACCCCTGGACCAATGCCCTGTTCTTAACCAAACAGTCAGACATTGGCTTTAGCATCCACCAATCAATTCCTAGCACCATCAATCTTCCCTTGCTTAGTTGGTATTCTGTTATCAAAACAGAATTTCCTTCTTTCATGTGTTTATTCATATACTTATGCCAGTGGAGTTACGTTTCTCATTAAATACATCAGTGGTTCTCAGCCTGGAAAACATGACCCCTCTTGGGGTAGAATGACCCTTTCACATGGGTCACCTAAGAGCTATTGGGAAGCACAGATATTTATGTTATGATGCATAACAGTAGCACAATTACAGCTATGAAGTAGTGATGAAAATAGTTTTATGGTTGTTGTCACCACCACATGAGGAATTATATGAAAGAGCTGCAGCATCAGGAAAGTTGAGAACCACTGTTATAGATCATTACATTATAATTATTTGCATTATTTTATTTTGACTTTCAAACTGTCTCAGATTTAGCTGGTGGGAGGTTGGGTCTTATGAATTGGATCCTATGTCCTTTTATGTGCACATAGTTCTTTAAGTTCTTTATGGTACAACAACAACAACAACAACAACAAAATTCCAGCTCGTCTGGAGTGTTCTTCCTCTACCTGCTTCAGGCCCAGACAAATCATTTCATCAAGGATCCTTGTCATTTATTGGGAAATGATGTTTAAATGCCAGGATCTGGGATGGAGTTCTCATTGCTCCTGGTGTACCACTGTTTTCAAGCCCACCTAGATGATGGCAGAGCTAGGAAACATGCACAAATTTCTATGCTTATCTGTATACTAAAACCCAGGAGTTTATACTGATACCGCTAATTCCCTAACTCCAATTTAATAACAAGATATACACTTAAAAAGGTGTGTGTGTGTGTGTGTGTGTGTGTGTGTGTGTGTGTGTGTGTAGGTGATTCTATGCAATAGCACACTTGTGGTGGTCATAGGACAACTTGTGAGAGTCTGTTCTCTCTTTCTACCACGTGGGGCCGTGGGTTCAAACTCAGATTGTTAGATTTGGTGATAAGTACCTTCATGTGTTAAGCCATCTTGCAGGCCCACCGGATGAAGTGTAAATCTCTTTTTCTCCAACAATGAGAAATCTGTCTGCAATTTAATTACGCCACGGTTAGAAAATATACTCTAGACAATGTCATTTGGGTTGAAATTTAATGAGCCTTGTTTTATGACTTAGCGCTGCATGTTTTTATGTGTGCTTGAAATAAATCTGCATTTTATAGTTGATAGGCACCCAAACAAATCTAAAGAGGATATGGGAAGGAAGAATTAATTTGAAGAGAAGGATAAACACACTTAAGACATCACATGGAGTAAATGGACAATGCCAGACCTGCCAATCAAAAGCAATCTTGAGGAAACAACAAAGTTAAAAAAAAAAAATCCAAGAATGAATACATATAGTTCAACAATAACTCTTAATATTAGTGGTTCAATTTCCCAATAAAGAGACACAGACTAGCAGATTAGATTAGAAAACAGTATCCATCTCTTTGTTGTTCCCAAGAAACACACCTTATAATGAAAGAGAGACAGCACCTGAGAATTAAAGACTAGAAAAAGGTATTTCAAGAAAATGAAACAGAAACATGCAGGCAGAGATATTCTAATATCTGACAAAACAGACTCCAAATCAAAGAAAAGGAAGATAACTTCATACTCATTAAAGGTAAAATCTACCAAGAGGGTATGATAATTCTGAATGTAATATCCATCAAAGACAAGCATACCGAACTTCACAAAAGATTTAAAGTTACATATTACTTGAGCAACATAAAAAGACTCCCTGTGTTTGTCTTGTTATCTTTTTTGTCTTACTGATTTTCTTATTCTTTGTTTCAATTTTTATTTTCTTTTCTTTACAGTTTTTTTTTTTTTTTTAAGAAAGGCAGAGGGAGAAAGAAACAGAGAGGATGAACGTGGGTGGGTAGAGAGGTGGGGATGGTCTGAGAGGAGTTGGAGGAGGGAAAAGAATATGATCAAAATATTTTGTATGAATTAAAAAATAAAAATAAAAATACGGATTAACTCTAACATGGTGACTATGGGTGACTTCAATACCCACTTTCACTGATAGGTCGTCCGAACCAAAAATAACAGAAACATCAGGGCTAAATGACATCATAAATCAAAAGGACCTGATGGGCATCTACAGAACAAACTGTCCACCAAATCTCTCAAAGTTACACATCTCCTCAGGAGCCTATGGAGCTGCCTCCAAAACTGACTACATATTAGGATGTAAAGCGAGTCTCAACGAACAAAGGAAAGCTGAAGTAACACTCTGCATCATAACTGGGCATGATGAAATGAAGCCATGGAAAATACAGAAAGTACACAAACCCCTGGAAACTAAACCACACACCACCGAATGACAACTGGGTCAAGAAAGAAATCAACAAGAAAATTATTATTTCCTGGAATGGACTGAAACCAAAACCGTATCAATGAAGGTGGTCTCAAGAGAAAAGTTTATAGCGCTAAGTGTCTACCTAAAATGTCAAGAAGTCTTAAGTTAATAGTGAACAACAACCAAAACAATAGCTGGGAAGAGACGATAAAATCAGAAACAGGCTCTTCTCTCATTTCCATATCCTGGCCCACAACTCCCGTGGAGGCCTACTGCTTTGCTAGGAACCACACTGTACCTAGAACCCCAGGTGGGATCCTGCCCACAGCCCACCAATGTTCTTAGAGCCTGCCCATCCCCCAGCGGTCCCCCTCCATGTCCTAGTCTACAACTCCAGCGGAAGCCCACACTGGAACCTGAGGTGAGACCTTGCCCACAGCCCACCAATACTCCTTAGAGCCTGTTCAATTTCCCCAAAAGCACCACCTCCCCTTGGCTCCATACCCTGGCCCACAACTCCAGCAGAAGCACCACTGCTCTACTGAAGGATATACTGGTACCCAGAACCCCAGAGACCATGCCAGCTCCTAGAACCCCAGAGTCTCAGAGGCAACACTGGCACCCAAAGCCCCAGAGGTCATGCAGGCCACCAAAACCCTTGCAGAGATACCCTAATAAACCTGAGAACTCATTGGTCACTAGAACCACAAGGCTACTCTGGTTGGAAGACCAGAGAGGAAATGGGAACCAAGGGGGAAAAAACCCATCCACACAACAAAGACAAACTCAGAAATTGGCACTTAAATCCGTAATGACCCCAAACCCAGATACACTGGGTTACTTCCTAGAATCCCTAGATCAAAGACCCAGAAACTATTTAACAAGATCATAGAAGAAAAATTTCCTAACCTTAAGCAGGACATGCCTATAAAGGTACAAGAAGCTTATGGAACACCAAAAATATCAGACCAGAAAAGGAAGTCCTCCAGTGTAACCAGTGTTAAAGGCCAGTGTAAGAACATAATCCATGTAATACCACCATAGCCCAGCTATCCTATTACAGCAAGCCCTGGATGTTTCAACATAGATAAAGCGTAAGGAAATGACCTTAAAGCCAATTTTATGAAGATGATAAAGACCCTTAAAGAGGAAATGATTAAATCCCTTAAAGAAATCCAAGAATATATAAACAATGGGAAGAAACAAATTAATCCCTTAAAGTAAGCCAGGAGAGTCAAGAAAAAACAAACACACCAGTGAAGGAAATGAATAAAACTGTTCAAGATCTGAAAATGGAAATACAAGCAAAAAGAAAAATACAAATTGAGGGACTTCTTGAGATGGAAAACCTAGGTAAGTGAACAGGAACTATAGACACAAGCATCACCAACAGAATACAGAGACAGGAGAGAGAATCTCAGGCATTGAAGATATAGAAAAAAATTAGTGCATCAGTTACAAATGTTACATCTAAAAAATTCCTGATACAAAACATCCAGGAAACCTGGAACACTACGAAAAGACCAAATATAAGAATAATAGGAACAGAAGAAGAATCCCTAGATCAAAGACCCAGAAAATATTTAACAAGATCGTAGAAGAAAATTTTCCTAACCTTAAGCAGAACATGCCTATAAAGGTACGAGAAGCTTAGGGAACACCAAAAATATCAGACCAGAAAAGGAAGTCCTCCAGCCTAAACATAAGGACATTAAACATACAGAACAAAGAAAGCATATTAAAAGCTGCAAGGAAAAAAGGAGACAAGTAACGTATAAAGGCAGACTACTAGAATGACATCTGACTTCTCAATGGAGACTCTAAAAACCAGAAGATCCTGGACAGATGTGCTACAGACTTTAAGAGACCACAGATGCCAGCCCATACTGCTATACCCAGCAAAACGTTCAATCACCATAGATGGAGAAAACAAGATATTCCACGACAAAGTCAAGTTCAAACAGCATCTATCCACAAATACAGCCCTACAGGACGGTACTAGAAGGAAAACCCCACCCTAGGGAGGCTAACTGTACCCATAAAAATACAGGAAAATAATTATTTCATACCAACAAAAATAAAACAAGTGAAGCTTGAACACACACCATCATCAAAATAACAGGAATTAACAATCACTGGTCATTAATATCTCTTGTCTCAGTGGCCTGAGTTACCCAATGAAAAGACACAGGCTAAGAGAGTGGATGCAAAAACAGGATCCATCATTCTGCTGCACACAAGAAACACACCTCAACAACAAACACGGACATTACCTCAGAGAAAAGGGTTAGGAAAAAAAAATTTTTTTTCAAGCAAATGGACCCAAGAAGCAAGTTAGTATATTCATTCTAATATCTAGAAAAAATAGAACAAAGTTCATCAAAAGAGGTGAGGAAGGATGTTTTATACTCAGCAAAGGAAAAAGTCACCAGGACTACGTCTCAATGATGAAAATCTATGCCCCAAATACAAGGGCATTCACATTTGTAAAAAACATTACTAAAGCTTAAATCACACATCAAACCCTACACATTAATAGTGGGAGACTTCAGTACCCTACTCTCAGTAATGAACAGGTCATCCAGACAAAAGCTAAACAGGTAAATAACAGAGCTAACAGACATTATGACTCAAATGGACCCAACAGATATCTATACAACATTTCATCCAAACACAAAAGAGAATATATGCCTTCTTCTTAGCACCTCATACAACTTTCTCCAAAATTGACCACATATTTTGCCATAAAGCAAGTCTCAACAGATACAAGAAAATTAAAAAAAAACCCTGCATCCTATCAGACCACTATGGATGAGAGCTGGATTTCAGCAACAACAGAAACAACAGAAAGCCTACACACTCATGGAAACGGAACAGCTCTCTACTGAGAGAAGTCGGGGCAGGAAGTCAAGGTGGGCACCGGGAAGGAAGCAGCAGAGACTATGGAGGGATGCTGCATACTCATTTGATCCTCGTGGGCTTGCTCGGGCTTTTGTTCTTACAGAGCCCAGGATCACCTGCCCACAGTGAGTTGTATCCTCCCACATCAACCATCAATCAAGTAAATGTCCTGCAGACTTGTCTATACATCGGTGAGATATATGCATTTTCTCAGCTGAGATGTCCTCCCAAATGACCTAGCTTGCATCAAAATGACAAAAGGCTAACCAGAAGGGGAGTAAGGCCCGATGCTACCGACTGTGAGCAGTCTGATTTGGTGATCCAGCCTTGAGCATTCTTATTATTTGGTGGCTGCTACCATCCCTGAATCACAAGTAAAAAAGGAATTATGAAGGAAAATGACATCAGATAAAAATTTAGAGCCACAGAAAGGAAGAATATGAAAAATTCAACCAAATGGATCTAACAGATATTTATAGAACACTCCATCCTAAAGCAAAGGAATATATATTCTTCTCAGCACCTCATGGTACCTTCTCCAAAATTGGCCATATAACTGGTCACAAAACAGGCCTCAACAGATACAAAAAGATTGAAATAATCCCATGCACCCTATCAGATCATCACAGACTAAGGCTGGTCTTAAATACCAACAAAAACAATGGGAGCTGAACAACTCTCTAACCAGTGATAACTTGGTTAAGGAAGAAATAAAGAAATTAAAGGCTTTTTAAAATTTAATGAGAATGAAGACACATCATACCAAAACTTATGGGACACAATGAAAGCAGTGGTAAGAGGGAAACTCATAGCTCTAAGTGCCTCCAAAATGAAACTGAAGAGAGCTTCCACTAGCAGCTCAATAGCACACCTGAAAGTTCTAGAACAAAAAGAAGCAAATAGACCCAAGAGGAGTAGATGGCAGGAAATAATCAAACTCAGGGCTGAAATCAACCAAATAGAAACAAAAAGAACTATACAAAGAATCAACAAAACCAGGAGCTGTTTTTTTTTCTTTTTTTTTTTTTTTCCAGACAGGGTTTCTCTGTATAGCCCTGGCTGTCCTAGAACTCACTTTGTAGACCAGGCTGGCCTCGAACTCAGAAGTCCACCTGCCTCTGCCTCCCGAGTGCTGGGATTAAAGGCGGCGCCACCATGCCTGACCAGGAGGTGGTTCTTTGAGAAAATCAGCAAGATAGATAAACCCTTGGCCAGACTAACCAGAGGACACAGAGACAGTATCCAAATTTAAAAAAATCAGAAATGAAAAGGGAGACATAACAATGAAATATATCTTAAAATAATTATTCTGTCTGTTGAATATTAAGTTGAAAATGTTAAAATCATGTTCTACAAAAAAAAAAGAAAAATTCAAATATATTGATAGATAGTCTTTGATTTTTCTTTTCTTGATTTAATTAAAAGACAAACTATGGGCTGGGGGAGGCATGGCAGCTCAGTGACAGAGTTACTTGCCTAGCATGCACAAGGTTCTGAGTTGAGTTCTGTTTCCAGTGATGTACACACAGACAGACAGACAGACAACAGCAAGCCCAGAAAAATCTAAAGTAACTCAAGACCAGTTGATGACCTCAGACCTAAATGTTCTCGAACCTCCCCTCCTGTCCCTGAGTTATCTGGAACTCTTACCTATGAAGCAAGAGCCGGTCAAAATGTAACTGTCTGGGTTCCACCTCAATTTCTGGGCGAATTCCTTGGCAGCTTAACTTAAAGATGGTTGGCTCCGGGTTTTCCTTGATGCAGCAAACAATGCTGTCTTCAAAGATACCGACTGCAGTAGGGTAGGCCCATACGTTTAGTGTCTGGTGAGAGTGTTATAAAGGAAGGTCCGTTTACAATGGGGATGTCAGGGCTTGACCATCCTCACCCTGACAGAGTTTCCCCCCTTGATTGTACCTGCTTTTCACTGGGTTTCAGAATCATGTTGACTGGCTCTAGAAAGTAGGTGCTTGCTTTTATGTCATGCTGGAAACAGAAGTATGCCTCTACCACCATTGGAGAATCGTTCAGGATCGTCAGTGTCTCCATGTTGCCAGGGAACAAGGAGGACTTATACCTGGAGATGAACGGGAATGAGCATGTGATTATGAGGATTGAGAGAGAGAGAGAGAGAGTTCAGGGGTAATGGCATCCTTTGAGGCACAGTGTAATCTGAAAGGGCAACGTGTCTGTGCTAAGGCGGTGGCATGTTGACTGAGACCATGACATCTGTGGTTGCTCACTTGCCTCTGAAACTACTGTACTGTGATGTGACTCCACAGACCTTGGTCTTCCTAGCTGTAAGATGGGGCGACAGTATCCCTTAGGATTGATTGGTATTAAGTGATATTGTGCACTCAAAGCTTGTAGAACAAGTGGAAATACCAGATATTCAACGAATGGTAGTTATTTTTAGTTCTTAGAAAGAACTCCAGGAAAAGTGATCACCTATCCTTGAGAGATTATCATTTGGGTCACGTGATACTTGACATCTGTCTTAGATCTCATCCACTTCCACCTTCATAGATGGTTGCTGTTCTGACATGGATTTATCTGGCCTTGTTCATATGACAAGGTTGCTTCTGCTCCCTAATGTCCTTGGGATGGATCTGTTGAGGTAGGCCTCAGGGCTATTGGGGGACATTCTGTTAAAGGCAATGAATAGAAAAGGAACCACTGAAGAAGGCTGAAGAAATTAAGAGATGTACATGGTCAGAGATCACAGCCCAGGCCAGGAAAGCTGAGACAGTCTGAGAAGAGCTTTGAGTAGTCTGTGATGGAGGATGAAGGAGAGAGAAAGACAGATTCAATTCAGAGTATCAGAGTCAGGCAATCCTGTGAGTAACTGGGAAAGGGGAGGTGACCCCAGCATCTTACCCATCACCGCTGCAATTTGGCATGATGCTAAAGAGTTCTTGTTTGTTACCCAGTTAGTCCTCCCAAACCTGTGAGACAGACACTGTTGTCTTCTCATTATTTTTGTGGACAAGGCTTAAGATTTAGAGTGAGTGAGTTCGTTTGCATTGGGTCTTTGGACCATGGTAATCACTGTTGTTAATCCCAGTGCTAATTTGAGCAGAATTTCCAGAGCTCTCCCAGAAAGAAGGACTCCTGTCCCCATTTCCCCCATGAACTCCACGTTGTCGAATCTAGTAGATGTTTGCACTTCCATCTTCCTGTAGCATTTAACAGAGTTGATCATCCATTCTTCTCATGGGATTCTATGGCCCTCTTTCTTGCGTCTACTGTGGACTCCTCTTGGGTAAGGAGAAACTCTTGGTAGAACAGTCCCTTGTCTCACCCTTTCTCCTTGTGTCACACTGTCTATATTGGAGGGTCTTAGCATCTTGACAGAGCCCTCCTGTGAGAACCCAAACCATATATTCTGGTCTCTGATTTATGTGGTTGGTTCCTAGAGATAGCTTCTAAACAACTTGGACTTGCTACATCCCAAAGTGAAGTCTTGGTCCCACCTTTCCAAAGCCTTGTCTTCTTCTAGGCTTTCCCACTAGGGAAAGTGGAACCCAAGTTGTCTGTGTGTCAGAGCAGAGACTTGGCATACAGGAATCAAATGCTCCTGGTTCGGAGTTTGGCGCAGTGTCAATAAAAGCCATGATTATATAAAAACTCTACATGCAGCATTCGCGAGTTCAACCCCAAAGTCTGCAATTGACCTTGAAATCATGAAATACTTACTTGTCTCTTGACTTTCCACAAAGCAGTGGCCCAAAGTAAAACTTCTCCATGCTCACTACATACTTCTTAACAACAACTTCTTTTAACTTCATGTCTTTCTTCCTCTGAGAAAACACAACTCTGAAATGGGGGAGAAAGAGGTAAAAATAATGATACACACGTGGAGGTTCAGCGTCCTACTACAAACCCAGCACTTCCCTGCTCCGTGAAGGCCCCCATGTCTGAAGACAGCTAATGTGAAGGTCTCCATGGAAGCTTTATCTCCCGCTTTCTAAGAGAAGAGGGAATGCCTTGAACTTGAGAAAAAGGCTTCCAGTGCTGAGCTGGATAGTCTGCCCCAGAACACACTGATAGAAAAAATCCAGAAGAATCTCTAGAAAAATCTATCAAATAGTTTCAGTGGATAATAGTCAGCTTCTCGGTTCCTCAGTAAAATAGGGCTCCTTGGCAAGAATTACACAATGGACAAGCTACAGAAAGCCCCTCCCTCCAGCAGAGAGTCACCTTGCTAGCTTGCTCCCCTGAGGTGTGTTTATGTGAGACCTAAACTGCACAGGGAAGTTCAGTGGCTAAGAGAAAAATCAAGGAGGTTCGTGTCACAGGAAGACACATCCTAGAGTAGAAGTGCTTTTAATCAGAGCTAAGATGAAAGGATGGACTATCCAGAGACTACCCCATCCGGGAATCCATCCCATCATCAGCCACCGAACCCAGATACTAATGCACATGCCAGCAAGATTCTGCTGTAGGGACCCTGATATAGCGGCCTCTTGTGAGGCTATGCCAGTGCCTGGCAAATACAGAAGTGGATGCTCACAGTCAGCTATTGGATGGAACACAGGACCCCCAATGGAGGAGCTAGAGAAAATACCCAAGGAGCTGTAGGGGGCTGCAACCCTGTAGGTGGAACAACAATATGAACTAACCAGTACCCCCTGAGCTTGTGTCTCTAGCTGCATATGTAGCAGAAGATGGCTTAATCGGCCATCATTGGGAAGAGAGGCCCCTTGGTCTTGTAAACTTTATATGACTCAGCACAGGGGAAGGTCAGGGCCAAGTAGTGGGAGTGGGTGGGTAGGGGAGCAGGGGCGGGGGGGTATAGGGAACTTTCGGGATAGCATTTGAAATGTAAATAAAGAAAATAATAATAAAAAAAAATATTTCCAAAAAAAAAGAAGCGCTTTCAATCTGTTTAATCGTTAACTATGCAGACTCACTTGCCAGCAGAGCACCTTTTCTCCCTCTCTTTGAATGTCATGTTTATTCTGTTTTAGTCTGGGAATACCCGGTGGTGACATGCCAAATATGTTGCTCTTATTTTAAGCACGCGCACGCACACTTGGAGGAATCACCTTTATCCGCTGAGCATTCTCTTTGGCCCCCAACTTGTTCAAAGTGCTTTGGGGGTGTGTGTGTGGGGGGATGACTCAAAAACACTCTTTCCAATCTTTTCTTTTAAAAATAAAATACACTTACTTGGGGTCTCTGCAGATGTATGGGTAGGTGCAGACTCCGCGGCAGTAGAGCTGGTATTGGCGGCGGGTCCCAAGGAGCTCGAAATTAAACGTCTGGTCATAGTTGCCAACATCTAGAGAGGAGAAGTGCACTCTCACGCTTACCTCTCCATTTGGAGGTACAATCCACCGGAAGTGATTCAGCCTGAAAGGACCATACAGACTTTTAAAGTAACCCTGTGAAGAGGACAGGGGAGCTGCTTGGGACAGGCACTGCGCAGCTGGAGTTAGGTATGGTAGGCTATAAGGCCCCGCTCACTATAGCACTGCACGTCTCTGGTGTACTTGACAGCTGTGCTCCCAACTTGGGGCTTCATCCTCCCTCTCCCTTGTTCCTGCAGGGCCTACCTGATGAACTTCTCCTGGGAGTGTTCTCCATCAAAGCTGTTCTGGTCTATGTCAGATATGGGGGCAATGCTCCCTGATGGTCCCCCAGGGAGGCCTTTCCTGCTGGAGTAAGTGCGACGTTTTTCCTTCTGCATTTCCCGCACTTGTTCTGTCTTTTCTTTCAATTTCTGTTTGCTTCCCTTAGGTGGAGAGGGTTGTTCCTCTTGAGCCTTTAATTCAAAACAGGGCACAAAGGCTTAAATACTTCTGGCACACAGTAAAGCCAGAGGTGCTGATAGCATATGCAGTATGGTTGGTGAGCAGTGGTCATAGGAAAGGGTAGGGCCAGCAGTTTCCTGAGTTAGTGACAAGATCAGTGATTCTCTGGGCACTCTGTTCCCCCAAGGAGGAAGCAGAAACCCTACAGCAATCTCGGAGAGAGAGCATATGGGATAAAGTTTCAGCTTCTGGCAGGGTCCCATCATAGACAGCTGGGCATTCAACTTCCTTGGCATTGCCTGGGCCAGTTCTCCGGCCACCTGCCACATGATGGCTAACATTTTACTGGCATAGTCCATTCCCCATCATCTCCTTTCACCTTCTCTTTGTTCTAAGGACTCAAAAGGGACTCAAAAGAATCTCTTACTATTTGGGGAAGGAGCACAAACAAGCATTTGAATCTGATTGGCCATATTTAGTAAGTAGTTCCTGCTTCTTAGAGTGCATTTTTTCATGCTTCTTGATCTATTTTCTCTTATTTTAAATGTATTGATCATTTACACACACACACACACACACACACACACACACACACACACACACACACCCTCCCTCCCTTTTTCCTGACATGGTTTCTCTGTGTGTAGCCCTGGCTGACCTGGAACTTAACTCCGTAGATAGGGTTGGCCTCGGACTCACAGAGACCCCCGTTTTAACCTTTTAATATTAGGAAACTTTACAGACTGAAGGCGTATTGGAATCCTAGCTTTTGGTAACCCTTAGTCAAGTTCCAGATGGCGACTGCATTCCTTCGTGTGTTGCCGTGACTAAGATGCCTGACAAATGCAACTGAAGGTCGGCTTTTATTTTGGCTCCCACTTTCGAATCTCCTGAGGTGGGGGAGTCACAGAGACAGGAGTGCTGGGTAGCTGGCCATGCTGGGTTCATCCTCAGGAATCAGAGAGAGATGAATGGTCATGTCCAGTTGGCTCTCTCTTTTTTCTTGAGCCCGGGGCTTACAAGGCAATAGAATGGTGCTGTCCACATTTGGGGTCGGCCTGTCCATCTCAATGAACCCTAATCTAGAAAATTCCTCACAGACATGACAAGATGCTTGTCTTGCCAGTGCTTCTAGATCCTGTCAGTCTGAGAACACTCTGCTCACTACTTCGGGGCATGTCTCCTCAGAGCACGGACTTTCTCCTGCACTGACTGACAGTGGAGTCAGTCACAGTCACGAATGAGAGCAATGCTTCTGGAATGTCACGTGATCCAGGTTAACCTAGGTGTCGTGGGCATGCCGTCTAATAGTTACATGTTCCTGTGGTGGTCTGAGTGACAATGGCCCCTACAGCCTCAGAGATCTCAGTGCCTAGTCTCCAGTTGGTGGAACTGCTTTGGGAAAAAAATTAGGTAGTGCAGCCTTGCTGGAGAAAGTGTGTCACTGGGGGTGGGGTTTGAGGTTCAAAAACCCATGCCAGGTCAGTCTTCTCTCCCTGTCTCCAAATTGCAGATAAGATGTAAGCTCTCAGCTCCTGCTCCAGCGCCATGACTACCTGCCTGCTGCCATGCACCCGGCCATGATGGTCACGGACTAACCCTCTGAAACTGTAAGCCAGCCCCACAAGAAAATGTTTCCTTTATAAGTTGCCTTGGTTAAGGTTTCTCTTCATAGGAATAGAAAGTAATTAAGACAGTTCCCAAGTGGCTATATATTATAGATTAGCATATTACACCTGTTACTACATGTCTATGGTATCTTTGAATCAAGTTTCTCCCATGTGTGTCCAATCATGATAATTTATGTCTATCATAGTTTTAATACTTTCGGCTATTATTCTTCTGACATAAGAAATAAGTTTTCCTTCTCGGTTGCAAAAGCGTCAAGAGTTCCTTCTCTGTGACAAGTTAAAAGGTTGCTTATGTGTCTCTGTTTTGCTAAGTTTGTGTTGCTAAGTGTTTTTTTTGGACAGGGCCAGTTTTCAGAAGAAGGGGTTGGTTGGTGTACAGTAGCCACTTGTGGCAATGGCGCTAACTTTCCCCATCTTTTCTTTGCAGAGTCACCACTGGGTGCTCTGCCCTGGTGAGCCACACCAGTGCTGCTCACAGCAGATGCCAATGTTTTAGGTACCTGTCTATTGGACATGGGATAGAGCCTCACTGTGAGGTAGTCAGGGCCTATAGCCCGTTTCATTTCCTCCTGGGAAGGGTATGCAAAGGGATGAGAATGTTGGGTCACCATTTTCCCTTGGGGTAAAGGCCATGGTTATAATTTTAATATGCATATAATCTATATATATATTTGCTCTGATCAATTTCTTTTTGTGATTTTTGTCTATGGATTGTATATAATATTTCTTCTACATAGACATGATTTTGCTTTGTTAATTAAAAAATATTAGCTCAACTGAAATTTATTTTTACATATTGTTAGGCAAGGAGATTTAAAAGTGACTTCATGTAAAATATCAATCTTTCCATGGCAAGTTTTAAAAATAATCTAATTTCCCCCCGGTAGTGTGTGTTCCCTTGACCCATAAGCTGTGTATTCTTATACTGTTTTAGATTACCCTAAACACATCTCTGTACCTTTTGAAAAGGGAGAGTTTTTCAAAATTAGCATATCACAGTATAGTGCTTCATTAGGGTGTTTTCAATTTGCTTTTGTTGATTTCCCTTTGGGCAGAGGGCATTTTCTCTCCCCCCCCACTCCCAGCCTAACAACCCTGGTACACTTTGAGCCCCTCCCTTAGAACCCCTTTCCCTCCTTCATCTGTCCTGAGTCCCTTCCTCCTCCCTCAACACTGTTCTCCCTCTAGTGGACCTGTCTCTGGTTTCCTAGTCTATGTGGTCATTCTCACTTACTGATGTATACACATCATATGCAGGCTCTCTCTCTTTCCTCTCTCTCTCTCTCTCTCTCTCTCTCTCTCTCTCTCTCACACACACACACACACACACACACACACACCTCACATGGTTATAAGCTAGTTTGGGTTGAAGAAAGAAGTTAAGAAGACACTAGGAAGACTTCTCATGCTCGTAGGCTGTCAGAATTAATATTGTGACAATAGGACCACACTACCAAGAGCTATCTTTGGATTTAATGCAACCCCTCTCAAAACTCTGAGGACAATAGTCACGTGATAGAAGGACAATCCTAAGTTTATATGGAAGCACAAAGATCCTGGATTGCCGAAGCATTCACGAGGAAAAAGAGCAACCCATGCGACTCCAGTCACCTAACTTTGTTAAATACATAATGTAAGTTAAAACATCTATTGAGGGCTGGAGAGATGGCTCAGTGGTTGAGAGCGTGGAATGCTCTTCCTGAGCTCCTGAGTTCAATTCCCAGCAACCACATGGTGGCTCACAGCCATCTTTAATGGGATCCGATGCCCTCTTCTGGTGTGTCTAAAGACAGTGACAATGTACTCATATAAATGAAATAAATAAATCTTTAAAAAAAAAAAAAAAAGACCATCTATTGAGGAGAGACAGTGTCTTTACCAGACAGTGCTAAGAACCCTGGGTGTCCACGTGTAAAGGGATGAGACTGCATCCATCTTTTTCATCAAAGCAATTCAAAATGAATTAAGAACCTCAATGCAAGAATTGAAACTCTGAAAGAGAGAGAGGGAAGGACAGATGGAACACTTTAAGATACCGACACAGGCAGGGGCAGAAAGAGACTCTAACAGCTCAGGAAATCATCTCAAGAACTAACAGTGGGACTGCCTGAGACCCAGCAGCACTTGGTCAGCACAGGAAGCCACGAGCAGAGGGAAGACAGCTCATGGGACAAGAGGGGACTTTTTTTTTTTTTTTTTTTTTTTGCCAGCTATGTACCTGACAGCGGATTAATATCCATTATCATAGTAGATGAAAAACCCAGAAATTAAACACCTCCCACCAAACTCTAACCAATAAACAGGCAAATGAAATGGAAGTAACTTCTCAAAAGACCAAGTACAAATGATCAATAGATGTGTTAAAAAAACAAAACAAAGCAAAACCTCTTATCAGGGAGATTCATTAAAACTACACAGCTGTCAGAATCCAAACTATTGCAGTCATCATGGAAATCAGCATGGATGTTCCTAAACACAAACAAACAAAAACACACAAACAACATAAAAATCCACTATCCTATGACCCCACTCTACCACTCCTGGGAATGTACTCAAAGGAACCTTATGTCAACACACCACAGAGGTACTTGCTCATGTATGTTTATTGTGGCTCTATTCATAACAGGCAAACTGTGTAGTCAGCCTAGGTATTCAGCAACAGATGAACGGGAAAAGAAAATCACACATGCGCGCACACACACACACACACACACACACACACAGTTTTATTCAGCTATAAAATGAGTGAAATTGTGTCATTTTCAGGAAAATGAATGGAATTGATTGGAAACCATTATGTGGAAAAAACTAGAACCAGAAAAACAAATATCTCACCCTTTCTCTCCTGTATAGAAACTATGCTGTATGTATGCATTATCAACACACACACATATCCACATATACGGTATGGACATGGAAAGGGAACTATTTGGGAGAGGAGGGGGATTAGTGGGAGAGGGCAGGAGGGACCATGGGGACCGTGGTCAGAGCACACAATGCAACTGGACAGATGCTCACGATGAACCCCATCACTTGGCACAACAAATGCACACTAATAATTAAAAAAAAAACAACAGTTTTGCCTATTGTTTTGCATATGAGCTTCAGAACCATGTGATATATTTTCTAAACTGTCCCCTAGGGATTTGGGAAGGGACATGAGGAGTAGCAGTCATTTTCAGTCCTCTCCCAGGGGAGACTCACTGAGAGGTTCGTGAAGGCTCCTTGAGCAGGAGGACCGGAGGAACAATGAGCCTCATGCCTGACTCAGCTCGTGTCCCTGTGGGGTGGCTTTGCTTCCCTGTCCTATGAACCCTGCCAACTTCAAGACCAGCTGCGGATCCTCTACCTTGGTTATGATGGTGTTGAGGAAGATGTCTGAGTCTCCTTCCGGGTCTTTTTTCTCGTCCATCAGGGGGAGGTCATCGTTCGGTGGAATCACAAACACAAAGTGCTTTAGGATCTCAGTGGCAACCAAAGACTGCCGCTTTGCTGGGTAAGAGACGATGGAGAACAAGACGGGAGGAGGGATGGGCGGTCCTGAGGACCCCAGGCCTAGGATGTTCAGGATCTAAATGGAAGAAAGCTTTGCATTAATTTCCCGTGCAGATTGTGCGCCGACTCTACACCCCTGTCACAATGAACCCCGGGGGTGGGGTGCGGGGAAGGTGCCCATGCAATCTTCCCTGCCCTCAGTGCTATCCGGAGACCCTAAGGGAAGGGTGGGTCTCCTCTGACTTGGCTCTGCCAGACCTGTCACAGGGTCCTGGAGGCTCTTTGCTGTGGCATGTGTATGCTCCATATTTCTCATAGCCAGTGTCACCCTTTATTGTGACCATTTGTCTGCCTTTGCAAATAGGGCTATAAACTCCATTCAGATGGGAACCAGGTTGATACAAGACTGTAATTTAAATACCAGCTCCTAAGTTTCAGATGTCTGTAGCATAGATCTGCTTCATCCATCCTCATAGTTCGCATTTATTTTTTTTCTTTAAATGTTCTTTCTATCCAAAGACAAGCAAATGCTGGGATTGGGGCAGGTTATATACAGCAAAGAGAAAAACCTAGGAAACAAAGGCCAGGTTCTGGGGCTTTCTCTCCCTGTACTCTGGTACTCTGGTATAGACTCATGACTATAAATACACGAGTCATCTTCAAAGCAAGGGCCTGGAGATTGGGCAGCAGGTTCCTTCTCAGCATGCAGGAGTTCAGTGTCTAAACTGTCACCCACACCAGAGATGCCCATAGCCTGTACAGTGGCCTCAGTGGCCTGGTAGGCCTACCAGGTCAAGACCTCCATGTTAATCTATGTATCCCATCCCGTGGACCACCGAGCATCCTGACATGGAACTGGAGTTGCTTCCCAGGATTTACAATGTCCACGGAAAAAGCTGTAATTATTAAATTAACAACTAATTTTTTCACTACTACCAGTTATTAAACTAATAGTCTAATCGAGAGAGTCGGAAGGTGGAGGGCACAAAGCTGTACAATAGATTGTTCTGGTTAAGGAGGAAAGGATTTCTTGAGTTCCCCCCACCCCAGTTCTTTACCTAAGCCTGGTCTGAAACAAAGCTTGAGAGCTGTGTAGAGGGAGGGTGGGACCTACTGTGGGTGAGGGTGTGAGGACACTCACCAGGACCGCTCTCACCCTCCTCCGACTCCTCCTGCCACACCTCCCTCTAGGGCTCTCGTCTGTTCTAACTGGTCTGTCTAATTTCTGATTGAGCCAGAGGTCAGCAGACTGTGGCCCTCCCTGCTCTTTGGCCCGCTGTTTGCTTTTGTGAATAAAAGTTATTGGAACATGGCCAAGGCCGTTGTATCTTGTTAGTGGTTGTTGAAAAACTGTGTGACTTTTAGATTAGAATTGTACTTTCTAAAGCTTTACAGAAAAAGTATATATAAAAAATATGCACTATGTATAAAACACATATATACATATGTATGTATGTACGTACATATCTATCTATCTATCTATCTATCTATCTATCTATCTATCTATCTATCTATCTATCTATCTATCATAAAAAACTTCCTTCCCCTAAACCACCAGTTGAGGTTGCTTTATAAGGCATACAGCTTTTGTTGGTGGCAATAAAAGGCCGCCTACCTAATAGATTAATTCCCATCCTAGATTAATTCCCATCCCACTGGAAAGCTTTCAAAGGAAGAAATCTTGAAATAGAGAAGTCTTTTGATTGACTCTAAAGCATGTCTCTCATTTCCCCGGGGAACTAGTGTTGTCAATATTCAAGATTAGATGTAAAGATGGCTTTTAATGAGGCCAGATAGATGAAATAGACTGGTGGAACTGTCTATGGATTGAAAAAGCTCCTTTTAGCTATTGTTGCTCTATACCCAAGGAGGTATCAGATGGGTCACAGGGTTTGTGGATTCTTCAATATGAAGAGAAGAGATGTATTTATGGTAGCGCGATCCCTAGGTCTCACTTGTTGCTTTACCCCACAGAAACCTTTGTACCTGATCTCCCTTTGGAAGCTTGTCACTCTCCAGAGCTTGCTTCCAGCTTACGCCTTCGAAGTCCGGAGTCTGGATGTTGATAAAGGGCACCCCGAGATCCTTCTTTCCCTCATGTTCCTCTTCCCCTTCCCCTTCCGCGTCGCTCCGCTCCTCTAGGGCCTTCAGCTTCTCCAGCCGCTCCCTCTCAGCCTTCTCCCTTTCCAGCCGCTCCTTCTCAGCCCTTTCTTTCTCCAAGCGCTCCCTCTCCCGGTCCTTGCGGCCCTTGCGACCCCCACCCCCTGAAGGCGCCTGGCGCTGGTCATCAGCCTCGTGTGACATCTCGTCCGTGCCTGTGTGAGGCACCATCATCCCTTGCTTGCGGTCCCAATACATGAGGATGTTTTGAACGTCCTTCAGACACGTGTCGTAGACTTTAAACTTTTGTGCCAGGTTCTTGTCAGAATCCTTCAGGAAGTCCCCTTCACTGTCCTCTTGTTCCTGGGAAATGGGAATCCCAAACGGGTAATCGGTCATGGCTTTCTTCTTCCTGGTGGTTTCTTCAAGTGTTGCATGCTCTCTGACAGAAACTTTCCTTTCTATCGATTCCATCTTTATTTCCATCTTGGCAACCGCGGCAAGCTAGAAAGCAAAATGTATAAATCACACGTCAAATCGCTTATTGAAGACAAGCAAAACCATATGCAGGACGGGAAACATCTTGTTTCACCAGGAGGCCTAGGATTCAGGAGCCTCCTTCGGTGCAGTCAGTTTGTGGAATCACTTTGTATGTAATGTGGGGAGCTTCAGCGAAATGTCTGCCTTATGGTTTTATATTGTAGATTGTAGCCTTGTGAGTTTTGAGATAGATGCTCAGTCACTTTAACACATGCTCCTGCGCCAGGGCTGCTGGTCTCAAGGACCAATATGGAAAGGCCAGCAACTGCAGTCTTTGCGCCTGTTTTCAAATGTCCTGGGAGAGGGCAGAGAGAGGGGCTCAAGCCCAGCAGTGTTGTAGCTTTGGGACCCTGCTGACAACTTAGTCCTTTCTCTGTATAGTGGGGATAGTAGAGCTGGAGAGCTGGCTCAAAGGTTAAGGGCACTGACTGTTCTTCCAGAGGTCATTTCCTAGCAACTCCTGTGGTGGCTCGCAGAGGGGAGAGTTGGTAGGTGCGTCCAAGGATTGTTAATGACTAAGTATGCGCCCTGATACAAGGCATTTGCAACAGCGCCTCTCCTGGAGCAAGGGGTCTTTCAGCAAGAAGCTATTAGAACTACACAGCTTTGTATTGTATCTCTAGGGACAAATGGGGAGTTTAGAATCTGCTCAGACTTTGCCTTTAAAAGAAACCGGAAAAGGGGATAACATTTGAAATGTAAATAAATAAAATATCTAATAAAACTTTAAAAAGATACAAAAATAGGTTAAAAACTTTACTGGCTAGAAAAAAATATATATTGACCTTATTATAGTAAATAAAGATAAAAATTATGTGATTAAATAAAAGAAACCTTTAAAAATACTTATTTATGGGCTGGTGAGATGGCTCAGTGGCTAAGAGCACCTGACTGCTCTTCCGAAGGTCCGGAGTTCATATCCCAGAAACCATATGGTGGCTCATAACCATCCGTAACAAGATCTGATGCCCTCTTCTGGAGTGTCTGGAGACAACTACAGTGTACTTACATATAATAAATAAAAAAATCTTAAAAAAAAAAAATTATTTATGCAATGAATTTGATACAGAGCAACCAACTCTCACCTCCTTTTCTTACTCTGCTTTAACATGTATTTTGTGGGCTTTTTTTTTGTTGTTTTTTGTTTTGTTTTTTTTTTTTTTTTGATTGTCTTTTTGGCTTGGGTGAAATCCTTAGCTCATTCCATCACTTTGTGGGGTGTTGCTAGGGGCAGTCAGTTCAGTCCAATCTCATGATAACACCCCTGCAGGACATAGCCCGGTGTCCTTCTTCCCAACTAAATGGAGGCCTGCTTCTGGTGTGGAGTCTTGAGTGACCGAGAGCTGGCTTCCTCTCTCATATCACCCAGCCTCTTATTCTACTTCATCTCGAACACGTGGCCCAGCGAGATGGCCATGTGAACACACTTGTCAGAGCTGCCTTAAAAGTAAGGATCCCAGCATCCGACTGGGGCTCCTGTGAGAGGATGTGTCAGGCTGTGGAGCCACGTCTAACCCTGGGCTTGTCTTGTCCGCCTTCTGCCCCAGGACAATAACCAGGCATAGCAGGATAGTCAGCTTCTCCGTAAGGAGCAAGTAAGGGCTGTTACCTGCTTGTTTGTGGTGCCTTGTGCCTTCTTTAGGGGTGGCTCCTCCTTTGCCGCAGGGCCTGCTTTGGGCCTTTTGATCTTCCGTTTCAGCTCATCCTCTTCCTTCTGCCTCTCCAGCTCCTGCTGCAGCTTCTTCTCCTGCATCTCCTTGGCGAGTCTTTCCAGCTCCCTGAAACAAGCCAGAGCAGGAAAGACTGAGATCAGCACCCCTCCCCCCCCCGTGGGTTCCACCCCTTCACCCCCCCCCCCCCCCCCCGGGGGTCCCCCCCCTCCCCCCCCCCCCCCAGCTGGGACTGCCAGGAGGTGGGACCCTGGACAGAGATTTGATGGAAGGAAGGAGTGAAGGAAGAAGGAGAAGGAGAGAGGGAAGGAGAAAGGGGGGGATGAATTAAAAAATGAATGAATGAACAAAGGGGCCAAAGCTAACTTTGAAAGGCCACTCAGCAAATCTCTGATGAATTAAACACAATTAGATTTAAAAAAAAAAAAAACTTATCTGTATTTCTAGTCCAGACTCTCTTCATGGGAGAGAAAGACAAAGGCTGAAAATAAGTTTCATCAGTGAGCAAGGATGTCCCAAGGCTGCTCTTGCTATGGTGTCAGGGCAGGCACGCTCTCCTACGTGCTCATGCCCGATGTTCAGACAGGAAGGAATGCTATGCTTTGAATGTTGGTCCCTACCACAGCTGGCTCAGAGCCGTTATGGAGGCTCTGGAAAGCCACTCCTCTCCCATTTTTCTTGCCCTTTGTTCTAAGCTATCAACCACATATATATATATAAGGTGGGGTTACATAACAGAAATGCGCGGGCTGTGAAAAAATTGGCAACAACCCAAGGTTTCTGGATGCACAATAGTTAAAAATTAATTAAATATCAAATACCGTGTAGCATATAGGCTGGCTTGGAGTTCACAGAGATCTGTCTGCCTCAGTCTCCAGGATGCCCGGATGGACGCCATCATGCCTAACATAGCTTTGGTTCTAAACATGCAACACACCCACGTGCTGTGTGCATGCTATCACACCATGCATGCAAAACCAATCAACACTGCCTGACACGCCCTGGGCCGGACTGGATGGTGTGAGCTGCTGGACACTGCTGTATGGTGTG
>NC_034609.1:33877747-33890024 GCF_900095145.1 Mus pahari | reverse complement strand
AGCTGCAGGGTTTTTAACTGTGTTGGGATTTCTGCCTTTATAGAAACAGAATGACTTAACTGTGGAAAGGAAAGACTTCAAATGTTTTCCTAGTTATGTGTTGGCACAAGTGTCAAGTTAGTATATCATTGAGCTAGAATGTTTGATTTTTAAGAACTGCTGTTCTATTTCTGACTTGAGTTTCATTTTTTTTAAAGCCCAAAATGAATTTTGGCTTGAGATTAGGGCTGAATTTCCAGAATTTTTGGAAAACAAAAACAAACAATCAGACTTTTGATATTTTGTCCTACATATTTATGTGAAGGCATGTTCCCAACATTTACGATTATAACGGAAAAGTATTTACCAACTTTGAAAAGTGCTGAAGATGCTCTTTGTCCTTCAGTATCGAAGATTTAATTCTTTACACAAAAATAAAGAAGCAACTGGTTGTGGTAGTGCACACCTTTAATCCTAGCACTTGTGAGGCACAGGCAGGAGGATCTCTGGGAGTTTTGAGTTGGGGGCCAGCCTGGTCTATACAGTGAGACCCTGTCTCTAAAGAAAAAGTATATTCATCTCATTAGTTATGCAAATTCACTTCTGTATTTAATAAATTACTAAAACTATATGTATACCAAAGAATTATTTTAAAATAAATTTTATTCTGACTTATCTGATACCAGAGAAGGTTTGGGTTGAATGTCAATTTATCTATAATGGTTACATGACCTCATGCAACCATGTCTTCTTCTTCTTCTTCTTCTTCTTCTTCTTCTTCTTCTTCTTCTTCTTCTTCTTCTTCTTCTTCTTCTTCTTCTTCTTCTTCTTCTTCTTCTTCTTCTTCTTCTTCTTCTTCTTCTTCTTCTTTCTTCTTCTTCTTCTTCTTCATCATCTTCTTCTTCTTCCTCTTCTTCCTCTTCTTTCTCTTCTTCCTCTTTTTCTTCTTCATAATTATAATTTCGATTAATTAATCATTTTTCTCTGTGTAGCTCTGACTGTCCTGGTACTCCGAGATCCACCTGCCTCTGCCTCTTGAGTGCTGGGATTAAAGGCGTGCGCCACCACTGCCTAACCAGGTAAACATTTTACAGGGTTTCTCTGTATAGCCCTGGCTGTCCTGGAACTCACTTTGTAGACCAGGCTGGCCTCAAACTCAGAAATCTGCCTGCCTCTGCCTCCCAAGTGCTGGGATTAAAGGCGTGCGCCACCACGCCCAGCTCAGGTAAACACTTCTTAGGCCAAAAAAAGAACTCAAGAACACAAACAGCATAGGAAGCTCTGGTTTGTTTCTTTTCATCTCTGCCAATCTGTAGTTGTGCCTGGCTGCTGTGACTCACTGCTCCCTGAGGCTCTGACTACATCCTTCGGGGCGTGTGTATGTGTGTGTGCAGGCACACGTGCATGTTACAAACAGCTTGGTGGTGAGCTTTGGAGCACAAATGTGCACGATGAAGTGCATGTGTGAAAGGCAGTAGGCGCTTCAGCCTCGATGATAAAGGGGTGTTTCCTGGGGTCTCAAAGCTAAGCTTGCCATGCTTCTTGATGAACAAACATTTCTCCTATTTATAGGTAAAGGTGAAGTGGGGACAGGGGATGGACAATCTCTTTCAGAGTCCCGGAGAGGTGTCTGAAGGTAGAGGGAG
The DNA here is from genome assembly GCF_900095145.1 of Mus pahari. Taxonomy (NCBI): domain Eukaryota; kingdom Metazoa; phylum Chordata; class Mammalia; order Rodentia; family Muridae; genus Mus; species Mus pahari. The sequence continues at coordinate 33,888,399 of NC_034609.1, read as the reverse complement.
AAGAGAAAAATGGGCTTATATCATAGCTGAGTACCATGGCTCTGTGCCCTCTAAACCCCTGAAGGTACATGGGCACTACCCAGGTCTGTGATATCTGAAGACAGGAAGTAGATATCCTGAGCTCGCAGCTCTGGTTTTCTGGAGCCCTACATGGAGGGATCTAATTCCCGTGCAGACCCTTGCGAGGATACTGAGTGGCTATACCTGTTGACTGTGAGCTTGCCTTGGGTATCCAGGGGAACTGCCTAGAGGTAGCCTGCCACATGTGGGCTGATGTGGGAGAATAGTTAGGCCACTATACTTATGTCAATGGAGTGGCTCCTGGGGCACAAGCTGCAGACCCCTAGGCACATAGGACAACACGTCCTATGCAGAATTCATTTGTTAGGGAAGCCTGAGAGGACACAGGGATATGAAGTCCTTTCTGAGGACTAGCTATGACATTACAGGAGTTTCCTGATCATTTCAAATGCCCCAGCAGGAAGGGAGCAGAGGACAACAGAGACACTCTGAAAGTCTGCTGTAGCAGGAGGCCTGGATTAGCCACATCGTTTCCCTCATACTCCACAGACATCCCTCCAGGTGTTCTGAGGTTACTGCTGGTTTTCGGAAGATGACTCAGAGCTGAGCATGTACCCTACCGACCCTGCTCTCCCCTGTGAGTTCCTCCCCAGGGAACAGTGCAGCTCTGACCAGCCAGTCGTTGGTCTCACCTCTTCTTTCTCTCCCGGAGCGCCTGCCTAACTTCACGGTCAAATGCGACTTTCTCTTCTGCCGTTAGGGCGTCATACTCATCCTCATCCAGTGTCTGGAGACGCTCCTTCTCCTTCGCAAGGGCCTCCTTGCGTTTGTTCTCTGTGGAGTGAACAGAGAGAAGGGGATGTCAAAGCCTTAGGAGCTTTGTCCACACAGCGACAGCGGGGAGGGGGCATGGGGGTAGATGGCCGTCCCAGTCCCCAGTGGTTTCCCTTTATCTCTATAGTGCCAAGTTTGGGTTCCATCTATGGTTGGCTGAGTGGTGGTCCCCAAAGATGCTCATGTTTCGATCCTTACACTTTTGATTGTGGGGTAGGATTTTTTTTTTTTTTTTTTTTTTTTTTGCAGATGCAATTGAATTAGGTTGTCTGGGTGGCAGAGTCCCATCAAAAGGTTCCTTGTAAGAGGGAGGCAAGAGAGTTGGAGGAGAGGGCTGACAGCAGAAGCAGAGAGATGCAACACAAGAAGCAGAGGTTTTACAATAGGGCTTCAAGGAAGGGGTGTGGGCCAAGGAATTCAGGTAGCTTCTAAAAGCTATAAAAGGCAAGGAGAGGGATTCCTCCCCACCACGGCTTCCAAAGGCCCACAATGCTGTTGACACCGGGACTTTAAAACCTTTGACCCCAGAACTATAACACGGAATGAACCCACGTTATTTCAGATCATCAGGTTTGTCATCTTGATGACTTGTCTGACGAGAGTCACTGGACACTGATTCTGTGACAGACATACAGATTCAGCCCAACGACCATATTGTGTGTGTGTGCGTGTGTGTGTGTGTGTGTGTAGGGGGCAGGGAAAGGGTGGCACATTTCTTTCATATTGACCATTATAGAAAAGTGTTCTAGGTATAACTAGGAGGTAGGAGGTTGGTCAAGTCATCAAGTTTGTGTCTCCCTAAATTCACTGGTCGAAACTTAATCCTCAATATGATGATACTGTGGTCTGAGGAGAGGAACAGGTCATGAGGGTGGGCCCCTCCTGAGTGGGATTGGTGTCCTTTAAAATGAGGCCTGAGGGAGGAAGCCCTTCCTACCAGGCCAAGGTTCAGCAAGAAGACAGAGTCTGACCACAGGCTAGTCCTCACCAGATACCACAGGCTAGTCCTCACCAGATACCACAGGCTAGTCCTCACCAGATACCACAGGCTAGTCCTCACCAGANACAGGCTAGTCCTCACCAGATACCACAGGCTAGTCCTCACCAGATACCACAGGCTAGTCCTCACCAGATACCACAGGCTAGTCCTCACCAGATACTGACTCTGTGTCAGAGACGCAGGATCAGCCCCAAGATCATCAAGGGAAATAAAAGCCGTTTCCTTCAAGGTGATCATTCTCGAAAAGTGTTCTAGGTTACCAGGAAGGAGGAGGTTGAGCTGCATCAAAGGAAGCCTGGCCCCTGGCCCTGGTGAGAAGCTGAGGAAGCAGACTCAATCCTGTTCACGAATGAAGTCTGCTTTAAGGATTCCCCCACTTCAAGATTATAAGCTGTGTCGATGGTTCCGGAGAGGAGCGCCCAAGTGAAGGACAGCAGTGTACCCGGACCCGAGGGTCCTCAGAGACACGGCTCTAACTCCTGGGGACAGTGCTGGCAGCAGTTCTCACGCCCTCCCCCACATGCCGTGCTTCGCTTGTCCGCTTCTGACTAAATTAATAATAATACAAGTGAGATTATTTCTATGTTGTTGTGTCTATTTTTTTCTTTTATAAAAATACATTAATTTATTTACTGTGTGAGTGTGTGTGTGTGTGTTTATGCATGCCACGATCCAGGTATAGAGATCAGAAGACAACTTGTGGGAGCTGGTTTTCCCTTTCTATCACATGGTGGCCAGGGAGTGAACTCAGGTGGTCAGGCCTGGTAGCAATCACCTTTGCCTGTGGAACCATCTTTCTGGTCCTTGTTATCTATTTTTCAACCAAATCTTTCAATTACTAGTTAGTGGGGTTTTTTTTTGTTTATTTGTTATTATTTGATTTTTTGCTGGCTATTGAGGTAATGATAGAAGCAGTTCTCTGAATATACTATAATATATATAGGCATAGTATAGTAATATAGCATACATAGTATATAGAATTTACTGTAGCTTTGCTATGCAGCCAGGTTGGCCTTGAGCTTACAAGCCTTCTGCCTACACCTACTGAGGGCCATCATGTTTCTCTATGTGATCTTGAAGAGACCTTTCCTATCTTGGGGCTTCAATCTCTTCATCTGTAAAATGGGGACAATACTCTTCAGGGGTGGGGATGAGATGACCCAAAGTATACTGAATAGTCCCATTAGTTTAAAGGAACAGCATGGTTGCCATAAACCAAACCAGTAAGCCAAGCATCTTAGGCCAGGATGTCCCCATAGTGTGTTCTCCTTAGCCTGCCTATAATTAGAAATACGTGTTCAGGTCACTTCCCAGGACAGAGGTAGGGTGCCAGTGAGACACAAGGTAATGGTGTCATTTAAAGCCATTGGATTATTACACCAGGGGAACAAGTTGAAAGCTGTGAGGGCTCCGTGCCAGGAAAGCCCTATTGAGTGTGGGAGGATCATCAGGGAGGAGAGGGGCCTTGCCTTCTTGCTCCTTTTTAGCCTTCTCCTGGGCTTTCATGGCGACATAATCCTGAGACATGTTGATGACATATATGTGCTCCCGGCTGCCGATGGCCTTTAGCAGGCAGTGGAGGGCAGAGGGGGCATTCCGGGCAAAGAGCGTGTCCAGGCCATCGAACACCACACCTCTGAAACAGTCGCTCAGCTGCGGGCAGAGAGAACGAGCGGGATGGTTATCTCAGCCTGGATCCACAGCTGTTCTCTACGGAGAGATGGCCTTTGCTTCTGCCGGGCTTGGCATACTCACTGGGCTCCAAAATAAACACCATGAAACCACTGACAGGAAACGAAGGAGGTCCTTTTATGGAATGTACTGGTCCCCCACCCCCACCCCACAGTGTAAACGAAGACTAAATGCCTTAATGATGTGTTTATGAAAGAGTGTAATGGCAGGTGATTGAAGAACAAAGGATTTATTCCATCTCTGTGTGTAGAATAAAGGAACAAAGAAAACATGAAAAGGTCTCACAAGCTCCATGAGGTGTATGAAGATAAAATGCAAAGGAGAGAAAAGGGAAAGGTTCTCACAGTGAGTGGAGAATTCGGCAGCAAGAGCCCACTTGAGCTTTTCTTTTTGTGTATGTACATGCATGTACATGTATGTGTGCATGTTTGTATACAGGTGCACATGCGTGCACATGCATGCACATGCAAGTGGAAGCCAGAGGACAACCTTGGGTGTTATTCCTTGACAGCTGTCCATCTCTCTTCTCTGTACCTCTGTTTGTCTGTCTGTCTGTCTGTTCTCTCTCTCTCTCTCTCTCTCTCTCTCTCTCTCTCTCTCTCTCTCTCTCTCTCAAAAAACCAAGGTGTCTCCTTAGGACTTGGGGTTCACTGATTCTGCTAGGCTGGCTAGCCACTGAGTCTCAGGGATCCTTCTGACTCTGTCTGCCCAGATCTGGGGTTGGAAGTATATAAAGCCATGCCCAGATTTTTACGAGGTGCCTGCTGAGGTATGAGACCCAACGCAGGCAAAACCTTTGCCACTAAGTTGTCTCCCAGGCCTGTAGTTTTCTTAGCAGCCCATTGCCCTGGAGTGGAGTGACTTTGGCAACGTAACTGGACTGGAATGATCTTGGTGTTGCAACCACTGAAGAACGAACAGTTTCTCCTGCAATGTGGTATTACTTGAAGGAGCTCAGCAGAACCACCAATGGCCAGGGCCCGGCATGAAGGATGGAGTTGAATCCCCAGCACCCAAGAAGGTATGAGGCAGATGTGGGCTGCATGTAATCCCAGCACTTGGGAGGCCCAGATGGGATGTCTGCAATAATCTGGCTAACAAGATATGCCAGGATCGCTAACTCCTGGCTGTTGTGAGAGACTCAATTTTCATAAATTAAAAGTGAAGAGCAACTGAAGATGAGACCCGATATCAATTTCCAACCCATGGCTTCCAACCCATGTGCACACAGATATAAACATGCATACACACACACACACACACACACAGAGAGAGAGAGAGAGAGAGAGAGAGAGAGAGAGAGAGAGAGAGAGAGAGATGAAAAAATGTGCTTAATAGCTGCCCAGTGTGAGAAACTAAAGGAAACGCACAGCTCTGGGACCCCCAGGCCTTGCTGGTCCTGACTCCAGAGCATACGTAGGTTTTTTCATATGTCCACGTGGTGCTGGATAGAAAACCAAGGCCTTGAGCAAGCCAGGCAGGCATTCTTCCACCGAGCTGCAGCTCCAGTCCCACCAAGTTCATAAGAAGAAGAAAAAAATCACATTGGTTTTGACCTTAAAAGCAGTATGCCTTTAAGAAGAATTGAGAAAGATAAAAGGAGATGTAAAACCCATAGACTTACTAACCAGAGAGCATAACACTGAACTCATACTGTAGGAGGTTTTTGTCAATGTATGTGACATTATTTGCAAATATATAAAATGTAATTTTGCTTTATATATTAATCTGTTTCACATTACATTATGAAAACTTTTTTTTTAACTGTAACTTACAGAGATCCATGTTTTATTTTTGAGACAAAAATCTCATTATGCAACCCAGCCTGGCCTGAGTCCCGCAATTCCATGTCCCAGAGTCCCGAGCGCGGGGATTACAGGTGCACACTACCATGCCAGGCAAGCTTGGACTTCTAGCTGCTCACATTATACTTTTTATCACATTGCTCCTTTTGCTTTATTTCTTTGATGTGCAACCTTCTGCCCCCTGGTTCTTTAAAAAGAAGAGTGGCTTCCAACTGGAGGACAGACCGAGGTCATAGGCAGGAGCTGACAAAAGGCAAGCATGTGGCTGTTGAGCGGGAAGAAACCCACGTTCCCCCTTTGAGTCCCGTGGCCTCCGAACCGCTGAGGGTGGCTGATGGCCTACGGTCTCAGCTCTCAGCGTGGGTTCAGTGTGTGAGTTCCAAGCCTGCTGCTTTGTGTGGGTGGGTGTGCACGCACCTGTATGCGCTCAGCCAGGATCTGAATGAGAAGGTCATCTGGGAGCACGCAGCTCATCAGCCCGGTCTCCCCCGCGATACTGGCGCTGACGCTGAGCCGCCGATGGGTGGGGCCGGGAAGGAGAGGGCTGGAGGGGATCTGATGAGTGGGAGAAGGGTAGGAAGTCAGAAGCCAGCCTTATGTCTCAACGACTATACATACAGGCAATGTAGCCTACACACACACACACACACACACACACAATAATAATAATAATAATAATAATAATAATAATAATAATAATAATAATAATAAATCACACAACTCCTGCAGGCTCCTTAAATAATGAGGACTATATTGCAAATGGCACGATTCCCTATTTCTCTCAGGAATGGTGGTAGCTTCAAGCAGGGATATTACGGGAGGTTTTTTGTATGTGTCCTGACCCGTATTTGACTGCCCATTCACCCAACAGGTATTTACTGAGTTCCCATCATGCACCAGGCCCTCTTCGTGGACTAGGCATCCAACGACAAGCAGGACCAGCAATTGATGCTGCCTCCACGGCTCTTACCACTCTCCCGGGAGACATAGAAACTGAGCGGGTAACTCAGGAACCGGTAATATTCACAGAAGGGAGGTGTGTGGTGGGGAAGTGAGCAGGCAAGGGAATGACAGGGCAGTGAAGGGTTTGAGAATCACAGGAGGATCATTTAAGCTCGGAGCCATGGCAGATGGAGACAAGAACCTGAGAACTGTCTCTGTGAGGGAGCTGCAAGCGAGCTCAGCGTGTGTGAGCTGATCTGGGAGCACGCGGGAGCTCAGCGTGTATGGAATCTGGTAAGCAATGGTGATGGTGGAATACTGGAAGGCGGGTGGATGTCTGGATGGGATTGGTGAAGGAGATCAGGGGCGACTGAGACAGAGGAGGCGGTCCTTGGAGCAAACAGTGAAGGGGATCTGAAGGGGGAGTTAGGAGCTGGAGGGGAATGAAGGACAGGTTAAAAAAATAAAGGACATAATGCAAAGGAAGAGGGGAGAGCAAGGACCATGGATGTAACCCCTGAATTGAGTAAGAGGGAGAGGGATGGGGACCAGGGTACAGGCAGCAAGATCAGCTCAGAAACTGTCTCCAGTTCATTTGGGTCTTGTCACATTGAGCAGTGCAGGGTTGTGTGTGCTTGTGTGTACTAACGTGTGCACACACATGTGATATACAGGTTCTGATTTCTACTCTGACTTTTAGGGTTACTGTTTACTGAGAGAGAGGGAGAGGGTTAGAGTGAGAACTGGAATTTTCTGCTGTCCCCGGAACATTCTAAAAGTCTTTACTTCTAGATCGATAGAAGGAAAACAAGCAAAACTTAACCATGACACCCTATTTGTAACAAATACAAGCATCGGTGTAAAGAATGTCATAGCTCTTAGGGAAGAGGGTTAAAAGGCTGGTGCTCCCAAAGAAAATGAGCCAGTGGTTCCAGTTTACAAGATACTATGAACACATAACACACTTATAGGGGAGGAACAGATAAAAGACCTTGTTGGGCACCAGTTTAGCCCCTGAGATGCTCCATCCACCTGGAGGTGTCTTCTCCCGGGCGGACATTGCTCCATCCGCCTGTCCCATCTACATTCTGGTCTCCAGTCCTGTTAGGAGCTAAATCTTTGCTTAACCTGCATTCCCAATTTAATGCCCAGCTTTCTTTTTACGAAGTTCTATGAGCCTGTTGTATCCACCTGCCTATCCTCTCTATAAGGATCTTCAGCTACTTCTGTCCACCTTAGACACCTACTATGAAACACCCGGTGCCTCAGCAATGCGATTCCAAGAGTGAGGGTCTGAAGACCCTCAGATCTTCCCGCTCCTCCTCCATGTCCTTCTCAACTTTGGCTGGCCTCCTCTTACTGACGCCACCTGAACTGCCTTGTACCCAGTTCTGAGCACACCCTTCCTCTGCTCCAACGATGACAACTTCTTGTTTCTCTGTCTCTGAATGAGGCCTGCCAGGGGCCACTTGGGGGAACTAGTAAAACTGTAAACTTGTGGTTCTAGTCTTAGTTGGGCCACTGGCATTCTCAATTCTCTCTTTATGCAGCACCAGTTTCAGGTCCCGTTGTGACAGTGGAGATATTTGTACTCTACCAGTCCCCTGTAGGGAAGGCAGCCTATAACCCCAAACTCCTCGCTGCCTCCTATAAAAGACCACACCTCCTGTACACATACATATCAGAGAGATGGGGTAAGATTTCCCCAACTTCCACCCTCCATCTCACATCTCCTATCCTTAGCTCTATCTTTTTCTTCTTTCGAACCTTTATGGATCTCAGAGGAAGTTATCTTTCAGCTGATCAACCCTTTCCCTTTTTTCCTTGGGAGCTCATCTCTTCCTGTGTGGACCTTACATTCTGCAAGAGCGCCATCCACCCATGCTTTCTGCTCTTTAAGAAGACAATAAGATGGATTATTCTGAGTGGAATGTGAGTGCAGATGGCTTGGGAACACAGGCATGACCATGAGTGACGAGTCCCCTGGGGCTGCATCCACTTCAGACCTGCTTCCTACTTTTGCTTTCATTTCTCTCCCAGTGACCATGCACTTGACCTTGGGCTTGATCCCTGGCAAGTCCTTCCAACCCTTTTGCTTGCATCTTAAGGGCTGATAGTGGACCTCACTATCTACCCACCACTTATTTCTCACTTTCATTGGACATCTCTGCCTTTAGCACTGCTTTTTTTTTGCCAAGATGGCGCTTTACATTCCTCAGCGTGTGGCTGGAGCCAAGTGACTTCTTTTTGACTTACCCTGACTTTCTCTACAGCCCTGCACCACTTATCTCAATGGTCCAATCCTTTATGTTCCTCTTGTACTGTTTGAGTCATAGGAGATTATTATTATGAGATTCTAAAAGGTTCAACTTAATTTCTCTTGTGGCTATCTCCTGTCACCATTTTGCTTCAGGTAATTTGTAAGCATGATTGTCTTCCTCATCGACACTCCACTAGTGCGGCTTGAGTGGGAGACCTTGCTTTTGTCAGTGTCGTTCCTCTGGGATCCAATGTGGCGCCAGTGATAGACTAGTGCTTACTGGGTACCAGGTGGCTTGCATACTAGTTTCTGAAGGAGTGGCGTGGGGCAGCCACGGGGTGCTGGCCTGGCCTCAGGTAGCTGTGAAGGGGAGGAAGGATCCCAACCCTTTCCCCAGGGATCTCTGCGTACGTACCTGCGGTGTGTCCGATTGGTGCTGGTGATGCTGCTTCTGAGACCCAGAAAAGTGGCTGTCTGCCTTGCCTTTGGGGAGCATCACGCTCCCGCGCACGGTCTTCTGAACTTTGTATTCCTGGGTTAATAGAGTGAGCTCTGAGGTAAACCTGCCCAAGTTCTCAGTGCTTAGTCGTGCTGGTGCCACAATACTTTGTGTCATTGAAGACTCCTGGGCTGGAAGGAGGAGGAGGAGGAGGAGGAGGAGGAAAAGAAAGTGGGATTTTGGTAAAAGTCATCATATGAAGGAAAGGACAGTGGGGGACAATACAAGGCAACCTATGTTACCCTCTTACAGAATACCGAGCAAGCTTCACATACAGCTGACTGACCTGGGCAGGGAGAGGCCACACCCACTGAGCATTGGAGGATGGCTCCCCTGGGGTTCTGAGCTCTTTTGTGCCTGCATCAGTTACTTTTTTTTTTTTTTTTAAATTGTTGTGATAAAATACTATGACCAAGCCGGGTGTGGTGGCGCACGCCTTTAATCCCAGCACTCGGGAGGCAGAGGCGGGCAGATTTCTGAGTTCAAGGCCAGCCTGGTCTACAAAGTGAGTTCTAGGACAGCCAGAGAGCTACACAGAGAAACCCTGTCTCGAAAAAAAACAAAACAAAACAAATAAATAAAATACTGTGACCAAAGGCGATTTTATAGACTTTTAGTTTTTATTTTGGTCCCCTACCAACTGGGACCAAATATTCAAATATTTGAGCTATGTGTGTATGTGACTGGGTCATTTCTCATTCAAACTACCATATGCCCATCTTTTTGATAGCTCTTAAAACGGTCTGTGCCCATTTTCTTTCCCAGCCCAGAGGCCAAGGGTTTATTAAGTTGCTTGTGCACTAAGGCCTTGCCTTGGACATCTGACACTTAACCTTCTGAGTTTCGGGGCGGTGGTAAGGTTGAAGAGCGGATAGGGCGGAGTTTTTTCTGCCCTCAGCAGAACCAACGCTAATGAAGAATGAATTAAGCAAGAAGTGTGTGGTTATTAGCAAATGGGACCTTCACTCACACAGTTAATTTCTCCATTTTGTTCCCTACTCCCCTTCCAAGCAGATTGCTGTCTTCTCAGCTCCCTCTTGAAATACCTCCCTTTCTAAAATTTCAGTTCAAGTCTACTTAGATAAGCTCTTGCTGGAATGCCTTTGTGCCAGCCCTGAGCCTCAGAGTCTTCTAATCCCCCCCCCCACCCCCTTGCCTGACATATTTGCCCTGTCTCATTGTGCCCCCTGGGATTCTGACTTCAAAGATGGTCTAGGCACCCCTGAAGGAGACCAGGAGTGGAAAACACATTCTTTGTCTCATAGGCCAAGCAACATCAGTGGTTCTCTAGGTCTCGGGGAGACTCAGACTCGCTCCTGCCAATCATCTCAGCATATAACTCTCCAGGGTTCCCTCATAGCGACAGTTCCCTCTGGCTTACCATTTCCTGCAACTCCCTCCTCCCCTCTCCCACTCTGCACCTGCTGGAGGACTAGGGACCCCTAACCTCCTCGTGGAAAAAGTCACAGCTGAGCTCTGCAGCACTTATGAAGGGTGCTAGTCTTCTAACTCACTAGGCCCCTCACCAGGCCCCTCACCAGGCCCTCACCAGACCCCTCACCAGGCCCCTCACCAGGCCCCTCACCAGGCCCTCACCAG
>NC_034609.1:33872641-33877722 GCF_900095145.1 Mus pahari | reverse complement strand
CCCTCACCAGGCCCCTCACCAGACTCCTCACCAGGCCCCTCACCAGGCCCCTCGCCAGGCCCTCACCAGGCCCTCACCAGGCCCTCACCAGACTCCTCACCAGGCCCCTCACCAGGCCCTCACCAGACTCCTCACCAGGCCCTCACCAGGCCCCTCACCAGGCCCTCACCAGACTCCTCACCAGNCCCCTCACCAGGCCCTCACTAGACTCCTCACCAGGCCCCTCACCAGGCCCCTCACCAGGCCCTCACCAGGCCCCTCACCAGGCCCCTCACCAAGCCCTCACCAGGCCCTCACCAGACTCCTCACCAGGCCCCTCACCAGGCTCTCACCAGGCCACTCACCAGACTCCTCACCAGGCCCCTCACCAGGCCCTCACCAGGCCCTCACCAGACTCCTCACCAGGCCCTCACCAGGCCCCTCACCAGGCCCTCACCAGACTCCTCAGATCATACAGTCTCTTTACAGTGTCCGCGAGCCTCTTGCTGTTCCTCTCCCACCACACCCTCCATGTTTCAATAAGAGCAGCTAGACACAACCTTAGCAAAAGTTTTCATGTGAACACATGACTTCCTTCCTTTTTTTCCCTTTCTCCCTCCGTTTTCCTTTCTCCTTTCTTTCGTCGTCGTCCCTCTTCTGTGCCCTGTCATCATTTCACCCCTGTCTCTTCACGGCTCAATTTCTCTGAACGGTGATCCAAACCACCACTGTCACAATGATGTATGTAATTTAAAAAGTTTCCAGTAGCACATGAAAGTAAAACAAGATCAACTACAGTGGTATATTTTATTTAACTTATTACGCGAGGATGGATAGGTCAATAGCTAAGCCAAGCATAAAAAACTGTGAAATGATAAATATAATAGCACAAAATGAAATAGATAAAGTGAGAACGGTATGTTTACTAGAGCGAAGGAGGGCAAGGAGGGCAGAAGCCATGGAAGCGTCACCTCCCCCCCTTTCTCCTCATCCCTACCACCTGCCCTGCTGAGTGTCTTCCTTTGGAGCCCTACCCGCATCTAACTGTCCTCTGGCTTCTCTTCCAGTCCTTCCTGCTTACATGCAAGTCTTCTTGAGGGAGCTCCCTTCTTCTCTGGGACAACCGCATCTCTGCAGTGTCTATAGCTCTCACTTCACTGATGGACTCCCCCAGGCCTGCCTTCAGCTTGATGGTACTCAGTTCAGAGGCTCAAATCCATCATTTCTCGGGATGCTAACATAATGGCATAGACCACTGGGATGCTCACATGATGGAAAGAATCACCGAGAGGCTAACATGATGGCATGGACCACTGGGATGGCAGCACGACGGCATGGACCACCAGTTTATTAGATTCCGGAGAACATTTAAGAGAGATAGAGTTATGATATTGCCTGGGATTCTCCCTGAGGAACCATTTCTCTTATCTACCCAGTAAAGATCCTCGTTTCCCCATGAGCATCCCAAGCGGAGAAACTGAGAGTTGATCAACTAGCAGGTGTGGGGTTAGGACTGTTCACAGAAAAAGGACCCACCTCTAGTCAGATCCCCTGCTTTGTACCCCATATATGTTTTCCTTGTGTCTCTGCTTTCCTGACCCATGGAAAAAGTCAGAAGTCTTGGCTTGCACTAGGAAGACCATACCAGGCTTCTCTATGCTGAGATCCAAAAGTTCAACCCATCTTCTTATGCTTCCTCCTCCCAGGACTCCTTGCAGGGTAAATGATGTCACTCTCCTCGTCTCTGTGGCTAGTGGTCTCTGTGCTCATCCCTGGGTGCCCCTGCTCAGTTCTCCACTGCGTATGTAACACAGAACCAGCCGGATCAAGGCCATTTTTTTTCCCACTTTTCTATTATTCCCCTTACATTATGAGACTTACTTTTCTACTATTGCTTTGGACATCCAGGAGACAGACCATAGTCACCCCCAACTCTTTTTATTCAATAGAATGAAAATCAAAGCTAATTACAATTGACCCGTTTATACAACCAGCCTTTCCACCTCTGATTTACTATCAACCTCTGCTTAGTGCAACCTGTGAGCTCCAGACCAATGAGAGACCCTGTCTCAATAAACCAGGTGGGCAGCTTCTGAAGTAGGACACCCAAGGTTGTCCCCTGACTTTCACATGCACATGCACTTACATGCATGTACACACACACACACACACACACACACACACACACACCCCTGCAATCATGGGTCTTACCTGACTCTTCTGCTTCCCTCATGGACTGCTCTATGGCAGCTCTGATGCACAGCTCCCGGGCCCGAATCCCTAGGATGTTGTTAGTGTCTGATAGGGCTTCTAAGACGATGGAGTCAATGTTCAGGCAGGCTGCGTTGTAGAACTTGGCCATGCTAATGGCATTGGCTGTCTTTCCTGTAAAAACATCCAGGGCGTCGACTCTTAGGATCCTCATTTGCTCAGAAGTCTGGAGAATAAAGTACCCTAGGGAGTGATTTCCGAGTGCTTCACCTCCAAGTCTCTTAAGTGGCCAGAGATAGCACCAACAGGGACGAAGCAGCAGCATGACATGAGCTGGGCATCTATTCCTAAGCACAGGGGCATGACAACCAACCCCCTCACTAGGCTTTCCTCCTCAGGTTGAAAAACAGATCGTATTGGATGATGCTAATGTACTGTGTAGCCCCCACTGTTCCTGATTCTGACGGGAAGACACTGTCTTTTCTAACTGTGGTAAAGAAGGTACAAAACTTAGATCTCTTTTCTGGTCTCCCCCTCCCCCCACCCCACTCTGGGTATATGCCTGCGAGCATTGTTATGCTGTTCCTTAGATGAAACTCCTAGGATCTGCCCTGATTACAGAGAGGCTGCTACGGTTCTGCATGGGAGAGTCGTGGCATCTCTGATCACAGTCTCCCCTCAGGGACCGTTGCACACCTGACAAGGGCGTCCCGTGGATGATAATGGCGATGCCCTTCCGGTTCTTGGCCAGGCGGCCTTCTGCAGAAATGTCGATGCCCAGGTGGCGTGCAATTGCCTTGCTCACTGGGTTGCTCTCCACCTCTCCAACCTCCTCTACGGAGTGGCTGTCTGTGCTCTGCATCTTGTCGGCTGTGGATCCAAACCACAATGAGTGTGTGCACAGGCACACATCCTGGGATTTACATAGGGACATAGGCACCAATAGAGATGGGAATGATTTTTTTTTCCTTTAAATTACTCTTGTTTTTTAAAATGCCTACTGCTACAGCAGTCCCTCCCATGGTGCACAAGAACACTTTCATTTGGCTATTACTTTGTGTCCATATTTTAAAGTGAAAAAAAAAAAAAGATATTCATTGACTTAAATTCCACTGGGAGGGATTTCTCTTATTGAAACATAGAAGGATGGCTGTGTGGAGGAGTCTGGAGCTGGGTATAGGGGAGGTGCCAGGACTGTGCAATGGGGAGAAAGTGCCACCAAAGGTCAGGGACAAGTGAGCTGAGAGAGGTTGGGCGCCAGGGAGGTTGGGACCCTGGGGTTCTGCCTTTGTCTCAGGTTTATCGCTGTGCCCCCCAGCTTTAACTCAGACCTCAGAGAAAATAAAGGTCAGAAAAAAACGGTTCCTAGATGCTGGGAGGTGAAGTGGAGGGTTTCTTAATGGTTTGATTGGAGGGATGTCTAAAAGAATGTTCTCCACGTCCTCAGGGTGTTTTTGTTTGTTTGTTTGTTTTTGTTTGTCTTGTCTTGTTTTGTTTTAACAATTCCCATTTGGCGATACTCTTAGCATTAAAGCATCGGGTCTTCCTTAGCCAAGTTAAAATGCAAGTGACTGTGGCAAGGAGGACGCATCCCACACTAAGCTGCTCCACAGGCTTCCATGCTCACAGCATTGTGTGAGAAGATGGGTCAGGTCTTAACCAGAGGGTACATGTGGTAGGTGGGAGGCCGCTGCCAGAAACCCAGAGTACCCCTTTATATGGAAAAAGATGCTTAGATCTTTCTTGAGCAGCTCTTTCATTTCTGCTCAGCCAGAGCTGTCCCCACCCCCCAGCAGTGTCCCTGCCCCCAGCAGTGTCTTCCCCTCCCTCCCCTCCCCAAGCAGTGCTCAGTTACTTTGAAATGTTAGTTTTTCCAGGCTTTCTTCATAGTCATCCTCATCTACGTAGTTTTTGGCTTCAGTTGTAAGATGTCGCTCTTCCAGGTTGGATGTGACTGAGATCCCTCGGCTAATTGATGTCCTCTTTGTGCTGGTGGTTCCTTGGTCAGACGTGTTCATTTCTTCCTCTTCTGCAGGGGAGGGGGGGCAGAAGATGAAAACACTCCGGAAGAGAGTTGGAAGGGGAGAAAGGGGGAGGGGGAAAGAGATTCGAGGAAAAAAGAAAACAGGAAATGGGGGGGGGGGAGGAACAAGGAAGGGTAGAGCTTGAAGGAGTTGTGCCAGGAGGCAAGGGTGAATATTGTCAAAATAAGTTCTATGAAATTCTCAAAGAATTAATTATAATAATAAAGAATCATCCTGTATCTACCCAATCCTAAAAATCAAGACCAACTTATGAGCCTGCTCCAGTGCTCCTTCATGTGCAGTGTTTCAGCATTTAATCGTGTTTAGATACCAAGGGTGTGTGTGCATTTGACCCAGAAACTTGGAGAATTCCAAAGAGCCCCAGAATATAAAGTTTAAAATCGTCACAAGTTACAGGGATTGAGAGAGACACCGGGTGACAGGAATTGAAGCTGGCTTTATAATCACCGGAGCAGGACCCCTCTACTGTGTACTGTGCACATCTTTAATTCTCAGGCTTTCAGAATGGATGTTGAGACCATTCTGTACACAACAGCTGGAGCCTGCTTCCACCCTCACTGCCTCGCCAACATTCCCAGGGTGGGTACCTGACCCCTGTCAGGCCACCACCCACCTCACTGCTTGCTCTTCGCTCTTCCACCCCGGTGTCTCGGTGTCGGTGTCTCGGTGGGTACAACAGCCTGTGACAATAGGTGATTTTAGAACTGAGATGTGACTAGAGGCAGCCGCCCTCCCCTGGGTCCTGGTCAGAAAAGGGAGAGTCCACGGCATGAAAGCAGTGTGAGCCAGAGGTATTGGTGAGCGTCCGGCCTGGGTTGTCCCTGGACCCATCAGCATGGATCCAGA
>NC_034609.1:33865350-33869571 GCF_900095145.1 Mus pahari | reverse complement strand
CAGGGTTTCTCTGTGTAGCCCTGGCTGTCCTGGAACTCACTCTGTAGACCAGGCTGGCCTTGAACTCAGAAATCCGCCTGCCTCTGCCTTCCAAGGGCTGGGATTAAAGGCGTGCGCCACCACGCCTGGCCCCAACCCATATTTCTTAAGTGCCCCAATTATAGGAAGTCTAAAAGAAAGTCATTTTAAATATAATGCATAAATATAATATAATATATAAATATAATATAATGGTAGGTTGTTACATGTAGTTCTTTAATGTGCAAATGTTGACCATATAAACATGCTTTGGATTTTTAATTTGTTTAAAAGTGCATATTGGAATTACAAAAAAAGCAGTAAGTTCTCACGCGGAGAGAAGAAGCAAGTGGAGAAAGTCTATGGAGAAGAAATTGATAAACTGACAAGGGAAGAGGAGGGGAAAGGCCAGAAGGAAGGTACTGTAGGCAGAAGGACGCATGCCAGGGGTGGGGCCTGTTGTGTCAGGAAGGGGGTTGGTTTTGTCTCTGCTTACCTTCTCTTCTAAGAGATACTGCTGGTCAAATTCTAGGGAGTAAAACTCAATGGGGAAGTTGCAGGGGTTCCTCACAACCACCTCGGCCTCATCTCCTGATGCAAAAGGCAGGAGGGGCCCCAGTTCCAGAACGTAAGGGCTGAACTCCAGGCGTGGCTCTAGACCTTGACCCTGGGCCAGAAGTGTCAACTTCTGAGAGCTCTGGCCAATTTGGAACAGCAGAGACTGGCTGTAAAATTTCTAGAAAACATGGGGAAAACAAAAACAAAAACAACACACAATGTAAAACTGAGAACCGCCGAAGGGACAAAACTTCTTGAATCCAGATGAAAGGCGACTTGTTTTGTACAGAGCTGTGAAAGAGCAATCTCTGTGGTGGAGTAGCTGTGTACATCGCATGCTGGGCACTCTGCCAGGGCTCGGTCCAATCGAGAAGGACTTCTAATGCCATTCTCATGCCTCTGAGTTTCCTCTGTGGGCATCATTCTGTCTGGGCCCGAGGCTGTCAGATTCAAACGGGCAGCCGAGGGTACCACAGAAAAGCCAGGGAACTAATCTCATCCATCAGTAGTAGCTGCAGCAGCAACTTCCACCAGTGACTACCAGGAACACGGCAAACACTCCCTCTCCCCTACTTCTCAGTGATAGCTCTCTCATTCAGAAGTGAAAAAATTCAGAACCAGGCTGAGGATAGCTCAATTCCCAGTGCCACAAAGAAAAATAAAATAACACCCAAATCTTGGCTAAATCCTTGCTTGTCTTAAGACACTCTTTTTTTTTTTAAAGATTGATTTATTTATAATATGTATTATGTATATGAGTGGTCTGCCTGCACGTACACCTATACATACCACAAGAGGGCATCAGGTCCTGGTCTAGATGGTTGTGAGCCACCATGTGGTTGCTGGGAATTGAACTTAGGACCTCTGCAAGAGTCATGGTGAGTCATGGTGTGTGTGTGTGTGTGTGTGTGTGTGTGTGTGTGTGTGTGTACATGCCTATAATTCCAGTGCTTGGAAAGCAGAGGATCAAGGGTTCAAGGCCATTCTAGGTGCTACTGGGTGAGCTTCCGGCCATTCTGGGGTACACAAAACCCTGTCTTTGAAAACAATCAAAAGGAAAATATCACCGGGATAAAAACCCTGTCTTTGAAAACAATCAAAAGGAAAATATCACTGGGATAAAAACCCTGTCTTTGAAAATTGTCAAAAGGAAAATATCACTCGGATATCTTAGGCTTTGAATAAACTTTGTCATGGTGGGGGTGGGGGTGGGGGTGGGGGTGGGGAGGACTTCTTGAGCTCCTCTCTGGAGAATTTTTGGTATGCTTGCCATGTTCTCCATTAGGAGTGACTTCACACTGATGACATTTGTGACGCTCAGGGAGGCTTTCTGCCAGGAAGTGCTGGCTGCCGTGATGACTTATGGTTCCTGTGTCACTCATGTTCACAGTCACTGGGTCACGGATGGCGCACCGAGCAGTGTGCTGTGTGCTCCACTTGGCGTTATTAATCTTCAAAATGACCCAAAGAGAGCCATGGCTGCAGCTCAGAACTAGCTTATCTGAAATTTCAGCTTCCAGCTGCTTTTATATTCTGACTTGCAAGGAGGTAAGCACAGGGGATACAGGCTCTGTCTGTCACCTGATGCCCTGAGCAGTCTCAGTGAGGTCTCCTGTAATGAAACCCATTAATATTTCTGTAGCTGCGACGCTTGGAAACTAAGTATGATAAAGAAAGGCAAAAATAGCCGTGTCAGTTCAAATGAGATTTTCCTATTGAGTGAGTTTTAATATGAGACTTATGAAATTTCAACCCCCTACTTTTGGAAGCTTTGTTGGGTTTCAGAATTGCAATAAGGGAGTTTCGATATGGGAATATTATTGCTTCTTTATGTTACCTATGAACAAGCTGCGGCTTAGTCAGACAAGTGATTTGTTCAAAGATCCACAGCCTGTAAATATCGAAGCAGTATGCCACTAACTCAATGCCACTGAGAAAGTTGATGTTACTCAGGTCTGCTGAGCCCAGCCCTCTGGACCACACAGCAAGTGGGTGAACTTGGAGGACAGGCCATATGTAGAATGGGAGGTTTGAGTCTCAGGCAAGACCCTGGGCTTAAGACCTCAGAGAGACCCAGAGGGAGATCTCTACAAAGCCTCATTTCTCTTTTGAGCTCACCTCTTCTTTGGGCATGAATTTCACTTGCACATTAGCCCTCTCGCTGGGATCCAAGATACCGGAAGTGGGCTGGATCTCAAAGATCCGAGTCTTGGGAATCATCTCAGCTTGCAGCTTCCGTCGTAAATACTTTGGCATGTGTTTATCCAGCTGGGTTGTGAAGGTGAGACAGTTAGATCTTATATGTGGAGAGCAGATCCCTTCCATTCCCCACGCATAGGGGAGCTCTACTTCCTGAGTGGCATCAGGGAGTGTACACCGGAGGCAAAAGGGAAGTAAGACATTCTACCCAAGGGCAAGGCATGAATACAGCATTGAGCGCCAGGCTTAGGGACTGGGCAATGGTTAACACTGAGAGTCTTCCAACGGGAAGTTAAGATGATGGGAGGAAGGGCCTAGAGTCCTAGGTTACTCTGGCTCAAGTAGGAAAGGAGGGAAGGGGAACACAATTCACCTTGTTAGTAGACTTTGGGGTGTGGACGAACCATTCACAGGGGACTTGGAGATGGTTGGAAAGCTGGATCGTTTCCACCATGCACTGCCCACACTGAATCGTGGCAAACTCTATTTTGTTGCATGACAGAGTCATACTTGGAATGATCACCGTGGCCTGGAGGCAGAGGTGAATGGTTGGCCCTCCGTACACCTGGAACAGACAGGGAATTACAGTTACCTTGTGGCTTGGAGTTAGGGGAAACCACAGCAAAACAGTGTCTCGGGCTGGAGATGTAGCTTGGTGATAGAGAGAGGTCTTGCCTGGGAGGCTCAGAGCCCGGCTTTTGATCCCCAATACTACATCATCTTGGGGTTCTCAACAGACCTGGAAGGCCATGGTAAACCCAGGGGCGCACTGTACCTTGATGGGGAGAATGACTTCTTTGCTCCCCACAGGGAGATTAGCCCCTTGTGGGTCACACCTCACTTCAAATGTTTCTGTCTCACAGTAAGGTAGGTTCTTTACACGGTCTAGCTCAATGCTGAAGCCTGGACCAAGACATAGGGGGAAAAAATGTTTTTCATGAGCAAGGAAAACAGCACATAGGAGCTGCTACACCTTCTGCAATAGGCTGCCCAAAGTATGACAGAAAAGCCTAGAAATCCCTTCAGTGGAGTGCAGAAGCAGCAGGGATGTCAGGGGGGTATGCGCCTGTCACGGGCCCTGGAAGGATGGGATATGCGGGTGGCTCCTGGTACCTGTTTCGTGAAGGACGTGTTTCTCGGCATGGAAGGTCACGGGGAAGTGGCTGGTGTTGGTGATCTTGATGATGTGGGTTCGGACGTCACCAAGTACAATGTAGCCGAAGTCCAGGACGTACTCTGGCAGCTGGACTCTGAAACAGTCAGAGGGATGTCCTAGTTACTGGTCACTTTCAAGCTCAGAAGGCCACTCTTCACAAAAGGAGAGAGGATATGTTCTCTCCTGGGTGCACCTCTCCTTTCCTTTCCTTTCCTTTCCTTTCCTTTCCTTTCCTTTCCTTTCCTTTCCTTTCCTTTCCTTTCCTTTCCTTTCCTTTCCTTTCCTTTCCT
>NC_034609.1:33857392-33865070 GCF_900095145.1 Mus pahari | reverse complement strand
TCCTCTCCTCTCCCTCCCCTCCCCTCTCTTTTCTCTTTCTTTCTTTCTTTCTTTCTTTCTTTCTTTCTTTCTTTCTTTCTTTCTTTCTTTTTTGTGGTGAACAGCTAAGGACTACTAGATAAAGACTAGACACTCCGTGCATATCCTTCACAAGTCTACATGTGTGTTTTGGTCATTACCCAGTGACATGTTCAGTTTGGGGCTCTGGGGAGCTGTGGTATTCTGGCTTTAAGAGCCAGAGTTGCCTGACTGGCTTGAAGCTAGGGAATGCCTGCTAACGTGAGACATGCGGCTTCCAGTCCCAGGGGATCAATCAGGATCTCAGGAGACACAAAGAACCGCTTGCTCCAACATACTCCAAAACAAAGGTAACACAAATGCAAGGGGGGCCTCACTTGGTTAGTTTTCGGCAACTCCGCTGACTGAAGTAGATATCCTCGGTGGTATTGGAGATACCTCTCTGGTGTTCCAGGGCAAAGTCTTGGACTATAAGTCGCTCTACTTCCATCTGGACCTGAGCACTTATCTGAAGTGAGAGGGAGAGCGATTCAGGAGACTGTTCTACAGCATGGATTCTCTCTGCTCATTGTTGGTAGGATTCCGCCCCCCCCCCCCCCACACAAAGGGTAACCTGATTCTCTATGTTTTCCGAGTTTTAAATGTGTACCAAGTAAAGGTTAATAATAAACAAATTTTCACTCACTTATAAATGAGGAAGTTTTTTTTTTTAAAAAAGGTTTTAGATTTGTTTATTTCATGTATATGAGTGTTTTGCCTATATATATGTATGTGTTCTGTGGCTGGTACCCATATAGTTCAGAAGAGAGCCACAGATTCCCTGGAACTATAGTTAGGGATGGTTGTGAGCCACTGTGTGGATGTTGGGGACTGAACTTGGATCCTCTGGAAGAGCTGTAAGTGATCACAGACGCTCACTCATCTCCCTGCGTCCAAACAATACAGTTTAAACATGTTTTGACATGGGCTCAGCAGGTAAAGGGGCATCTGCTGCCAGTGTGTGAAGGCCTGGGTTCACTCAGGAAGGAAGAACTAACTCCTGAAAGCTGTCTTCTTACCGTCTCAGCTGCTCTGTGACATATGCACACTCCCCTGGCAAATACATACATAATAAATGTTTTCAAAAGTCAAAATGTTTTGACCAAAATTCTTAAGTATTGTAGACCTACTGTGTGTTTTCTCTGCATGATTTCAGCTTCAATGGGCATTTTTATAGTCCTACGCAAGGACACAAAGTTAGGACAGTCTCCCTCCGGTTTCTTCTTCAAAGTTTTACTTATGTGAAGATGTGTGTCTGTGGTTATATGCACTTGAGCCCAGAGGTCCACAGTGGCCAGAGGCACTGGATCCCCTGAAGTCAGTGTTGCAGGCAGAGAAGGTTTCCTATTGCCGAGGGTAGTGTTTAACGCAGATTCATGAGAGTCCTCAATGACCAGAATAAATGATGCTGAGTGCTCAGCTCTGGATGGTGCAACAATGTTACTTTCTCCCTTCACAAAGGCTCAGGAGACATCTTGGAAGAGCTGGATTAAAGAGTGTGAGATCATAGGCGGTTGGGGGGAGGGGCGTTGCCATAAAGGGCTGGCTTCGGGACACGGCACGGATGATACACACAGGAGCACACAAGTTCTGTGGTTACCTGCACAACTAGATCAAGCCAGTTAAAAATTCCAGCACTGAGTGAGGAGGGATTCCCAGTGCCTCACCCCTCGCTGAGCAGACAATGGGTGTTTGATGGCTGCCAATGGAGGGAGACTTTTCCTGGGAAGAGGTGGATCTCGGTAGGTTGTTCATGTCCCAGTAGATGACGTTATACATATAAACACACAGGCTGCTCTAATTAGATTTGGATGGTTTGAAAAGAGGGAGCAGGAAGTTGGGAGACAGATGGGAGATGGGGGGGGGAAGACTGGATGGGAGATGGGGGGGAAGACTGGATGGGAGATGGGGGGAAGACTGGATGGGAGATGGGGGGGGAGACTGGAAGGAGTGGGCGGGAGATGCATAGGTGACTAAAATACTTTGTAAATGTGTATGAAATCCCCCACAAAATTAAAAAAAAGCAATTCTATGCTTAGTAATGGACCATCTTGATTCATCTCCCCTCTCCCCTTTCCTACAAAAACTTGATTTTCCTCCTAAGTTTCCTCTCCCAATACACTCTTCTTTATGATACATGCAAGTGAAATATCGTCCCTACCTTGTTCCATAGCTAATCAACCCTGACCATCCCAGGTCTGGAATAGTCCCTGTCTCGGCCCAGCCCTCCCTTCCGGGGGCGTCATAATCACTACTACCTTTCACCTAGAGTCATCCCAAGAGCTTGAAAAAGCCTCTGTCGCCTCCTATCTGCTCTGGTTCCATTAAGCCCTGTCCCCTCATAGCTCCACAAGAAGCTACAGGGATCTTTCAGAGATGCAAACTTAATTATGCCGTAGCACTTCCATTTTAGTGCCTCCCTCTTGCCCTTTGGAAAAGTCCCAAACTCTCAATGGTTTCTCCAGATAGCTGCTCACCTCTTCGGGCTCATCTTGCCTTCTTTCCAAGCCCCCCTTTTACCTTGGCTGTATCTTTCTCCACTCCGTTTCTGGGATAACCCATGTCATCACCCTGCCCCGCCCCTCTCGCTCCGCCTTCTTGCCCCGCCCCTCTTGCCTTGCCCTCCCCCACCCCGCCCCACCCCACCTTCTGTGCAGAGACGCAACTACTCTAACCTCTGCGGTCTCCTCTTCGGGGAGTTCCTCAGTCATCACCTCGTAGTGATTGTCAGCCTCAGATTCAGTGTACTCTTTTTCTACGTTTTTCTTTGCTTGTTCCAAGAAGTGTTCATACTTTTCATTGCCTGTGGAGGGTGGGTGGAGGGGAGAGAAGCAACCTGGTCAGACACAGAGAAGAGTTTGGCCTCAAACCTCGACTCTCAGCTCAGGGGGGGAGTGAGGAGGAGACGGAACGTTTTCACAGTTCACCTACCCTATTTCCTCTCCCTTTGGAGGGACAGGTCATTCGTGAGTGAGTAGAACTCCCACCTGAGACCTCACTGAGTTTAATGACACAGCATGTGAGCTACAAACTGGTCCTCAGGAGCACAACACTAACAGGCTCCTTGCAGGACCCTGCAGGTACAGAGAGCCAGATATGAGGGGCAGGAAGGAGACCTTTGCCTCATGGTTGAAAATCGGGATCCCTTGCAGGTTCAGGATCTACAAATTGGAACTCTGCTCAGTTCTCAATTCTAAACCTTCTGCTCCTGACAGTCCCCTTCCATGCTGAACGAACTGAGAGAGCGGGTCAGTGGCTTTTCACAGGCTAAGTACCTCCCAGTTAACATAGAGGGTGTGTTGGGGTCAAGTTACTTTAAGTCAAGTGAGTCATGATACCCTTAATGAAGGTGGGTAGACAGTTGGCAGGGGGAATTTCAGATGCTTGGATTGGCCAAAAGTCACTGCAAATTCAAATGCTTTGAAGGTAAAGGTGGGCAAAGAATTAAAAAGCTTGCTATGAAAAAAAATGAGAAATGCTGAAATGAGTCAATACCTGTGCAGACCAACGATGCTCAGATCTGAGTAACTGAGAAATCTCCCTGGTAACCGCATCCTCTATCTCAGGATGCTGACTGGGGTCATCCTGGGCTTCAACTGTGAGGCACAGGGCTTCCCTTCCTGACCGACCCTCACAGCTGGCTCTCTCTACCTGTAGGTTCAGGACCTTCACATTCAAACACTTATGGATGGTCATTGTTCGGGAAAAAAACAGTGCATCTGTGCTGAAGCTGTACAGATCTTTCCTTTCCATGTCCTGGCAATTGAGTGCAATCACTGTTTATACACCACTGCTATTGTATTGGGCACTATGAGTCTAGAAGTGGTGGGTTGAGGTACATGGGGGGATGTGTGTAGGTTCCTTGCAAATACCATGATATTTCATGTGTGGGTCTTGCACGTTTGTGGATTTCAGTAGCTGAGGCCCTAGAGTCAGCCTCCAGCAGATCCTGAGGACTGCAGGCATGTGTGGAGCTGGGTTACCCTTTGACTGAAGTTCTAATGTTAGAGTATAGTGTGGTCTTAGCTTTGTTCACACTCATGTCATATGGAATACACTATAACATGAAAATATATCGTGTTTCCAAGGGACTGATAGTTATAATTTAATGGATGATGCGCTCAGTGGGTGAGTTTGTGACTTCAGGAGGAGGAGGAGGACTGGGAAGTGACCTTTCATCTGAAACCCTGTAGGGAAAGCAGATCAAAGAAATGCAAAGAGGAGGCCATGAAGGGCAAGGGGTTCCCACTGACCTGTGGTCCTGCCCTGGGTCAAGAAGAGACAACTAAAGAGCCTCTAAGCCAAGTATTGGGACCTACCAAGGCAGAATTACCAGACTTGCATGGGAAGATGGCTCTGGGACCACATGGGGCTAGGCACACATGCAAATAGCTAATAACATCTCATTTTCAGCCTTTAGGCATATAACCCTGGAGTAAAGTTCTAACGGCTAGGGCTGCTTCCCTGCGATGGTTGTATTTTGAGATTTCTGCACCTGACAGGACACCAGACTCCAGCTCCAAAGTGAAGATGCCAAACATGTTATTAGGAGAGGAGACTGGGGCTGAAGGAATACACACTTGGCCCAAATGTCACCACATTGGTGTCGGTGGGAGTTAATTGATGGCAAAATTGGCCAGCAGTCTTAGTTTGCAATGGCCACAGTTTGAGTAAAATCTAACTCTTGTCCCCAACCCCTGGCAACTGAGGCACAATATAGAAGAATACTAGAGATTTTTCAGGCAAATAAAATGACTAAACAAAGCGAGCAGCCACTGATCTTCAAAGATGATCATCAAAGAAAACACTAGAAGATTTTGTCCTCCCCACCCTGCCCCCCCAGGGGTGGATGAGTAAGTTATTGCAGTGGGGGTGGTTAAGCTATTGGAGAGGGTGGAGGTACCTTGGAGGTTCCTGTGTAGGTCAAGGCTGATTCGTGGAAAGATGCCCTCTCCGTACAGAGTGATGTTTTCTGGGACCAGGTGGGCGATTTGTATCTGGAAGTTTCTTTGAAAGACCTCAGGTATTCCAGGCAAGTAGTAAACTTTCAACACTTGCTCCTTATTCGACTGGATAAAACCCTGCATGATGGAGAGACCAGAGAGAACGTGATGGTGTGCCCCAGGTTCATGCTTCTGATGGGTGGTTAGACATAACCATGGTGCTGTAAGACAAAACTCCAGGGAAGCAGGCAGCCTAGGGGCGGGTACTAACAGCCTAGGGGTGGGCACTGACAGCCTAGGGGTGGGCACTGGCAGCCTAGGGGTGGGCACTGGTAGCCTAGGGGTGGGCATTGGCAGCCTAGGGGCGGGCACTGGCTAAAGGAGGAATTCGAGGAACAAATAAAACATTTCTAAAGTAGTTTGTTTCTTTCTTAATGCCTAGTTTTTTAGTTCTTTGTATATTCTGTACTCTAGTCCTCCATGGGAACGAATCACTAGCAGAGATGTCTCCCTACTCCTGGTTGACCATCCGATTACTTCACATTTTCTTTTTATGTACAGAAACTTCTAAGATTCAGAAAGCCCATTTGTCCACTGATGCTGTTACTTCCCGTGCTACTGGGGTCTTACTCAGAAAGCTCTCACCTGTACGTATGTTTGAAATGAGCTTTTTCCTTTAGCAATTTAGCAGTACCGGGATGGACTTGAACTCACCGAGATCTGCCCGCCTCTGTCTCTCAAAAGTGTGCACCACTGAACCCTGCCAGACACTAGCAAGCTGTATGTTGAGGTCTTTGATCCATTTAGGGTTGAGTTTTGTGAAGGGTCAGGGGTAAGAATCTGGTTTTATTTTTCTACCTATTGAAATCCAGCTTTCCTCACGCCAGTTGTTGAAGGTACTATCTTTCCTCTCATGTGTACTTTTGGCATCTTTGTATAAAAAATAATAAGGTAACTGTATTTGCATGGATTTATACCTTGGCTGTCAATTCTATTCTGCTGATCTCGGTTTCTGTTCTATTTTATTATTATTATTCTTATTTTTGTCCCCGTGCCATATTGCTTCTATCCCTCTGACTCTGTAGTTGATCATTTGAAAGCAGCTTTGGTGATACCACCTGCAGGATTATTTTGGTTCAGGGCTAAAACAGGGAAAGTTCTCACCATTGTAAGTCACGCAGGAAAAGCAGACTAAGGAGACACAAAAAGTTTCCTTCTCAACCACAGGGCTGGTAAAATTTACCAAGTTTTGGTGAGAACCTGCCTCACAGGAAATGCTTATACACTTCTGGTGGGAATTTAAGATCCGTGAGCAGACAGGGAAACTGTAGCAATAGGGTGTAGTGGCATAGGAACAGGATCCCAGCACTCCGGGGAGACAGGAGGATTTTATGATCAAGGCCATCCTGGGCCACCTCGTGCGAAAACACTAAAGCCAGCACAAGGAAACAGAACAAAACATTTTATGTCCTTACATAAAGCAGACCGTAACGTAGCCTGTGACCTCGCAACTCTTGGCAGAAGTCCCTAGGAGAACATCTACCACTGGGATGTGCAAGGCAAAATGCATAGCAGAATTGTTTCTGTTGAGAAACTACTGCCTAACTCACTTTCTCTAAGCAAATGTGGTTTCTGACTTAGGCCGGTTCACCCCTCCTTAGGCAACCTGGTGGTTCCCTGCTCCCAGGAGGTCACCGTATTAATGCTGAACTTAGTGCGGACACCAGATCGGCAGAGCACACTTACAGCCCAGAACTCCTGGACACAAGTGATCCTCCTGTCTCAGCCTCCCGAGTAGGTGGAATTACAGGTGTGCACCATCGTGCCCGGCATAAATGTGGTTTCAATGGGAGATGGGAAACTGCTTTTAATATGTCTGGGAAAGGAACATTATTCAGTAGTGAAAATGAATGGACTGTGGTTAAGATGTAAGAATAGAGATGGGTCTTAAAGATCATAATGCAGGGTATAAAAGCAAGCTGCATAGACTATATCTAACTGTACCATTTACATTACTTTATGTGCACTGTATGTATGCCTCATGCCGGTGGAGGCCAGAAGGCCACAGCAGAGTCCTTGAGGCAGGAATTACAGATGGTTGTGAGCCACCATGTGGATGCTGGCACTCAAAGCTAGGTCCTCTGGAAGAGCAGCCAGTTCTCTTAACCCCCGAGCCACCTCTCTAGCCACAATTGTGCTGTTTTGAAGTAAAGTTTGTGAGAGAGCAAACAATCCAGGAGAGAGGCCCCAAGGGCATTTTATATAGTTGGCTGCATACATCCTAAACTATGGATCTGTACAAATATATTAGCTATGGTCCAGATTTAACAACAATAGCTCACAGTTGTTCTGCTTCTAGAGTCCAGTGCTTTCTCCACAGATTCATTTTGTACACATAAGCCAGTTACTGAAGCATTAGGATTGTGGACGAGGTGAAAATAAACCTGTAGGTTAGCAGTCAGGAAGTAGTGTCGAGTGGCTATAAATAACAGTATAGATGATGTTACAAAGGTGGGCGGAGCCTTACATGGGAAAGTCCTACTGGCCACAGAAGTGTTACGATGTTACGATGCCTTCTGCTTGCGCTCTTCTTTCTTCTTCTTCTTCTTCTTCTTCTTCTTCTTCTTCTTCTTCTTCTTCTTCTTCTTCTTCTTCTTCTTCTTCTTCTTCTTCTTCTT
>NC_034609.1:33848200-33856949 GCF_900095145.1 Mus pahari | reverse complement strand
CCTCCTCCTCCTCCTCTTTCTTCTTCTTCTTCTTCTTCTTCTTCTTCTTCTTCTTCTTCTTCTTCTTCTTCTTCCTCCTCCTCCTCCTCCTCCTCCTCCTCCTTCTTCTTCTTTCTTCTTCTTCTTTTTTCTGAGACAGGGTTTCTCTGTGCAGCCCTGGCTGTCCTGGAACTCACCCTGTAGACCAGGCTGGCCTTGAACCCAGAAATCTGCCTGCCTCTGTCTCCCAAGTGCTGGGATTAAAGGCATGCATCACCACTGCCTAGCTCTTCTTAATTTTTTTATCTCCCCACCTCTTTCTATCTCTTCTCTCTGTGTCTGTCTGTCTGTATGTATGTATGTCTCTCTCTCTCCTCCTCCTCCTCTTCTCTCTCTGTGTATGCGTGTAAGAGGGCAACCTGGGGCATCATTCCTCACAGCATACATGTTGGTTTTTGAGGCATGGTCTCTCACTGGCCTAGAACTCATCAAGTAGGCTAAGCTGGCTGGCCAGAAAGCCCTAGGGATCTGTCTGTCTCCATTCCCCAGAGTTGGGATTAAAGTGTGTACACCACCATGCTTGTGCCCCGCCCCCAACCCATGTATGTCCACAAAGCCCAGTCCAGCTACAAAGGGCACCATGCTTGTGTCTGGGGGGTTTATCCCCACCTTCCTTCCCCTTCCTTCTCCTCACTCCTCCCATGGGCAGTCTACAATATTCTCCTTTTTCCCCACTGAGCCATTCTTCCTGTGCTCAGTGACTGGGATGAGGGGAGTCTTAGCAGCTATCTCCATTGCTTAGCAATGTATTTTCCCAGTAAAAACAGTTCTCATGCAATCGTGAGCCTCATGCCGGGTAAATGTCCTTATTTTGTTCTACACTAAATATGCACGGGCAATTCTGTATTCAGCAAACATTTGTTTTCATGATGAGAATTCAGCTTCATAATAGGATAGCTGGCATATAGGTAAGAAAAACATACAGAGAAAAATCCCATTCAGACATGAAGAGAAGTCCGAGCTAGAAGGTGGGGGTGTGTGTGTCAGCATAGCAGCTTCAAGGCTTTGGATCCCAGGAAGTCCTCCTGCAAGGTTGACTTTTGGTTAGTACCTGGGAGCCAAAGTTCTGGAAGGTTCTTGCCCACTCCCTAATGGAGCTTTCTTACCTTGCCTCACTCGTGCAAACAGTGCAGTTTATGTCAACTCCTTGCTTGCTTTCTGAGGGAATCTTGCGATGTGACAGGCAGAAGCATCTATCTGACAAACTTCCAATAACATCTCCCAGCAGTCTCTAGTGAGTGTCCCCGGCTTGTCTCAGGTGTCATCACTAGGGGTGGGGACCGGGAGCTGGGGGCTGTGATGATTAATCTCCATCGCCTACTTGGCTGGCTTTAGAGTCACTGTGGAAAGAAGCCTGTCTTGTGTGTCTGTGGTGGTGTTTTCAGAATAGATACAGCTTGAATGTGGGCAACAACGCCTTACAGGCTGGAGTCCCGGGCAGAATAAAAAAGGAGAAGGCCGGGTTAGTAACAGACAGCCACCTCTCCAATGCTTGTTGACCGTGGACGTGGTGTTACCAGCTGCCTCAGGCTACTGCTGCAGTGTAGAGGATCAGAGGCCATCCTACACCATGACGGACTATATTCCTTCTTAAATAAACCCTTCCTTCCATCCTTCTGTCCTTCCTCCCTCTATCCCTCACTTGCTTCTCCCCTTGACCTTCTGCCTGCTTCGTTCCCTTGCTGCTTTTGTTGTGTCCTTTGGTGGTAATGAATCACGGTGTGGGGGTGACTCTCTGGCTGAGTCCAAGGCGTATTCCTAGAGAAGGTGCATGCGGGATTTGAACAAGTTTGGCCGGCCTTTCAGGAGACAGTTGTTCTAGCTGACAAACCACCCCAAGTGACAGAAAGGAAAGAAACACACTCACATCTTACACAAGCCTTATACTAGTGAAGCATAGCATGAAGAGGGAGGGTTATGAGCCAGTTATCATGTGCTAACAAACAGGCAAGAAGAGCTCTAGCTAGTATTTATGAGCTGACTAGATCCAGATTATGCACACACATGGTTATATTTTAAGGTGTAGACAGCAGCATATAATGCAGTGTCCCCTCATTTCCTTTTCTCTTATACCTAGTAGGTATTAGAATCAACACCGCATTAGCGCATCTAGAATTGCTGCATCCCTTGTAACTGCTCTATGTTATTCTGCCACACAATTTTAACACCTTAGTATATTCAGTCTTAACACCTTGGGAGATGTTTAGTTTGTTTCTGTTTCGATATTGGCATCACAGTCTATGTAGACAACAGTCTTATTCACATTTCATCTTGTAAATCTGGGTGCGTGTATTTATGATAATCAGATGAGAAAAAGTTAATCAAAGAGCAATCCTAATAGATTTCAACAATATTTTCTCCACAGAGTTGTACCAGCTCACACTGACAGCAGTTATGTAAACCCAGATGCTGACAAAGGGGAGCGGAAGAACAAGACAAGAAAGTAATTAGAAAAGATGGGAAAACCATTTGGCAACCTTTTATAGAGAAAACACGAGGAAGGAAACGATACCACAGATCTCGGTTTGTAAAAATCCGACGATGCATGCTTTGTGAGCGAGCAACCTAAAAAGAGGCTATGGCATAAGGTCGGAGGAAAGGCGAGCAGAAAGTGTAATGGTGAGACCCCCAAAGTGCGTTCAAAGCAGAAGCCATTAAAGATGAGAGAGAGTCCACTTAAAATGGGCAAAATGGGGTCAGTGAAGAGCATTTCATGGAAGTAAGGTCTTATGGGTCAAGCCAGAAATGCACGTGTACACAGCAAAAAGTTTTCGTATTTATATATTTTTAAAACCAATCCTTTACGGATGCCACATGAGGTATTTGGCCATATTTATCTCCCCTCCAGCAGATGTTAGAATCTGTATGGTGCGCTGTGCACACATATGTGGATGCATGCTCACATGTGTATAGGAGAACACAGGTATTCAGGTGTGCGTGTGCACACCGTGTGCGTGTGTAAAAAGGCCAGAAGTTGACACTGGGTGTCTTCTTCCATCGCCTCAGTCCTTACCTGGAACTGGGTCTCTCCCCTGAACCCAGAGCTCAGTGATTGGCTAGCCAGGCTGGGCAGCTCAATTGGGGGATTCTCTAGTCCCTGCCCACCTGGGCTGACACGCCAACCTGCATTTACAGGCTAACGAAAAGTTGCTCTGTTTGTATGGCTGGTCTGAGAGAATCCTCCAAGGAACTACAAAGAAATTTGATGCACCAGTGGGACGCCCCCCTCCCCACTTCTCTTTAGAGATAGTATCTCATTATACAGCACAGGGTGGCCTTGAGTGTAAAGTCCTACATCCTGTGCCTCCAGAGTGCTGGGGCTTGAAAGATGTACTAGCACACAGGACTCAAATTTACTACCCTGAGGGACATCCTTAAGTTGTGTGTATCTAACCCGTTCATCATGTGTCTGTTGTACCTGGAACTAGGTGTTGGAGGACTTGGTAAATGTTTGTTTAATGACCGAGTATTCCTGAGTCTGTCTATCTATCTGTCTATCAGTCTGTCCACCCACCCATCAGTCCGCCTACCAACATAGGCTCACACCACCTGGAATGGCCTCAAACATGCCCAGTAGCAAAGGATCAGGTTTTCTCTGATTTTTCTGCCTCACCCTCCTGAATGCTCTGAGATTACAGGTATGTGCCACCATATCAGAGTCCCACCTGTGGTGCCGGCAGTGATGCCCCCTGCCCTGGGAGTGACTTGTCTGTTTGGGGTGAGCCCTCTCAGTTCGGACTCACCGACAGAGGCAGGATAAGTGGAACTCCAGGGAGAAGGTTCCTTTGTGATGACTGGTAGTTAGACAGAACATTGAACTGAAAGCCAACTTTCCCAGTGTTTTTCAGTGTGATTTCACGTTCTGTGACATGGTCAAACAGCTGGGGAGAGGATGAGAAGAAGGACCGTTACCTGCCACGCCCACTCTAGTGATGATTCACAACAGGTCTGAAAACCTGGAATGAGTCCTGAAAAAAAGAATCTCAAGGAGATTCAGCCTCCTAGAGTCCTGGCATTTTCAATAATCTATATACACGAACCCTATTCGCATGCTAGTATGATATATGCTCTCTTTCAATATTATTAATGCCTTTAAAGATTAAACTTTTACCATAGGTAAAATTCCCTTAAAGCCAGTGTTCCAAAGTCCTGATAATTCCTTAAAGCCAGGAGCTCAGAATTCAGCAATAAGGTTAACCTATTCACTAACATTCTTCTAGTAAAGACAGGTGAAACCAATTAAGCATCACAAAGAACAGAGCCAAGCCCAGGGCAAAGCTTAGAGTAGCACATGAACATAACCTGTGGAAGTTATGTTCATATGCAAGTATTTACCAAGACCTAGAAAATAGGGGGGATGTGGTATTGCATTATTCATGAGATCTGCCAGAGCAGAACTCCCAAAACAGGTTCTTCCCCTAGGCCCAAAGGAACAATATAATCGAGGATTTACTGGGGACCCCTGACAGTGGGGTTTAACTATTGACTAGCCTTGCACCTGGCTTCCTCCTCAAGCTGCCTGGTCCCACCCCCTGGTCTTTTCATGTATTCAATCCTTTGTCTTGTGTCATTTGTTACAATGGATGTATCCTGACCCGCATTTCTTGTTTGAGTCTATATTAAAGATGCGATGCTCATTTTGATCAATACCTTCAGTTTTACACCCTCTCTCGTGTGGACTGTCTGTCACTCATCCGCTGAATCCTCGCTCACTTGCAACCAAGAGACCCGGTCCCCACAGATCGGGGACCCAAAGTGAGGGCCAGTCTGTGGCAGTTGGCACCTGAACACGGACACCGGGGCAGGTAAGTCTTTCTTTCTTTCTCTTTCTATTTCCTTTTTCTGCTTTATTTTTCTCAAGCGAGGATAGGATTCGTCAAACCGTGCTGCAGACATACTATTAAAACGGCTTCTACTAACGTAATGCCTCATGGGCAAAGCTTCTTCATGTAGTTGAGGGCACAGAGACCACAGCTGATCAGCACGCGGAGAACTGAGACCTCAGTGTCTACATCATGCCTCTCCTCTCGGGGCTCGGGGATCTACATGGAAGAGTGGGGCATCAGGGTGGCCAGAGCCAGATGTGGTAGGTAACTTCCAGACCCAGCAGGGCAGCTGCATGGAGGGCAGGAGTGGGCATAGAATCCCAGTCTTAACCAGGAGCTTCTGGACAGTGACCATTCTCTATACTGGTGTGACACCTGCTATCCGGATCCCGCACTCAGCTGGTACAAACAGGGCTGAATGGAGGAGGGAGCACAAACGTGAGAGTAAAGACAGAACAAGGTGGGCAGGAGGCTGTGGAGGATCTGAGAGGAGCTGGGTGAGGGGTGAATGGGATTAAAATACACTGTGGGAAATTCTCTAAGAAAACCATTATTAAAAAGACTCCAAGATTAAAAAAAAAAAAAAAAAAAAGGCTTAGGACATCCTCAGTAAGTGATCTAATTGGTGACAAGAGGAGGGGACTCTTGGTGACTGTCTACCTCGACCAGGGCAAGGCACTGACCGGTGGGACGGCGTCGCTGCCCATCCCCATCTTATAGATGAGAGATGCTGAGGCTCTGAGAGACGAGGCAGTGTTCCTAAGGTAATGGTGGGAATTCAGATAGGATAAGAAAACAGCTGGGCGTGGTGGCGCACGACTTTAACCCCAGCACTCGGGAGGCAGAGGCAGACAGATCTCTGAGTTCGAGGCCAGCCTGGTCTACAAAGTGAGTTCCAGGACAGCCAAGACTACACAGAGAAACCCTGTCTCGAAAAACCAAAANGTCTACAAAGTGAGTTCCAGGACAGCCAAGACTACACAGAGAAACCCTGTCTCGAAAAACCAAAAAAAAAAAAAAAAAAAAAAAAAAAACCAAAAAAAAAAAAAACAACAAAAAAACAAAAACCAAAAACCAAAATAAAACAAAAAACCCAGAACAAACAAAAGAGAAATGTGCTCTTTTCTCAATGCTGGGATGAACCGCCCGGGTGATGATGGGATTGATGGGATAAAGATACACTTTCGGGAAAACTTATCTGAGAATGACCCCTAAATGGGTCAGCACTGACTCGATCCCTTGCTTGGTGTGTGTCTAGGCCCTCTGGCTGTACTGACGTCATGTGGCAGGGAGCTCAGTTTTGAAGAACTGAAACCCCAGGCCAAATGCTGAATCAGACCCCGGGTCCTTTATGTGCTCCGGCATGGGCAGACTGCTGTAGTATTTAGGCATGGCAGCCGGGTGTCACTGTGCACGCATGCAATCCTAGCCCTTGGGAGGCATAGGTGGGAGGATGAGGAGTTTGAGGTTGTCCTTTGGCTACAACAGTGGGTTTGAGGTAAGCTGGGTCTGCATGACACCCTGTCTCTCAAAATCAAAACCAAAAACATTAAAACAATTATCTAGGTAGGGCCTGTGGTGGGACTGGAGTGATGCAGAGTGGGACTGAGGTGGGTAACTTGGAAACACTGCACGCTGAGGGTATGTGGGCTGTGTGGGACAGGGGGGGTGTGAGAAGCTAGTGCTAATGAGAGAGACAGAACCGGAAAGTGAGCAACTTCTGATGCTTAAGTGGAGGAGGCACCGAGAAGAGCAAGTGGAAAAGACCGCAAACAGGGACTGGATATGAATATGGATGAGCGGCTGGAGTCATGAGGACCACAAGCCATGTTGAAGGCAAACCCAGAACCCCTCCCCCTGATGTCTGCAGTACCTGCAATCCATAGTTAATGTCCTTCGTGTCAAAGGAGTAGTTGACCAGGGATGCCTCCCCCTTCAGTAGTATTTCATAGGTGGGTCCTCCTTCCACTTCACACAGAGCTTTGGCCCGGGCGATGATGTCACAGTGTCCGTAGAAGGTAAATGATATCTGATGGCTGCTGTGTGGCTGCAGAACTCCGTAGAGGGGCAGAATGTCAAACACCTGCAGAGAAAGGCATCCCACAAGGGACCGGCTGTCAGGGTGACAGGGCTGCGGTGGGTGAGTTAAAACTCATTCTTGACTTTCTTTTTTCTTTTTCTTTTTTTTTTTAATTAGATATTTTCTTTATTTACATTTCAAATGCTATCCCAAAAGTCTCCTATACCCTCCCCCGGCCCTGCTCCCAGCCCACCCACTCCTGTTTCCTGGCCCTGGCATCCCCCTGTACTGGGGCATATAATCTTCGCAAGACCAAGGGCCTCTCCTCCCATTGTTGGCTGACAAGGGCATCCTCTGCTACATATGCAGCTAGAGACACAGCTCTGGGGGTACTGGTTAGTTCACATTGATGTTCCTCCTATAGGGCTGCAGACCCCTTTAGCTCCTTGGGTACTTTCTAGCTCCTCCATTGGGGTCCCTGTGTTCCATCCAATAGATGACTGTGAGCATCCACTTCTGTATTTGTCAGGCACTGGCATAGCCTCACAAGAGACAGCTATCTCAGGGTCCTGTAAGCAAAATCTTGCTGGCACATGCAGTAGTGTCTGTGTTTGGTGGTTGTTTATGGGATGGACATTCTTGACTTTCGACTCTCGAGCCCACGTGAAGGTGACAGTGGAAACGCTCTGGGTAGATGGCAGTTTCCAATATGGAGAAGGTGCTGGGAAGCGTCAGTACTGGGTGACTGAGGATCTTGGGGTTATCACTTACTTCTTCTATCCCAATAGAAAGCATCTCATCCTGGTCATAGATCCACAGGCATTCTGGGTAGTCCTGCTGGCTCTGGCTTCTTTCTGTTCCCGCGGAGCTGTATTTTATTGCCTGGAAGTAAAAGAGGGAAGAAAAGCTAGCAAGCACACGCCACGGCTCATCACTAACGCACACCTCTCCTTCCTTGCAAGAAGGAGGAAATACAGCAACTGTGATGGTAAGAATGGAGCGTGTAGGAGATGGAAAGATAACTCAGTGGCTAAGAGCAGGTACTGCTATTGCAAAGGATCCTAGTTTGGACCCTAGCACCCTTGCTGAGTGGCTCGAAGGCATCTGTAACTCCAGCTTGAGTGGATCTGGCTCCCTCTTCTGGCCACCATGGGTACTGCATTCATATCCATATGCCCGCCCCAACACATGACTAGGTAATTGAAAATACGTTTTTTTAAATCTGAACATTTTTTTCCTACGATAACACTTGGACAGTGCTCAAAATGCATATATATGGTTTTTATGGCAGAGACATTTTAACAGAGAAGTTCTAAAAGTAAGCCGTCTGTCCATCAGAAACAGCACATTTTAAATAGTGTGTACATGGTACCTCTCTATCCACAGAGGATGACTCAATGTGCATTTGTGAACCAGGAACAATGCATATAACATGCCCTTGAGAGAAAAGGCATGTTTCATTCACATGAGATTACAGAGGCCTCACGTGAGTCAGGCTCTGAAGGCATGAGTGGGTGTAAACTCACTCTGAGGTCTGAACGTGCAACACCATTATCTGGGAGATGGTTCATAAGCATAATTTAAGGTATTAAAAGTAGTTGGCACATATTCATGATACAAAGTTAAGATACTAAAAAGGACATATGGTTAAAAAATAATACTTCCAGCAATATTCTTTACTCTTTAATTGCAAACAGGTAACCACTGTTGGTTTTTTTTTTTTTTTTTTTTTTATAGAGTTTTTTTGTTTGTGATTGGGTTAACTCACTCTTTTGAGGATTTATTTTGAACTATTTTTATGTGTATGTGTGCATTTGAGAGTGGTTAAGTGCGCACAAGTGGAGGCATCCATGGAGGCTGGAAG
>NC_034609.1:33846582-33848140 GCF_900095145.1 Mus pahari | reverse complement strand
TTTTTTTTTTTTTTTTTTTTTTGATAGAGTCCATCTGATTATTTTCTTCATTCGACGAACTTTTGAGGATTTATTTTGAACTATTTTTATGTGTATGTGTGCATTTGAGAGTGGTTAAGTGCGCACAAGTGGAGGCATCCATGGAGGCTGGAAGATGGCGCCAGATGCTCTGCCAGATGACCTCCAGATGTGGGAGCTGCTGGGCGTGTCCTCTGGAAGAGCAGGGCGCGTTTTTTTTAACCGACTCTCCCATCTTGTCTTCACTAATGCTTACAGAAGACATACTATGGAGCAGTCCCAGGTATAAGAGATAAAATGGTGGACAGAACAGGAGAAAGAAAACCTCTGTCCTCATGGCCCTGGCGCTTCTTGGCTATTCTATGCATAAGCAAGCACACGCACACGCACATGCAGACTCACACGCACATGCAGACTCACACGCACACGCCCACGCCCACGCCCACGCAGACTCACACGCAGACTCACACACGCACACACGCACGCACACGCACACACGCGCGCACACGCACGCGCACACGCACGCGCACACGCGCACGCACACGCAGACTCACACACGCACACACGCGCACACACACACGCACACACACACACACATGCAGACTCACACATGCACGCACGCACGCACGCATGTCACCATTTAAAAGACATAGAGACTGCTGAGTCTGCGACCTGGACTGCTTGGCGCAGGCATCCCCTCACTGAAGTGGAAAAGATAGTGGTTCCCACCACCAGAGACAACGAGAATAAAGCTCACGAGAATGGGAAGTGTATTAGGTGCTCAGTATGCACTAGCTGTTAGGGCTGGAGAGATGGTGACTCAGAAAGAGCGATGGCTGTTCTTACAGGGATCTGGGTTCTATTCCCAGCACCTGCCAGACTGCTCATTACCATTTGTCCAGTTCTAGAGAATCTGACGCCCTCTTCTGGCCTCTGTGAGCACTGCATACACATGGTGCACATTTGTTCATGCAGGCAAAAATTCATATATATGAATATATATAATATATACACACACACATAATATTAAAAAGTAACTATTAGTTGTTGTTTTTATGTACTTCTGCCTTGACAGGAATGGTAGAATACTATGTGTCTTTTTTTTTAACCTAGCACTCTTTACTTAATACTGAAGAACCTATTTGATTTTTATAATAGAATTCCATAGCACTGCCTTGTGCAGATGTAATTTGGTTTATTCAGTTAATCTCTCCTGTTGACAGAATTGTTTCCAAAATGTTCATGCTCTTATAAACAAAGCAGTGATGTACAAGGCTAGTTATAGCTTCACATAAACACAGAGGCATATCTGGAGAGTAATTTAGAAGAGGAAGTATGCATTTTAAATATTGATACACCTGCCAAGTTACATGTCAAAGAGGCTGCACCAATTTGCTCCCCTGCCTGTATGTATGAAAATCTCTGCTTATGCCTATCTTTTTGGCCACGACTCAATCTCAGCTTGGACATATAGTAATTTATTTAGCATTTTTTTCTAATTTCCTTTTTTTTTTCCTATTTCTTTTTTTTTTTTTTTTTT
>NC_034609.1:33766042-33845962 GCF_900095145.1 Mus pahari | reverse complement strand
CTGACCCTGGAGCTCAGCCATTCAGCTAGACTGTGGGGTTCTACCTGTCTACACACACACACACACACACACACACACACACACACACACATACACACACACACACATGTCACCAGTGCTAGGACTGCTGTTGCTGTAACGCAGAGAACAGCCCTCACATGGGTGCAGGAGATCTGAACTCACGGACTCACGCTTGCATAGCAGCCACTGAGCCATGTCCCTAGCCCAGGGCTGTGAACTCGCCTGTGGCGTATACTGTGTATACTGCATTATTCCTGAGGAAGCTACTGACGGCTCTGTTAGCCAGCGGACTTTATGCCGGGAGTGGGAAGAACACGTGACCACCCTGGCCTGGAGATTACCAGTTTTTCACCTTTTGGAAATCTGTGTCCTGAGGCCTCCTGGCCTCTCCCTGAGGTGCTCACTCTGGGGAGAAGCCACCTGGACATGGCTCCCCAGCCTTTCATGCTAGCTCCCTCCCAGGGATGCGCTTGGTGCTCAGCTTCTGGCTCCTCTCTGCTTTCCCTTGCTAACCCTGCCCAGGAGCAAAAGAATCATACTTCTGAGACCACAGTGGACGTCGCGGGCTTTTTGATTTCTTCAGGTCCAGCTTCATCGTCCATAAGGATCGTCCTGGGGAGTTGAAGGACATGTGAGCGTCACTGGGGCTGCAGCTCTCACCACCAGTACAGCTGTAGCTGTGCCCAACCCCCACTTGTCTCTTCCTCTCTGCCACATCCCATAGTAAGTGGAGTATTGCTCAAGCGACACTTTCTCTAAGAGGTCAGCTGGCGGTGCTCAGCTGTCCTCTGCCTTCACAGGTACCGAGTGGGCCACAGCACTGTGCAGTCTCCCAGTGGCCACCCTTTCCTGGGGCACCAAGCTTGTGTCCAGCTTACAATGCATGCTGGGAAGCACGGGCAGTGCTCCAGACCGCTCTCCAATGTGTCCTCGATGCTCAGTGTTCACCGTTGTAATGCTTGACCTTGTCTTTGAGACTAGGAATCACTATGTAGCCCAGGCTGGCCTCAAACTCCTAATCCTCCTGCCTCAGGCTCCTGAGTACTGGCATGTGCCACGTACCTAGCTAAATTTCCCAATTACTCAGAGCATCTTATGCTGAGGACACGGTGTTTGATGGACGGATAGTGTTATTTTCTGCTCTCTACCTTGAGAGCTTTCATCCTGCAGAGCTTTGCTCTGTGAGGGAGTGAAGGGCAGGAGGGCAGGAAGGAAGGAAGGAAGGAAGGAAGGAAGGAAGGAAGGAAGGAAGGAAGGTCTCAGTGCCCCAGGGTTAAGAGCTCTGGCCCCGATCTGAGAGCAGAGATGATTCTCAGCTCTCTAACTCAGGGCCAGTGGTGGGCTGAACACCTAGCATCCTCTCATGCAACTGTTGGCTAGTGTATGGCTGACCGGACAGGGAGGGATGGAGGTTGAGGGGGTAAAGCTTGGTGAGAGGAAAGAACGCAGCTAAGGACAGGCCCATGGGGGTTTTGCCTTCTTACTTGATCGAATCACTGAAGTCCATCTCCATGTACTCTACAGTCTGTGGGGCCGCCAGAGAGCTGGCAGTGACCGAGGTGGCTGGGATGGACTCCATCTGGGACAAGAAGGCGCTGTAGGGCTTCATACATGGCGCAAACCTACCAGGACAAAGAGACGCTGTAAATTACAGGTTGTTGGCTCCTGGGCTCGATCCCCAGGTTTTTCAGGGATCGCCCAGCTCAGCCTGGATCCAGAGTCTTCCCCTCTGAGCATACACAGACTCCTGGGACTCCCCCTCTCCCGTTTTCCTTCTCATTCCTGGTTGACAGTGAGCTACCCCCAGGACTTGGTTCTGACAGAGTACCAGATACAGTGCACTGCCCGGACTGTACGGCCAACCCTGCATGGGAGCAAATGAGGGTCTGCTCCCAGAGAAGCAGAAGGCAGAGCTGGGATTAGGGTGGGGTATGGAGAGAGCCCTGCTGGGATCATGAAAAAGAAGAAAAAGAACAAGATCTGTGTCTTATAACGCTGAATCCTCTGCACCTTGCTAGACACATCCCAATATGGCCCCATTGGCGAAGGTAAAGGGGCTCAGAGGAAGACAGGTGGCTGCACTGGCTGGCACCCCCATGCTTAGGTTTCACTCATTATATTAAGAAAAGCCTTTGGTTGCCACCAAGGTCAGGGCTCACCCTTAATCCTCTTTTCTTTCTGGGCACACGTGACTTTGCTCTGGACTCCTCCCCTTCTTCCCCTATATCTTCCTGTAAGTTTCAGCCCAGTTCACTTATTTAATCATCCCGGTCCCATCTGAAGTCAGCACAAGTTCTTGGCAGGGTCCTCTTGTCCCTCTGGAGCGGGGAAAGTCTCCCCGGTTTATCACAGCTTCTCATTCACGTTTCAGGATGGTGTCCACTCCCATGAGGCTGGGAGTACTGTTTCCCCGGATCTCAGGCACCCCATTACCATCTTCTGAATTCTGCCTCTCCAGCATTACTCAATAAAGCGATTTTATTGGGGTTCGGTTTACTCGCCTATTTGATGAAATTTAACAGATACCCAAGTATCTGCTGGCATGTTTGTAGACAGACTGCTCCTATCGTTCCCTTAGGAGTTACAACTCATCCTCGTGGGTTTGTGCTTCATGGCACAGTGGGTAAGTTTCACCCACAGCTTCATAGAAATGGAACCCGGCATCGGTCCTGACTGGTTCTGACTTCTCTGGTTCAGCATGAACATTTTAATGTTAGTCTTGTTCCATGGAACACTGAGTAGTTCTCACGGTATGGATACTGATCTATCTTCTTGGTGACGAACACCCAAGCTGTTTCCAGCTTTTGGATTCTGCTCGTAAAGCTGCTGTGAACTTTGGTGTATAAGTCTATGTGGACAAGTTTGCTCTCTGCTTTGGGTCTGGTGTGCTTCCCACCAAGGCGCCTGTGTTAGGGCTTCATCTGCAGCCGGGTGCCAGCCACAGGTGGTGGAGGTCCGGGGAGGTAGCATTAAAGGACATAGCATGACACTGCTTTCTCCTTCTGCTCTTTGCTCTCCGGCTCACAACGAGGTGAATGCTTTCACTGTTCTCTGTTCCTGTATTGCTTTGTCACAGCCCCAAAGGAAACAAGACAAACCAGCGGATGGACAGAAGCCCGTACGGCTGTGAGCTGAAATAAACCTTTGGCTTCATGATTGGCTCAGGGGTTTGTTATAGTATTGGAAAACGGAGTCACTCATTCTTTTTGGACAAATTCCTTTGTAGGGAACTGCTGGAGTATATGACCTCTGCATGTTCAGCATTAGGAGCTGCTCTGAGCAGCCACACCGGGCATTCAGATTAATTTAAGCCACTCACTGCTTACATGGTGGCAGCTCCTATAGTATCATTAGTAGGCTTATTTTAAGGGAATGTATTTATAGGAGTACTACAAATGGAATCCTGGCCTTAATTCATTTCAAAACTCAACAGGGGAAAATAAATCAATGCTATTTATCTGCTGGATAAAGGCTCTGAGCGGACGGAGTTTTGCCTGCTGTTTTATGAAGGAGGACCAGTTGGCTTCCCCTGGAGGAAACCCGAGGTCAGCATCATCTGTAACTGGGCTCACTAAGGAACCATGGGCTCTGGGAGGGGCAGGGTCTCCTCAGCCCTGCAGCACAGAGGCTATTTTATTACACAGAGACATCAAGCGAGTGCGGTAGATGTTCCGTTAGCTGGCTGGCAGGCAGGGCAGGCAGTTAAATGAGAGCAGGTGAAGAGTGGGCTGTACTCACACCCCACCAGGGGTAGCCTTATCTTTCTGGAGCTTCCACTGGGCTCCCTCTAGATCAGATTAGTTGACTCTGATTTCTTGGCAGACCCTCTCTGTTGGAG
This sequence comes from Mus pahari, assembly GCF_900095145.1. Taxonomy (NCBI): domain Eukaryota; kingdom Metazoa; phylum Chordata; class Mammalia; order Rodentia; family Muridae; genus Mus; species Mus pahari. The sequence goes on along the minus strand of NC_034609.1, from coordinate 33,842,103 downwards.
GGGGTGGGAAGACATACAAGAAGATCTCCGGAGAGAAACTTAATGCCGTAAAGACTCTTGGCTCCATCCTTGGGCAGATTCAGATCTTGGGTAGGGAGGGCCCAGGACTTGGTTTTAAGTCAGTCCCAGATGCTTCAAGTGATGAGCAGCCACCATGGGTGGGAAGTCACTGTGGTAAGCTCAGGACAGAGCTGATAATTAATGTGGGGTTAACACAGTAGCCTTAGCAGCTAGGGACAGTGAACAACAGCAGAAGACAATTCTGAGCGCTTATTAAATCACCCCAGGTCAGCACAGGTGCCTGGGGAGACCTCTGCTGGGCCACTGTGCATATAATAGCAATCTCCTCTAACATTGGCACTCCACCTCCCCTGCTCCCCCCCCCCCCCATGTCTTCCAGATTCAAAAGAGAGCATGTGGGGAATGTCTGTCAAGGAAGAACACAACTGCTGCCTGCTGAGTGGAGTGTCTGCACACTAGGGAAAAACAACACCTCAGCTGGGAAGCAGGAGGTCTCTGGAAACAAACAAGAGAGTTCAGTGCAAGGAGGCCTTAAGCAGAATAGAGGCTTTAACTTGTTAAAACCTGATGCCCCCACCCCCATTCGAACCCAATGCTGGCTCGGCTCCCCCACCCCCACCCGCACACGGGTTCATTTTCCTTCAGGTATAGATCGGATTCATTTTAGACATAGATGATTACTTTCCTGCCCTGCTGGCTCTCACGGGATTGGATCCCGTTATTTTTAAAAGAGAGTGGGCAGCAATCAAGGAAAATCAATATTGCTCCAATTCTAGAAGATTCGCTGGAGACGCCAGGGAAGGACACTCCTTGGGCTGGGACAGCATCTTCTGAATGTCAAACACAGGCTGATGAGCAGCACCGGGTCAGGCTCAAGAGTCCCTCTCTTCGTGTTTCATTTTAAACCCTGGGGTTAAGGATCAATATGAACCTTTGCTATACACAGTGAAAACAATAGCAACAACAAATGCCACCTCTCTCATTGCCTGTCCCATCCCCTCCACCCCCACTCCATGGCAAGCTGTACCACAACAAAACAAAAGCCCCAAGAACAAGCTTGTGTGCTTTAGAGTCGTGTTGGAGTTCTTAGGGTGTCTGTAGACTGGAAGGTGTGAAGGTCCCACACACTCAGGTCTGGAGAGTAAGGTCCAGGTGATGGGGACAGTTAGCTTTGCAGTGGACACAGTGACTGCCAGTTTGCTTATTCAGTACATTTGGGTTCCGGAAGTGTCCCTTACTGAGGGTCAGAATAGCCTCTGGCTTTATGCAAGGGGCCTGCAGATGGGCTTTATCTGGCTAGACAAAGACAGTCAGCACATGTTACTTCCCAAATGATTGCTTAGATGTTGATGGCCCTTGTCTCGATCGCCCCACTAGGAGGATGTGTTCATCGCAGACCCTGTGGGTGCTGGGAGCACCTTTCTCTGAAGCATTGCCCTGCTCTGACAGAAACTGCCTGGCACACCAAGAAATTCTCAGGAGGTTATGAGCCTTCCTGTAGGAGAGGCTCACAGGCAGACAGAAGACTGGTTGATGGGTGTGAGGCTCTAAGAGTCCAGCCTCCTTCGCAGTGAGAGGGACAAACTCTGGACCCTGGTCTGTTCTCCAGAGCTCCCTGTGGGATGGGACTGAGGTCAGGGTTACTTTTGCAACCATAGCTCCCGGTTCCCCTTCATTCTCTCTGGCTTCCCTCTTCTCTCCTGAGACACTTTCCCCAATGCAGCAACCATCCTGGCCTCGTCCTGGAGGGAACCCACGTTACTTCTGCACAGTTCCACAGAGGAGAGATGCTGGCTTCCAGCCACCCCAAGGCCAGTGGGCCAGATGACAAAGCTCTTCATGGCCAGACTTCCTACTCTTGTCTACTCAGGAAGCCCCGAGTCTTCCCATTTCCCACACTCCGTATCTGCTCAGTTCTCAGTGAAATTCTCCAAGTACCAAGAAGGCTCTTTCTCATGGTCAGTCTGTGGAACATCCTCTCCCTCTGCCTAAGGAAACTCTATGTCTTTATTCATTCCACACTGATGCGACTTTCAAGCCTTAGCTTCACTGTTTTCATTGGGGGCACAGTCCCTGACCCCGAGGCCATGCTATGGGGTCATATTCATGCTTTCATGGTCCAGGCATTGTGATCCGCTCAGCAGCCTGGCCTGTCTCCACCACCACCACTGTCCCTAGCTAGTGATGCTGTATCGAGTTTCAAGATGACACTCACTCAACATTTATTGAAGAAGGAATTCTATCCAAAAGTCCCATGAGGCTGGAGAAGGCTCAGCAGTTAGAGGGTTCGCTGTGCAAACGTGAGGACCGGAATTCAGATCCCCAGAACCCATGTGAATGCTGGCTGGGGTTGGAGGATGCTTGACTGTGTGTAATTCCAGTGCTGAGAAGGCAGAAGTGGGATTCCCTAGAGCAAAGCTGGCTAGTTAGGCTAGCGGAACCAGTGAGCTATGGAGAGAACCTGTCTCAAAAAGAAAGGAAGACAGAGGAAGCTGTCTGCAGGTGTCCTCTGGTTCCCCCACACATACATGTTGATGGCCATACAGAGACAACACACACATGCACACAGAATCTTGTTTTGTCCAAGCACTGCACTGGATGGCATAAAAACGACCACTGTGATCTCTCCCATTCCTGTAAGCACAGATCTTTGCAGAAGATGTTGCCTTCCCCACCCTCACCATCAAGTAGAGCCTATTTCCTTCAGACCCAAAATCTGGTCTTGGCTTCTCTGGCCAATGTTGCTGCGCTAGAAAATGTGATGCCACGCTTAATATATATTTATTGTATCTTAAGGTTAAAAGGCGATTTCTCTTCTTTCTAATTATGTTGTTTTGAACAGCTCTCCCTCTTTCCCCTCATCTCTTTTGTTTCCCTCCCTCCTTCGCTCCATTCCCCTCCCCCTCTCCCTTCCTCCCTCCTCTGAATCCCTGTGTCACAATCTGCTGTTCCTGTTTCTAAAGGGAGCAGATGGAAATCATTGCTCTCAACCATATTACTAGATGGCACGTTCTCCTGTGTCCTAAACTCCAAGTCCCTGCCGTGCTCCCGCATTTACTGCCTGGATGTGTGTGGTCTGCCTACCTTGGAAAGCAAGTGATAGAAGCAGATGCGGCTGCTGGAACTTTCCCTGCTAGCGTTCACTCTAGTTGTGCCACAGGAGGAGGAGGGGAAGCCAATGGGAAAGCAGTCTGCCTCAACCCTCTGATGACATCGAGTTTCCAGTGCCTCCGATTGGCCACGTGTGCCAAGGGGAAGGCGGTAAGAACTGAGGCGCAGAAGCTCAAACCTCTCAGGTCTTAGAGATGGAGCCACTCAGGAGGGGCTCTCACAAGTGAGCGCCCTTTGGGGCCACCCGTGGGATCTTAAAAGACCTAGGCCCGAGATACAACAGGAGAGATTGGGTTTACTTGGCATTGGGCTGTTCGAAAGCCCCTGCCATGGTTCCAGTGTGCATTCAAGGCTGAGAGGCCATGACCCCATCACTGTTGGGAGAAAGTCACAAAGAGGGTGTCAGTGGGAGCCTGCATTCAGTAACCACAGCCCAACGCTGTCCATCAGCATCCCATCAGTTACTTACTTAATAAACACTGCCCAATTTGATCTCTACACCAGGATGCCACAAACCCTATCGCTTTTCAAGTGACAAAACGGAGGCGAACAGTTTGCTGAACTGTGCTAGACTGACCCCAAAGATCATGCCCCCACAGCTTTGCTGGCAACCCTCCTGAGCCACTGGTGTGGGTGGGTATCCCTGGATCGCTTCCGCAGGGCCACTCTCTTGGTGGCAAGTCACAGAACAGGCCTTCCTCTGTCAAAAGACACCATGATCCCCTACACGAGGAACTCGTATTGAGTCATCATGGGCCCTCTCTTATCGTCTAAGGAAAAGAAGACTTCACTGGCCCTTGAGGAAGACACCTTGGGAGCTTAGCTCTGAGTAGAGTGTAGGGGAACACAGTTAACAGACTCTACCTTGAAGCTCTCTAGAGAGATTTCAGTGAGACTCCATTTCTGTGAAGCTCCAGAAGGTGTCCCCACTGCTACACACTCTTGGAAGGGCCGCTGAACAGGTAGTCTGAAATCTCAAAAATGTGTTCAGCTTCAGAGCACTTGAAAAAAATACTTTCAAAACAGGAAGGCTTTAAAAGCCAGTTTCTTTGAGTGTCTGGCCTCCTGTAGCGGTAGCTTACTTTGGGAGACTTTTAATTAACGTGAATATGTAGATGCACGAACTCCTTATGAATTCTACCACTAAAGGAGCCAAGCAAATGTTAATCCGGCCCGGGATCAGATCGGCTCCCATGCTTTCCACCGAATTCTTTAGAAGCTGACTGAGCTCGCACTGAGTCTCCCTGAGGCTGATGTCCGCGGCTGATATTAAAGACACTCAGAAAAGTCTTTAAAAAAGAATGAACCTGTAACAAGGTGACCAGGAGTCTTTTATAATAACATGAAAGCAGGGACAAAGAAAGTTTTATAACCCCCAAAACTGAAATGAAAAAATAAATAAAACAAGAAAATCACCCTTACTGGTTCACCTGTGGGGAAACTGAGCTGGCACTTAAGGAAACGGGAGTCTACTGAGTTACAAATAGACCCAGATGGCAGACACGCAGCATCAGGACCACTTTCATGTTCTATACAGAGGGGGCTAAAGGCCTCCTTGATCCAGGGACCTCCCTCTGCTTGAACCTTGGCTCTTGCAGGTGGGTCACAAAGGCTGCAGGTTTGTTTCTGGAAGCTCAGTGGTGTTTGCAGTTCTCTCAGGCTCTGAGGTGAATCTGACCCCCTGTTTGGACCCCTAACAGCAGAAGAGAGGAGATTCTTGGTAGATGGGTCTGTCTGAAGTCTGGGGCCTTCCCAGAGGGCTCTGAGGACAGCAAAGCTGGACTGATGTGTTTTCTCTTACAGTGGACCCCAATTTACTAATAACTGCATATTTGTTTGTTTTTTTTTAATTTCTTTTTTTATTATTATTATTTTCTTTATTTACATTTCAAATGCTATCCCGAAAGTTCCCTATNCCCCCCCCCCCCCCCCGCCCCTGCTCCCCTACCCACCCACTCCCATTACTTGGCCCAGACCTTCCCTTGTGCTGGGTCATATAAAGTTTGCAAGACCAAGGGGCCTCTATTCCCAGTGATGGCTGATTAGGCCATCTTCTGCTACATATGCAGCTAGAGACACAAGCTCAGGGGGTACTGGTTAGTTCATATTATTGTTCCACCTATAGGGTTGCAGACCCCTTCAGCTCCTTGGGTACTTTCTCTAGCTCCTCCATTGGGGACCCTGTGTTCCATCCAATAGCTGGCTGTGAGCGTCCACTTCAGTGTTTGCCAGGCACTGGCATAGCCTCACAAGAGGCTGCAATATCAGGGTCCCTTCAGCAGAATCTTGCTGGCATGAGCATTAGTATCTAGGTTTGGTGGCTGATGATGGGATGGATTCCCGAATGGGGTAGTCTCTGGATAGTCCATCCTTTCATCTTAGCTCTAAATTTTGTCTCTGTACCTATATCCTTTCATGAGTATTTTGTTCCTTATTCTAAGGAGGAATGAAGTATCCACACAATGGTTATCCTTCTTGGTTTTCTTCTGTTTTGCATAATGTATCTTCGGTATTCTAAGTCTCTGGTCTAATATCCGCTTATCAGTGAGTGCATATCTAGTGACTTCTTTTGTGATTGGGTTACCTCACTAAGGATGATATCCTCCAGATACATCCATTTGCCCAAGAATTTCATAAATTCATTGTTTTTAATTGCTGAGTAGTACTCCATTGTGTAAATGTACCACATTTTCTGTATCCATTCCTCTATTGAGGGACATCTGGGTTCTTTCCAGCTTCTGGCTATTATAAATAAAGCTGCTATGAACATAGTGGAGCATGTGTCCTTATTACCAATAACTGCATATTTGTAACAGGAGTGATTGGCATATATGCTAACACATGTTTGCATATAGCTTGTGATTCCTCCAGGAAGGAGAGAGTGGGGCAACTGAGGGTGGTGGTGAGGGGAGGTAGGACGGGGTTGGTGAGGGATGGACAGACAGACAGACGGATGATGATGATCACAGAATGACAGGGCTTTGCCTGGCTAAAGTTTCATTATTCAAAGCACCTAAGGTTGGCTTGGGGAGTTGGTAAGACAGACACATTTATTCCATTTCCTTCTACCGTCTGTGAGGGAATCAGTGACTGACTGACGAGGAATAAGAGAAGGAAGGGCTAAGACGTGGCGCTGACATGTTGAGAGCAAAGGACAGAGAATGCGAGGCTATGAGGAACCGGAGGAAGTTACTGATGGAGAGGAACAGATGGGGAGGCCGGCTCTGCAGAGCGGCAGATGCTGTTTTCTGGATATTAGAAAACATTTTGCATATTTTCCATACACTGGGAGGGAAAGAGATGAGCTAATGAGAGACTAGGGAGATGTTCAGGTGGTAAAGTTCTTGCCTTGTAAACAGGAGGGCTGGAGTTCAGATGCCCAGCACCTATGTAAAAAGTCGGATGTGCTGGCATAAGTCTGTAATCCCAGGACTAGGCAAGTGCAGACAGGCAGATGCCTGACACTCATAGGCCAGCCAGCCATGCTGAACTGATAGGCTCAGGGAGACAGCCTGCCTCAAAAAATGAGGTAAAAAGTGATTGGGGACATCTGACATTGATCTCTGCCCTCTATGTGTATACATATGTACATGTACTCAGGCATGCACACATACAACATGTATTATACATCGGACTCCAATGCAGAAATTGAGGATCAAAGGGAACCTGGGTGGTCCCTGGTGGGATTTGATGCAGGATGAAGGTGTGGTGGGCCAGAAGGAAGATCAATCCAGGAAGGATGCTGGAGGAGAACTGTACTAACCAAGTAGGTCTTAGGAGGGAGAAGCAGACTGGAGAAAGAGGTGACCCAGAGGCAGACAGGCTACAGAGCAGGGTGGGGCCTTGGGAACTCTCCCATCAGCTTGACCAGTTGCTCTTCAGTGTGGCTGAAACTCCCACCAGACAGAATCTACTCCAAAGTGACCATCAATGTAAACTCCCTCCAGCCGAGTCTGAGCCTGCCCCATCTACCTCCCAATGGCATGCTGTTGGGGGCCCTGCCTTAGTTTATCCAACGTGGCGGTTATGTAAGAACATCGTCCTTCTGTTTCAGTTTCCATAGTTCTTGATCACCAACGATGTGGAATAGCTTTTGATTCTTCGTGGGTCACTCGTATTTTAGCTTCAGTGAACTTCCTGGCTGTCATGTTCTCCCATTTCTAAATTTAATTCTGCCTTTTCCTTCAAAGCTATTCTTTATTATGGATACTAATCATTTGAAGATAATATGCATGCCAAAAGTTTCCCTCAGCTTGTGACCCCATCTTTGCACCCCTTCTGTGTCTCTTTGATAAATAAACGCTCTCAAGTCTAATGCTGAATTCATGAATAGCTTCATAAAGTCTTGTATCTTGAGAAATTCTCCATTATTTAGAGATCACCATTCAATTTCTTACTTTTTCGCCACTCACCACATCATTCAAATTTAAAAATATTTGCACCTCCTCATTTACGTTGTTGACCCCTATGTAATTTGAAATTATTTTCTTTATAGTGTAAATTTAGGAACGCAGTTTGGGCTTTCAGTTCTGTTTAGAACACATCACTTGAGGACTCTTATTGAACACAGCCCCTTCTATTCTTCTGGGTTCAACAATTTCAATTTTGTCATGGTTTTATGAATTTGCCATTCTGTCTCTTCGCTCTCTATTCCGTTTGCCTCTCTGTGCACAAAGACTCTCATTCCTATTATGTTCTTAGGCTTGAAGGGGCTTGGCTAGTCTCAGACTTTAGCAATTTCATGTGAACTTTGAGAAGACTTGTCAGTCTTCTGAGTGAAATTGCATTGTGGATATAGATAATTTTGGGAAAAATGACGCTTTTACTAAGTTGATTCTTTAAAGTCAATGAAAAAAAGTCATGCTCATCTTTATCTTTAGTGATTTTTTTTTTTTAAAAAGATTATATGAGAGGCAGGTTTATTGGGAAGTTGTGCAAGGGTGAGTTCACTGGACCCAAGGGTTATGGTCAGGGGAGTCGCCATGGGGAGAGAAAGTAGGGGTGGGGTGGGGAAGAAAAGACACAAGTGCAGAGAGAGAAGAGAAGGAGAAGAGAGAGAGCATTTTAGTGATTTTTTAAAAAAATGTTAAATTTGTATGTGTGCATCTTTGTGGTCTCTCTCCCCCTCCTTCCCACGTTCCCTCCCCTCCCCGTCTGTGTGTCTGTCTGTGCTCACCCACGATCTATGGTATATGGCTGTGGAGGTCAGAAGACAACTCATATGACTCGATTGATTCTCTCCTTCTACCATGTGGGGCTCTGGGGATTGAACTCAGGTCGTCGTGCTTGGCGGCAAGGGCCTTTATCTGCGGAGCCCTCTGGCTGGCCCTGATACACCACCTTCTTAATTACGAATTCTTTAATGTTTAATTTCCTTCCAGACACTATGCCTAGGCGCATTTTCCCTCTCCTTAAGGACACAGTGGATTGCTCCTTGCGGAGGGTTGATGGGACGCCCGGGGCGGTTTTGTTGGTAAAGCTTGTTTCTGCTGAGTAGTTTCTGGCTGCTTACACCTCTCTTAATTAAAGCCCTCCTGTAGCTTGTGACATTTTGAAACTAAATCAAACTTTCCACCATAGTTCACAGCCCCTCCCTGGTCTGCCCTATAGAGCTTTCTAGCTAAACAGCTTTCTTTTGCTGATGCTAGGCTTCGGGGGTCGACAGTCTAATTTAATCAATTGTTTCCTCCTTGGCTTCATGGTTTTTAAAGTAGATCCTGTCATAGGTCAGACTTGTCTCCCCGAAATTCTTATGGTGAACTCCTAATTCGTAATAACTCAGAAAGCGACAGTATTTAGAGAGAGCACCTTGTTAGAGGTCCTTAAGTCAAAGCAAAGCTCTAACCCCGCGTGGCTTGAGTATTTCCAGGGAGGGCAAGTAGCCTGGTGCCTGCAGAGGGAAGGTGTCCGTCCTGAAGGTACAGGAAAGCCGGTGGTCGGCCAGCCAAGAGTCGGGAAGTATATCCTTCCTTCAGAGTCCTCGGAGGGAACCAACTAGGCAAACATCCTTGGTTCCTGTATGAAGCAGGACCGTGGTCAGTTGAAGGTATGACTGTCACTAAGTGTATCCCATAGGACAGATACATTTAGGGGCTATAGAGCCCTGCCCAGAGTTTGCAGAGCAGTAGGTATCATCTCTTCTCTCTGGAGCCAACTGATCAATCACTGACCCCGTCCCAGAGACTCTGAACATCCACAGGGTTTCTACACTGACGGGTATTTGCAATGTGGGGAGTGAAGAGCAAAGTAATTCCAGACTGTGGAACGCACTGTAGCTGTGGGGTTTTATGATCCCTATCTATATAGGCAAAGGCTGTCCCCCTCCTTCTCTCTCTCCTCTCTCTCTCTCTCTCTCTCTTTCTCTCTCTCCTCTCTCTCCTTCTCTCCCTCTCTCCTCTCCTCCTCCTCCTTCTTCTATCTCCTCTCTCTCTCTCTCCTCTCTCCTCTCTCTCTCTCTCTCTCTCTCTCTCTCCCAATGCTGTTATTTTGGTGATTCTTCTGTGTTGCTTGGGTTTTACTGTTAAAACCACTGCAGTAATACTTCCTAATTAAGCTTCATGTGAACAAGTCTGATGGGACGAGCGGATGCTATTGTATCATCTTTACATGGGCTGCTTGTGTGCCTTGGGTCCCATGCGCAGTTTCATGCTTGTCTTTACACAGACCAGGAGGAGTCAATCTTTGCATTCCCACAGTACATGGTACAATGTCTGGGCAGAGTCTCCACAGAAGGCCTATTCAAATGAAGGGTGGACATGCTGTAATTAAATATATAGAACAAAGAACTGTGATGTGTTAGCAGGAGACAATATCTAAGGCCAGAGCCATATGGTTAATGGCATCCATTGTGGTGGCCTCAGTGTTGGTGTGTGTGTGTGTGTGTGTGACACACATACCAACTCCCCCAGAGTGGTTGTGTGCCATGTGAGAGTGTTGCCCAGCACATGGGAAATAATTCTATTTATTGCTTTTGGTCATAATTCTGCAACTGTCCTCTTTGTTCCTAATATCACCACATTGAGGCTTTGACTTCATTAAGCTGTCTAAAGGAAATATTTTTTGACTCAAGACATTTTCTTTGTGCTCTGGAAAGCTGTTAAAAGAGTTTTTTCTCATAATAGAGATGTGAATTTATTCCCGCTGGTCTGGTGGTCTTGCCCTATGGCCTCAGAAGCAGGCATGCTGTATTTCATGGGAAAGAGCAAAACTACAGAGCCAGCAGATGTGACAGTGCCTTAGCAGTGCCCAAGGCTCCATGGTGACAGAGCTGTTCCGGGGGCGGGTAGCATCCTCAGTGTCAGAAGGGTCTTCCAGCTTGTCATGTCTCCAGAACACTAGTAAGGTGGTCTCGCCCCTCGGCAAGGAAGGGTGTTGTACCCTTCCAAGTAGGTGGCATCTAATTTTAGAACCAGATGTCCATGTGGCATAGGACTGGTAAGGAGGGAACACAGTGGGTCTTGTCAGTCATTACGTAGGAAGTCTTTGTTCTCTTCTGCCTCGCATCCATCCTCCCCTTCTCCAGTCAGGTGCCTTCCGTATCTTTCTACCCAGTTTGCAATTTGCTAAGGCAGCAATAGCAGAAGAATATATTAGGAGAAGATTCTATCCCCCCTGCCCAATACCCACTGAACTCATCTTTGGATATTTCAAAATCCATTAACCTGCTCTAGAAATCAGCCAGAATTTGGCAGAAGGGGCTGAAGGGCATAAATACCACTCTCAAATGTTGCCCAAGACGAGCTGGCTGCCGTTCTGTTTCCCCTTTGGGAAACCATTCATCCCTCCTCAGAGGAATATTCCTAGAGCCGCAGGGCTGACTGTTTATTATTGTGTCCAACCCAAACTACTCTCTGGGAGGTAAGAGAAGAGTAGACATGCTTGCAGAAGCGTTAAGGGTCCTGAGAAGATACACACTGGTAGGAAGGGAGGAATATTAATGGAAGGAACAAAAGCTTAAGTCAGCAAGAGGTCCCTGAAGCCCTCAAACTCTGTGGGGCCTCTTGGTCTCCCAGAATGGCCTCAGATTGATTTCAGGGGAAACATATCTCAAAGCTCCTGCTGGGGTGCTACTTCTCAAATGTGACTAGGTATCAACATGAGAAAGTGCCCTTCTTGTTCTCTTCTATGAAGACATGACTGCTAATGGCCAGCTTTTGCTGAATGTGCATGATGGGGGAAGACATTGTTCTGAAAGCACTCTGGGTACCGACTGACTCGGTACTCATCCAGTCTCTGGATTCGAGGACCTTCGTTATTCTCATTTAACTCATAAAAGCTGATGTTTAGGAAAAAAATCAGCCAGTAGCTAAGGTTGTATGGACCAGGTGGGGGCAAACAACACATCACATTGATGCAGGGGCCAAGTACCAGTTGGATGCACAGCTGACTTTTAACTAGCACACTGAATTGCTTTGGAGTTGCTGAAGTCTAGGCATTGTCCCTGAGGGATTCAATAAAGCTGAAGTTGGGCCCTTGGACAGAACAAGGAACTGCTTCTAATCATGGACCTGGCTCATTTAACTACAAAAGAATGTTGGGGAGGTCAAGGGAGCCTCATACTGACTATGGCCTATATATTTTTTTTTTGGCTAAGATCTGATGGCTGATCTTCCTTGATTTTTAGAATTACCCAGGAGACACACTTCCGAGTGTGTCAAGGAAAGTGTTTCTACTTCACAGAGGAGGAGGGAAGACTCACTCTGAATGTGAGTTTCACCACCTGAGTAGGTAAAAGGGAGGGCAGCAAGATGACTCAGCAGATGAAGGTGCTTGCCTCCCAGCCTGATAACTTGAAACTGGTTCCTGGGACTTCATGGTAGAAGGAACTGCATCCAGAAAGTTGTCCTTGGATTTCCACATGTGTTTCCCCATGGCATGTGCATGCCCAGGCATGTGTGAGTTTATGCACACACATCTATGTGTACATACATCGATGTAAATTTTTTTTTTTTTTTAAAGGCAAAAGTGGAGAAGGTGAGCTTGGTACCAGCACTCATCTCTTCCTGCTCTCTGATTTCAGATGCAATCTGACTAACCACTTTGGGCTTCTGCTCAATATACCTTCCCTGCCATGACGGACTGTGTCCCTTCAAACTGTGAGCTCAGATAAACTCTTTCTCAGTCAAGTTGTTTCTGGGAGCTGTCATGTAACAGCATGTGCCAAAAAGTAATTAGTGTAGAAACTGGTACCAGGAGTAGGGTTGCTAATGTAAAACATCTGGCCATGAGGCCAAGGAATGTGTTAGTTAGTTGGATTCTCGGAAAGGAGGCCCTGAAGGGCCATGTTTGAAGCTGTGAAAGTAAAGTGCCATGTAGATTCCAGGACGGTAGAGAAGGCAGCACTATGGGATATCTGCCAAGGAAATGGAAGATATGGAGGAGAGCTGGCCCAAGAAAGAGATGACATATACTGTAGTTAGCAGAACTAGAGGAATTTCCCAGGCATGCTGGAGCTCAGATGACATCATCATGAGCCCCAGATGTTAGACACAATGCTGTAGGACTTGTTGTTTGCAATGCTGGGTTTCAGTCTTATTTTGGGTTAATCTTTCCTTGGTATTTTCCCTTCCCCTTGTGAATGGGAATGTTTATTAAATGCTATTGGATATTGGAAGCATGTAGTAGTTTTTAATTTTTATTTTATAGTATGAGCTTACAGTTAAGAGTTTGACTTGAATCTCAGGAGAGATTTTGGACTTTGAACTTTAGGACAGTGTTGGGGGTGTTAAATGCCAGGGACTGACTACATGAATTTTGCATTAAGAGACAAATAAGAGACTTTGGTGGCCAGGGTTGGGATGTTATGATTCAAAGTAGTGTGTTTGGGTATCACACTGAGAAGGGGTATGGCATTTAATCTTGTGATAGTTAATTTTCATTGTAAAATCCACTGGCTTTAGAATCATCTGTGACACATATCTCTGGGTACATTTGTGAAGATAGTTCCAGAGGAGTTTGACCAAAGAGGGAAGACCCACACTCTGGGTGGCACAGTTCTATGGGCTAGGGTTATGTAATAATGTGATGGTCCTATGGGCTAGGGTTCTAGACTGACCAATAGGGGGAAAATGAAAAACACACTTAGCAGCAGCAGTCACCTCTCTTTGATTCTTCTTCTTCCTTTCTTCCTCTTCTTTTTCTTCTTTTTTCTTTTTTCAAGACAGTGCTTCTCTGTGTAGTTCTGGCTGTCCTGGAACTCACTCTGTAGACCAGGCTGGCATCGAACTCAGAGATCTGCCTGCCTCTGCTTCCCAAGTGCTGGGATTAAAGACGTGTGCCATCACTGCCTAGCTCTTCTCTTTGATTCTTGACCAAATGTGTATGTGACCAGCATCTTCATAGGGCCAGTCATGATGGACTGTACCCCCTCAAAGTATGAACCATGATAAATTCTTCCTTCTTTAAGCTGCCTTTGTCATAGCACTGAGAACATTAATATACCTTGCTGTGGCCTTGATGAGTCCAGCCTGGTATAAGAGGGTTTTCTATGCCTTCTCAAGAGATGAGAAATTCTGGATTTATCATCTTGGTGTCTGAGGGTTCTTTGGCTCCCATATTTTAGGATTCTGGGGGGGCGGTTGTTGTACTTGCTACAAGACCATAGAAGAGTAGAAGGGGCCCTTAGTGAGCCTAAAATCAATTACTAAGGTAGGAGAGCTCAGTGTGTCTTATGGACATGTATGTTTTATGGAGAACACTTGTTTAATTATGAAACTTCCATTAGGACTAGAGATTACCCCCATTATAGGGGCTAAGAGTTCAGGGCACGGGGTTATAAGGGCTAGAGGACAGAGCCTGGATTCCAACTGGCTTTGTCTGGCTCTGTAGCTCAGGACCCCCAACACCATGAATTCAGTACATCTTAGAAAAGTTCTATTTTCTCAAGCAAAAGAATTAGAGGAATGATGAAGACAGAAAATCAGACTTCCTCTCTCCTCCCCCCTCCCCCCTTGCAGAGCTCCCAATTCCTCTCCCAATTACATTGAGTGACTGGTGCTCACCCCGCAACTGAACGAGAAAGCTCTGTTGCGACGGGCACTTGGTTCCCTCGGGCTCTCATGTTTGATTTATCAGTAATCTAATTTGGAAATGAAAAGCCCAAGTGGTCCGTGGAGACTACTCAGACCCCTTGCTCGGAGTCCTAGCGCTGGGCTCAGCTTTGTAGCTGTGAGACGAGGTAGAGCTGCACCCTGGGTGTGACCCTCACCTGGCGTCTACATCTCTAGTCTGGTTTCTTAAAAGCAAAGGACACTTCAAGGGTAGACATTTCCTCCATCCATTCTTATATGCCCTGCTGAAGCATCTTGAGGTTTTCAGATAGACTGAGGGGACAAACCCAATGAAAGACGCATGCCCCCAAGGGAGGCCCCAGCCCTTTAACATTACCCTTGTTACATGCATATGTGTGATGTACATATGCATATGTGATGGGCTACCATTATCCACAAGCAATCTAGATTATTGTCATGGGATCGGCATGTGTCTAACGCAGTGACTGGCACTTTCTGATTCTGAGTACTTATTTAGCATACTTGTTCATTTTGCTTATTTGGTTTATTTTTAATTTTTTAAAAACAACATCACCCATGATAATTGGTGGTGGTGGTGGTGGCGGCAGGGGTGGGGGAGGGAGGCATGGGTGTGTGCACATGTACACACGAACGTGGATATGGAAGCCAGAGGACAACTTTCAGGGCTCCGTTCTCTCCTGGCACTGTGTCACTTGGCACTGTGTCACCTGGTGATCACCAGGCCTGCTTGCCAAGTGCTTTCTCCTCCCCTGAGCTCTCTCACCAAACCTTTCTTTCTTTGTTCTTATGTGTGACATGGGGGCTAACTTAGAAGGAAATGTATCCTCAAATAGGGGAGATAGTTCAAATGAGTAAGAATTATTTATAAAATTATGCACACACACATACCTGTACACATCTGCACACACATTCTACTTACCCAGAGGGTGTCTAGGGACCTTCATACTGTCTATACAGGACCAAAAAAAAAAAAAAAAAAAAAAAGACCTATATATTTGCTTTCATTCCTCTCGCCAGCCACAAAGCTCAGAAGAATTCTAACTGGAAAGGAAAGGTTAGCATAGATACGTCTGATAAAATGACCTTTAACCAGTGTTCTTCTGTTTTTCTGATGGCACACACAGAGACTTTCTGGAGGGCAGGTGGCATTTTTGGTTCTATGTGACATTTATGCCATGAGCTTTTTTATTTGGCGGGTGCCAGGAAGCTGACAGAAGAGATCCTTAAACAAGTTATGAAAAAACCATCTTCCTCTTGCCGCAATAACCAGGAGGGGATGCTGACTAGCTCGGAGTACTGCCAGGCTTTGGGGCTCCAGAGATACCAGGGAGGATGTCATGGCCAGCCTCGTGGGGATTAAGAGTCAACTGGAAGGATGGATCCTGAGCTGTAAGAACAGGTGTGACATACACCAAGAAAGTCAAGGGACCAGGGCTCACAGGAAAGGCTCTGCCCAGAGCAGGAGCCTCAGAGGAGACTCTTCTGAGGAAGACTAGAAGCTAAGACTAGAGGACTGACCAGGAGGAAGCTAGGAGAGAGTGGGGAAGAGCGCTCAGCAGAGAGGAGACAGTTACACAGGAACAGCTCTGGATGGGGCAGTGAAGGAAACAGAAGACGGTCTTGTGGTGTGTACTGAGAGAAAACCAACTAGGAAGAATGCAGGGACCAGGCTGGGCCAAGGATCACTGCATATCACCCCAAGTACCTTGCACTCGATTCTGCAGAGCATAGGTAGTCTGAATCATTACGGGCGTAAGCCAGGGGAGACACATGCATGCTCTTTACTAGGACCCTGAGCAGAAATGAGACTGTGGTGCACGTGTGGAAGCAGAGGACCCAGGAAGGGGGCTGTCACAACCACCCACATCACAGGTGATGGTGAATAAAATAGAGCAGTGGAGATGAAGAAGGTGGCTTTTATAAGGTACAGCAGGTGGGTTTGATGCAGTGGGTGGGGCTTGGATGAAGGCTGATTCTGGTCCTTCCTGGGGAATAGTGATGTCACTTGCTGGGACAAGGAGCCCTGGAGGAGAGGGTGAGGAACAAAGAAACAGGGGTGGGGTGGGGGGCAAGAATTGCCATATGTTGCCCATGAGTGACTTGGGAGACAGCCAAGGGAAGAAGACATGGAGAGTGCAGTGAACTTAGAGCTGTAGTAGAGGGGACCAGAGTCTCAGCAGCAGAGGTGGGCTGAAGCTATTAGGAGGCTCAGTCACTGGGAAGAGGGGATGATTGCTGGCAGAGCTGACAAGGAAGGGCAGAGCGGTGGGGAGAACAGCAGGGGGATATGGAAAGGGTGACCAGCTACTGTTATCAAGTTATTGTTCTGAACACCTCTGACTCTGTCCCTCTCTTGATGTCTCCACTGCTCTAGGAGTTTAAATTCTGTGTGGCACACTGAGCTGTTACACACAACATCCTCCATTATCTCTTCTCATCCAAGGAAGGCCAAGCTCTTGCCATGCTGGCAGATTCACTTTGCCTCTTCTCTGAGTCCATTCTTGGCCAAGGCCAGTGGCCCTCCCTATCCTCAGCTCCCTCGGCTTCAGTGTGGCACACAAGTGTGCCAAGTATGTGGCCAGGACAGTAACAACTAGCACATCATCTTCCTGGATGGGGCAGGCAGGGGGGGGGCAGGAAGTGTGACTAATAGGTCTGATCAGAGTGAATCTTCCCCAGGGATTTAGAAAGAGCACTGGAAGAGCACTGGAAGAGCACTGTCCCAGGAATCCTGGTAGCCATTTGGAGACTGGGAGAAAGGCTGATCTAGGAATGAGATCCATCCTTGATGGCGAGTGGAGCCGAAGGACAGAGAGCTCATCTGTGGTGACGGTGTTATATGAATTTGCCTTAAGCCAGGGCTGGGTTAGACCTATTCTGGCTCCACCTTTTGAGTTTGGCTCAAGGTCCAGGTCTCTTCTGTTTACAAGTCCAGCTTACATCCATGCCCAGCTCCCATGATTCGGAACGCTCCCCTGCTTCTGCTCTGGTACATGTGACTGTGACATCATAGGGCATGGTTTCTTCCTTCCTCAGACCCTGTCTTTACAGTGTGTCTTCCAGGGTTTCCACATCTGCTTCCCCAACTAGCCTCGGGGCAGGGCCAGTTATTGTTCATGTTCATATCCTTGAGGTCACATTTGAATTACTTATCAACCCTTTGATTGAATGAACAAATGAATTATAAGCAAAGACTCTATATAAAGAGACAGGAAGATACTAAAGAGAGAAAGAAAATGGCTAAATATATGTATGAACTGATGAAAAATTAAATGTATCATGTTCAGCACTGGCCAAGTACATTCTCAAAATGTCATTATTTTAATTATGGAAATGGCCTCTCAAAAAGTAAAAAAATAAATAAGGCGTGTCCTTGCTCCCAGATGAAATAAGCTAATTTAGCTGTGCTGCATCAGAATAATTTCACAAAATCTGGTATGCAGAGTGCATTAGGTCAGGTTGGCTGACTCTTTCCATAATTATTTTAAATGTTCATCTACAGAATTTTACTCTAAACCCAAACAGTCCTTGGCATTTAATGAGCAGGCTCCAAAGCTCAGGCCCAGGACTGGCTGCCAGCTTCGATGAGACACTGGGTCATCGCTAGATGTCTACTGAAGACGGCCAGAGCAAGCCATCGTTACCATGGTAACAAGCACAGGCAAGAAAAGGGCTGTTTTGTATAAGATGGGGATTATGTACTGGAAGCACTGACAAGCCACTAAGGACATAATAAGAGGTCTCTTCGTTGAGAGTGGCTGTGCACCCTCCACGGCTGTCAAAACATGCAGGGAGGAAGTGTATATTACTCCATCACTCCTTGTCACGGACTAAGAAAATGGTCACCATCTTCTACTGTTTTCTACTTCTGTGCATGTCTAGACATAAAGAAGGTATGGGCCAGAAACAGAAACCCATCCAAACGTTCAGAACAAGCAATATGAAGCTCAATGGGCTTGGACACTCAGTACATACTCCATATGTTGGGTTTGACGTGCTTATTAGGAAAACTAAGATGGCCCATCAGTTAAAGGGACCTGATGCTAAGCCCTGATGACCTGAGTTTGATTCCTGGGACTCACGTAGAAGGAATAAACCAACTCCTGCAAGCTATACCCTGACCTCCACGTGCATGCCATGGCCTGCACCCCACCCAAAAACTAAATAAAGTGAAACATAATACTGTAGGGGCAGAGGAGGAACGCTCGGCTGGTAAAGTGTTTGCCCTATGAGCGTGAAGACACAGATCACACCCAGAAAGTCTGGCATGGTGGCACATGCCTGCGATCCCAGCACAGGGAAGGTGGCACATTCCAGAGACTCACTGGCCAGTCAGCCCAGCTTCTTTGGAAAGCTCCAGGCTCGTGAGAGACGATCTTAGAAACCACAGATGCTTGCAGAAGAGGGAAATTAGATCCATATCGCATCCTGTACAGAAATCAGTTCAAGTTGGAGCAGAGATGTTAATTTGAAACTTGAGACCCTGACAGTACAGGCACGGGGCTAGGTAACAGATTTCTGAATGGATGCCTACTAGCACAGGCAACTGCTCTGAGAACTGACAAAGGGACTGACTGTATGAAGGGAAAAAAGAGTTTCTGCATAGCAACCCCTCCCCTCAATCACAACCAAACCATCAATGGATTAAGTAGACAGAAAGGCAGGGAGACTGGGGGCGGGAGTAAGGAAGAAGAGGAACCAATCAAAGTGAAGAATGTATGGAAATGCTACCTGGAAACCTATTGGAAGTGAATTCTTTTGAATACAAAATGCCATATAATCTCATATTTTCCCACATTTATCCATTGCCGATACGTTTTTGAGATTATAATACAATCTCCTTTTCTTTGTAATAATAGTTCCCCCTTTCCTTGTAAGCTAATTAAAAAATTACAAACTAATTTTAAAAACCATGGTGGGTGGTACTGGAAAAATAGCACTCAAGGCTGTCCTCTGGCTTCCACATGCATGTGCACATATGTGCATACATGTGCATGAGCACGTGCACACACAGGCACACACACACACACAGACACACACAGACACACACAGACACACACATGTAGCTGTAGACACATGAGCATGCACATACACGGGAAACTCTGTAGCCAATGAAACAAAAGCAAAGACAAACAGGGTTGCGACCGACTGAAAAGGCTCTGCACAGCACAGGAAAAGGCGAACAGGCTGAAAAGCCCACTTCCGGAGAGGGCTGGATCTCACCAGCTACACAACTGACCAGGGGGCTAATTTCTACAACAGATAGGCATCCTCTGCAATTCAACAGCCAATCCACCCACCCACCCCCAAGGCACAAAACTAAGGGACCCATTTAAAGACAGGTTAAGGATCTGAGTAGACATCTCTCTGAAAATGTACACATAGCTAACAGTTACATCCAAACCCTTTGGCATCATCTGTCATCATAGAAATGTAAATCACAACCGCAGGGAGAGAGGAGCCAGCCCCTCACAGCTCTTAGCATGGCTGCTATTCCATAGGCCAAGTGTTAGTGTGGTAGGCACAGCGTCCTCCTGCTAGAGCGTACCATGGGGCAGCTGCTATGAAACTGAGTGCAGAAGCTTTGTAAATTAAAAAACAAAAAAACCAAAAACCAAAAACAGACCTAGGAAACTCTATCAGCTCTGTGCTAAAGCACTGTGTAGCACATATGGAACTTTGGACTCTATCCTTGGCAGTAAGAATAAACATCTTTATCAAACCACTGCTTGATTCTGCAACCTCGCTCCTGGATCTTCATGTAGTCAACTAAAATCAAGATCTTGGAGAGAGCTGAGCTTTGCAGTGCCGTTCCCAGAAGATTTTTAAACACTCTAGGTGCCAAGACAAATGTATAAATAAAATGGAGCATCTACATATAGCAGAGAAGAATATTAGTTTGCTTTTATGGATGGGGATTCTACAGTATGTGACGACACGGGGAGAACTCGGGATGTGATGCTTTATCACTGGGCCGCAACCCAGAGCCGGTTTTTTAACTTCCTTCAGGAGCCTCTATATGGCTTTCCACAGTGACAAAGTCATTTTGGCTTCCTGGCACCTGTGCCCAGAGTTCTAGTTTCTCCATATCTTATCAATGCTATCAATCTTTCTTTTATAAACAGCCATCCTATGATTTATCAAAAATAATCACATTCATAAATCAAAGAGAGGACATGGTAGTTGCCTAAGTTTGGGGAGAGGAGAGTGGGTACCAACAGGCACAAATTAGGCTTCAGTTAGGCAAGAAACGGCGAGGTTCTGGAAGTCTGCTATAGAGCAGAAATGGTGAAATGGTCAGCTAAAAGCCACAATGACTTCATTTTGGGGGATGAACTTTTAGTGAGCTAGCCACTAGATTCCAACAGGAAGTAAATGTTTGCATAGTCCTTCTCAGCCTTGGGGGTGATGGGGTTTTCCAGAATAGGTTCACTTTTCTGTTTGGAAATTTGAGTTTTAGATTCTGTTCTTTCCAGTCAGTGATGACTCATCAGACTGAAGCTCCTCACGGAAGGCTTAGTGCAAAGAGCACAGTTAACCCGGAGGAGAGCTACAAAGAACTAAGTGAGCACAATAGGTCTAGGGGCCTCCTGGAGATGGGTGGGGGTGGGGGAGGGGCAGAGAGGGGCATGGCGTGGCGTGGTGTGGCATACCTGATCTGATTTTCCTCATCATCCACCAAGAAGAACCAGCGGAATTTCACAACCAAGGGGCTGCAGTTGGTGATCGTGATGTAGCGAATGACCTCGGTATCGTTCAGGATGCAGCCGAAATCTATGCCCATCACCTCAAAGCTGAGGTTGGGGTAATGCACTTCAGCACGCAAGCTCAGGTTGTCCACCTGAGGGTGTTCCAGATACTTAATTGACAGAGCCTCTTCTGCCACCCAGTTGTTCAGGTCGTTTCTGTAGGAGGGATCAAACTTGATCAGGAGGTGTTTCTCTTCATCAACTTCCAGTTTTATAGGCTGTAAACAAGATAATATGAAGTTACCAACTCTTTTCTTTTTAATTTATTTATTTTATGTATTTGAGTACGCTGTAGCTGTCTTCAGATGCACCAGAAGAGGGCATCAGATCCCATTACAGATGGTCGTGAGCCACTATGTGGTTGCTGGGAATTTAACTCAGGACCNTCAGAAGAGCAGTCAGTGCTCTAAACTGCTGAGCCATCTCACCAGTCCCCAGTTACCAACATTTGCACTTTGAAAGTTTGACATAATATACAACACAGGAGAGTCAAAATTATGCACATCTACAACACATGCTTGACCTGCAGAACTCTGAACCCCCAAAAAACCTCATTTCCTTATAATTATATTCAGCCCAGATAAACTGTTGAACCATCAGCACACAGACCTGGATAGCTACAAATATGTGTGTTTGTGCATGTGCACATGTGTGTGTGTGTGTGTGTGTGTACATGTGTGAGAAACACAGAGACACAGAGAGTGGGGAGGAGGGATGGATGGAGGGGGCGGGGGGGGAGAGGGAGGGAGAGCAGAAGCACCTCACTGTCTAGCCCTGTCTCAGAGTCATCCCTGCCTGTCCAAGGTCACCTTCACCTGGCACACATGTACCTGGGTGCCATTTAGATACAGATGGCTCCACACACCTCTGCAAATCTGTCTTTGAAGTTCTAAATTGTTTCGAGAAGCAAGATTTTGTAGCAACTAGGCACATCTACAAAGTCTAAAATTTTTATGAAAAAGCAGGAAAATAATTAGAGATCCTTCACCATGCTGTTTCTCAGAGTTAATATTTTCAGTAAATGTTAGTTATAGGCATGATGGGTCAAGAGTTGGATTCTATAAAAAATAGGATTTCATTATATCATCTTATTAAAAAAAATGTAAACTTTAAAGGACTGAAGATAAGGGCTTGGAGAGTTGGCCTGTGGTTAAGAACATTCATTGCTCTCGCAGAGGATTCAAACTAAATATTGAGCACCCATGCTGAGTGTGTACAACCACCCGTAATTCCAGCTCTTCAGGTCTCTGTGTCTACCAGCACTCATGTGTGTGTGTGTGTGTGTGTGTGTGTGTGTGTGCGTGCTAATCTTAAACCAGGAGAGAATTTTTTTCCCTGTAAAGGAGGGACTTAATCACAACAAGAAAGACTCCGGAGTCAGGATGCTTGGGTTCTCCCAGTTCCTAGCTGTATGTCCCTGTAAAAAAAGAGAAAAGCTCAGTTTTCATATCTGTAAAATGGGGGTAATGATAGTACCTCCCTTCATGCCCGTTCTGAAGAGGGTGGAATGAATGTAAGTGATAATATATATTATTCACATAGCATGTGGTATATAAATATCACGATCTCTTCTCAATAAAAACGATGGCTAAATGTTTATCAGTTTTTATTGAAGTCTGACTATAAAAAAGGGGTGGGAACTCATCAAGGAAACATCTGGATGCCACAGGCATAGACCACTACAGAAACCCACAACCAATCAATATGCAGTGTCGTGGAGCCTGCTCTCAGTGGATAGCTACAACATACTCCTGCACCCAAGGCTAAGGCTTAGGGAGCATTGCAAGAGACAGGGTGGAAAGACCGTAGAAGCCAGAGGATTAGGGACTACCTCCTAGCCATGTCACACACTGCATGCATAAAGTCTCACCAACATGACTGCCCAAACGTGAGCTGGGCAAGGGTGGCATGTAGACTAAACAGGTCATATTTGGGGATATATACGCACATACAAGTGCACATATGCAATAACAGCTGATGAGATAAAGAGGCCATGGATTGAGGGAGAGACAGATGAAGGGTCTATGGGAGGGCTTGGGGGAGAAGGGAAAGGAGAAATGTAGTTAAAATACAATCTCAGAAGTGAACAAAAAATGGGGGGCGGGGAGAGGCTGAGCAGCACGCTATACTCTACTTGCCCCTTCCTTTGTGTGCGGGGGAGTCAACCCAGTCTTTGTGAATTGCTACCCAGAGCTATACCCCCAGCATCTGTTTTCTGAATTTTACTGGCTGTGATGAAATTTTTAAAAAGTCATGGTTTAAAATGATCTGATGCAAAAATCCCAGCTGCCAAAGTTGCATAGTTTCTGCTAGATGGACTGAGCATTCTGGGTCAGTGTTAACAGTGGTCTTTAGTCCTCTGTGCAGCATGGATGAATCTCTTCCTTGTTGATTCTATAAACAAGGGGATGAGAATGCTTGCATCCAGAGAGCATCTTTTTGCTATCTTTCTTCTCAGGGGATATTATGGCTGGCTATAAAATCCATGCATCATAATTTCTATTAAAACTCTAGTCATTTCCCTGGTAATATTAAGTTATTGTGAAGTCTGAGGCCTATATAACAAAAACCTTCTTATAATAATAGTTCTCTTCCTTTCTGCTTAGAGACTCTTACCAATGAATCTTGTGACTTCATTGGATGTCTCATTGTTGCATAACCTATATCATTCTGTCTCAGGACAGTAGTGACCTTATTTTAAAAGAACTTTCAGAATGATTTCACTTGTATTAGAGGAACTGGAACAATGAAACTCAGCTCATTTCTCCAGTCATCTTCACTTCGACCCTAGTTTCCCTTGAGTTAGGCAGCTAGCTTTACAAGTATCTTATCTTTGTAGACATCCCACATGCAGGTAGATAAAATCACATTCATGCATGCTTACTATTTATATATGATGACACATTATTCCTACTTGTCTGCATTTCACTTTTCTCTATATAAGATCATCCAATATCTGCTTTTTGAAAATATTTTATTTTTAAATTATGTGTATATTTATGTGGATGTCTGTCTGACTGTCTGTCTGTCTATTGTTTGCTCTTTGCTAATTGGAAGGCTATAGCCCATGCTGTGTGGTCTCTATTTTCTCCAGTGTTTAAGAGTCATTTTCTTTTTGTGAACTCTGCTCTCTCCTAACTTTCTATTGGGCTACGGTCTGTGTTCCTGTTGACTCATGGAAGTTCTCTGTTTTTAACAAATTTGAATTTTTTATTACGGCTAAATGAATAAAAGTATTTTAAAATAGCTATGGATTTGTGTGTGTATGTGTGTGTGTGTATGTGTGTGTGTGTATGTGTGCTGAGTTTCTAAGTACCACATGTGTATGTGTGAACTCATGAAGGCCAGAAGATGGCATCAGGTCCCCTGGAACAGGGGTTACAGTGGTTACGAGCTCCCATATTGATGCTGGGAACTGAACTCAGGTCCTCTGCAATAGGAACCAGTCATATTGACCATGGAACCATGGAACTAATTATTGTCCTGGAGTTGGTCCATGTATACTTTTCTTAGGCCAGGAAGGGATGAGCAAGCTGTGGGCATAGTTGGGTGCTGGAATGAGGAAATGGGTGAGAGGCTTCCCCTGGGTGGACAGCATTGACCCCACTTGAATCTTTTGGCCCAAGTGTCTGAAGAAGAGTATTATTTTTGTTTTGTCCGTGTTCTCTGGATGGGGTTTGGTGCATATGGAACCCCCATCTTCAGCGTTCTTCTCTTACATATGTCTCTCATCTCAGAGATGCTCTGGAGCCGTTGGGCACAACAGCTTCTCTCTTCAAACATCATGGCAACATTTTCTAGAATGCAGATTTTTTATGGCATTTCCCTCCCCCAATTTGCTATAAAAGCCATCTATCTATCTAAGTGAGCTCATTCTTTAGTTACATTTATCCTCTATTCATTTATTTATTGCTGTGAGCTCTTCATTTTTTTGGAGGGGGAGAGGATTCTGTTTTTATCCCATTAGAACCACAAGAACAACAACAGTGGGCCTGGGGTTGGCACTCATGCCTGAATCTTCACTCCCTCCCACCCATC
This sequence comes from Mus pahari, assembly GCF_900095145.1. Taxonomy (NCBI): domain Eukaryota; kingdom Metazoa; phylum Chordata; class Mammalia; order Rodentia; family Muridae; genus Mus; species Mus pahari. The sequence goes on along the minus strand of NC_034609.1, from coordinate 33,817,154 downwards.
TGCTCTGTGTTCTGTGATGTCCCCTGCCATCTCTTCTTCGAGCATGCATGCTTCATCATGGTGGTTTCTTCAGAGCTGAGTCATATTAGCTGACTCTCTCCGAGGCTCTCTAGAGCTAAGGGCCTGCCTGTACCGCTGGTTTTCCTTGGCTAAGTCCCACTGCAGTCTATTTTCTCCCGTGTCTCACTTAGGGCTTACCTCTTTATATTTCTATGTTGAGGAATCTCAGCTGGTCTTCCCTGTCTTGTGGTTGGAGGGGGCCATCTGGGCCCTGTCTGACCTACCATCTCCCAAGTATTCTGTCCCCACCCACTTCTGAGGTCCATCTTGCTGAGTGTGGCATATAGCAAACCTCCTTAAGTCACAGGCTCCCTCATCATGTTTCCCTGGCCATGTTTCTACTTATCCATTGGTAGGATCTCTAGAAAGGAAGACTGAGCTCTTAAAGGTGTGTGTGGGCTTGATTTCTCCTTCAACCCTCCTCTTCCACAGCTCTGTGGCGTCACCTGCCCATGGCTATCTATTCTACTGTAATCCTCACACCCAGCCAAGAACCATGGGGACATTCACATTAAGCTGTTGCTGCTTCCTGCCTCAGATCTGCAGCAGGGACGGGTTCACAGCTTGCACCATTTGGAGATGGACTCATTCTCTGGGAGACTGGACTTGATGAGTTCCTCATGTAAGGGACTTCGGTTGGATTTCCCTAGTAGGAAGTCATTCATTGCCTTGTATAAATTACCTTCATTATGCTGGGCAGGAGATAATGGGTTAGTCTACTGGGCTGGAAGGTCTTATACTATGCATGATTCTTCCCAGTGACTGACACTTGTAATAATCTATTGATTATTATTTGTAATTATCTGTATTTTTTTTCCTAATGGTTTCTGACTCCTTTTGTATTTTCTTTTCTGGACTGAAATTAGGCAACATATTTTTATTCCCTTTCTTTTCATATAAGCTCCTTGCCAAGTTACCTTAGGAGTTGCAGGCAGTAGGGACTTATCAGTCTCACATATGAAGAAGGGTCCGGTTGTGGAGAGCAACATGTTCACAGGCAGGGTGGTGATGTTTTTTATCACCAAGGACTGGTAATCAGACTCCAGGTTAGTGTTAGGCTTCTGGATAAGAGGAAAGGGAAAACGAAGGAACAAAACCAAGTCCCAGTAAGTACAGTGATCCCCAAGGAACAAAACCCTCAACACACACACACACACACACACACACACACACACACACACACACACACCGTCCCAACTTCACAGAGATGCTTATTTCCCTGGGTAGAGGTTTACAGAAATGGAGCAGGAGGAGGTATGTTAGGATTCTGAAACATGAGCTTATATAACCCAGAAAACAAGAGATTTCTGAGAGACTCTTGTTGCTTAATTTAAAACCAAATAAACCCATGAAACCCTACAGAAACCCAGCCACTCCATCAAACTGTCACTACCCACATTGACACACCACCATGGAACAAAGTCTAATAAATCTGATATCTTATAAAAGACATGAGGAATTGATATAACAAATAAAACATTTTGCTCTTGTATGATGGTTCACCCCATGCTTAAAATAGCCACTTTGCAGACTTGCTTATCTTGTTTTATTGGCAAATACTCATACATTTTCCTCGTGAATTTTCCCCAATCAAGGAAGAGGTGATGAAGCCATTTAGCTCTGTGAGACCTGCTGGACAGCACTGTTCAACAGAGAAAGGCCTGGGATGGATCTCAAGTGTGATGTTTTGCCTCAGAGTGGGGTTTCCACATTCTGATGTTGGGGGCCTGCATTAATCTTTGGGTGTACTGAGAAGGGGGTCCTTTACCATCATCATCAGGAGGTGGTCAGAAGCCTCAATCTTTAGTCTCTAAAAAGTGGGATCATTTTGGGGCTGTAATAATAATAATAATAATAATAATAATAATAATAATAATAATAATGCCCTTAAAAAAGTCTCCACATTTTGACTTGCATTTCCTCCTCACTCTGGTTTGATTGCCCCCAATCCCACTTTCATATTTTGATCTGACTGCATCTCCCAGCTGTTCTTCCAACACTGGTTTCCTCCTGTTATGGGTCTTGGGTTTCCTGGGCCCCAAGTGGGCTTGGATGCCTTAGTATCTTTGGGCTCAAGCTTCTGCTTTGGTGATACTCCACCAGCTCCTATGCACTTCCAAGGTTATGTCCGAAGTCTGGCCTGGGACTTGTCCCACAGTGCCAGCCTTTGGTTTTCTTCCTCTAAGAATGAACACAGACATTGACTCCCTTTGTAGAACGAGTTCCTGGAGGGGGAACGCAGCATATTCAGGCCCAATGAATAGCAGGCCACACAGAGAACTGTCCATGTAGTGACCTTCCCTGAAGGCTGTTGTGTCACTGCAGATGGCTCTGAAGTGAAGAAGCCACACTTGGTTGGTTTTGTCACGAGGCCATTTGGAGGTTAGTGATGAGAAGAAACCAAAGTCCAGAGAAGCCAATCTATATTAAAATGACTCCTTCTCTCTGGGCTGTTTGTCTCCCAGATAGCAGTAGACAGAATCTGCTGCTGGAACTTCGTGAAGCATGGAGACTGAAAGTTTCAGCTGGCAGCTTCAATCCCACAGAGATGCAGTTTCATGTCTATGGTGTATGAACCATACAAATGGCATAGAGCTGATGGAGTGGGAAGAGAGAGAACCCCTTTTCCACAGGCAGGGTTGATATCTTTATATTCTAACATACCACACTAGACACACTGCCCTGGGCCAACAGCATATAGTCAGAACACTTGCAGGCTGGACAACTCAATCTGCCTACCCAACCTTCACGGGCCTCTTGTGCATGTTGTACTTCTTCATCCTTACTGATAAATTCTAATGATGGTCAGGGGGATGAGCGGTGTAAAATATGGCAGAGGAGAACTTAAGCTTCTGAAATTTAGGGAGAAGGAAAGATGGGCAGAAACCAACAGCAGGGAAAAAATCAAGAATATCTAGCCTGCTTCTGCCATGAGGCAGGAGGACAGAGATGAAGAGGTACACTGACTGCATATGCTATGAGTGTTTATGGGCTTAGAAAAATTGAGTAAGAAACTGGGCTGCATATTTGACATATATTGTCTTGCACAGAACAGCTTTCAATAAATCCTTGCCGAAGTCCTCTGAATAATTGTTTCCAGGGAAAATATGAGGCCACAAAATTCAGGGCAGCTATTTGCCGATAGATAAACATGTTTTCTGATTACAATGAAGGGACTGGAGACAGTAGTGAGTTCCCAGGCTCTCTCAGAGCCTGGCCGTGTTCAGTGTGTTGTGGGGTTTGCCAGCCTCATGGCTAGCTCTGCTGCCACCCAACCCTCACTTAACACTCACGTGGCCTGCAAGCTGGCAAAGCGAGAATCTTTTCTCCTCTCAATATGCTCTAAGTGCCTAGTACGTGATAGGCATTCAAAACTTTGGTTTGAATTGAACTTGTACATCTCTCCGAGCCCCTGGACTTTGTAACAATCCTTTATTCACATCCTAACACAGCATGTTGCCCATGGGGTGTTCAACACGTTTATTGAACTACGTATGATGGGATGTACTACCACAATAAATGGTCTTGAGTGACCTCCTGTAAACTTTGAGGTGATGAAAAGAAGTCCAGCGGATCCCCCTGTGATGGGTTAGGCACAGCCATACACAATAGTTTCTAGGACAGCAAGAGATCATGGGACAATGCGTGGCCTTCCCAGTAGGCTATGAACTTCACCAGGGAAGAGCTACCCTCACAGCTGTACTGTTAGCATCTGACAGTGTCTGGCATGTGAGGAAGTCTGAATAAATAAATAAATAAATAAATAAACAAACAAACAAATAATGTTCCGCTGAGCATCCAACATTCTAATTATTTATTCTAATGAATAAACATGACCACACTTGTCTTCTTGTTTGAAGCCCTTTAACAGCTTCCCAGAATGAACCCCAAAGTCCCAAACAGGTCTAGCAGGCATGCCTAGGGTATCTGGCCTCTGCCCCATCTCCAAGAGACCTCCATCATCCTTGGAATTACCTCTTTCCAGGATGACTTTGGATGTTCTTGGCAGGTTCTCTGTCTGGGGTCACCTTTCAATTCTTATATTCTCCTAGGCCTTTCCCCCAACAGAAGGCCTCAGCCCGGAGTTCTTTCTTCTTCCCTTGTCATCAGACTCACTTCTACCTTTACTTCAGTCTCAGCTTGGGGTACTTGCTCAAGGAAGTAAACTCGGAATGAACACATGTACAACTAAGGCCATGAACCCGGCTGCTGCTGGGATGAAAACAGTGATAGTCCCTGACTTGTATACCATCCATCACCTCAACCAGTCTCTCAGCTTTGACTGTGTCTGCCTAGTTCCCCAGATTTTCAACACCAATGCAGCCATCAGCTTAGGACAGACGGTCTACTCATTGGTTAGTTATTCCTTAGCAGTTGTAGGGGCTGTATCAGCTTCCTTATGTGTATCACAAGAATGGTAATGGAACCTCTCATGGTGGGATTGTTTTTGTGAAGGACACCTGGAAAGATGTAGGTCCTTGAGCATGGATGCCTAGCAATAGTAATCAGTAGGAGTTAGTCATTATTACTAATTATTATAATTGTCGCTGATTCTATTCCAACCCTTTTTCTGCAGTGATATTTACTCTACCTAAGACAAAATGATGGAGCATCTGCGCGCTTTCATTATTCGTCTGTACCAATGTACCCCTTCCCCTTGGTCTTAGACACCAGGAATGATGAAAACAGGATTTCCATTTCAGAGAATGGAATTACATTTGAATTTGAAGAAATGGCTTACATTTGGAATTTTCAGTTAAATGTGTACTGGCCTCTGAGGCTTGAGAAGAGAAACAACACTGTCTTGCTGACGGGTGTTAAGAGGATACCGGTTAGTTAAGCTTCTAACGTGGAAGCATGGACATGTTGGCTCTGGCTAGAACACCCAGCCCTCTGCAGGCCAGCCCCACTGACCTTTTCCAGTCGATATAGTAGCTGCCTGGTGGAGAGCTGGATGATTGGAGCTATAAACTCGCAGATGATGTTCACGGATATCAGCAAGCTTTTGCCCTTCTGGGCTCCGACGATGGCCTGGCACACCAGCTTCTCTTTGACTTTCTGTGTACAACACACACCAGCAGTTGTGAAGCAACCATCCTTCAGCAAACTTAATGACTTAACAATAGAATATGTCTTTGGGTCCGAGATGGTCAGAGCTTTATAACACAGGAAGGACCAAAGAGTAAATCTATGCCATAAACAGATTGGACTGCGGAGCCCTCATGGTTGGGCTGTTACCGAACTCAACCTTCTAACCGTTTGCAAGCCCATTTGGGGATGCTTTCATCGAAGCTCCAGGTGGATTTAGTTCCCTGGTGGGCCAGGTTTAAAGTCTCTTAAAAACAAGCTTACTCTTGGCAACTACATTAGAAATATGCTCCTCTATACTACAGACTATGTCTCAAGATTAGGGTGTGTGCCACATTCATCCCAGAAGTGTTTGTCTCATGGTACACTCTCGGTCAAAATAATGAGAAAAGGGACACAGTATGTAAGACTCCCCAGGCAGAGGTTCCCTCTACCTCGATTCCCTTTATGCTGGGGAGATGTGTTCTACCTGAAAATACTTTGTGAAGAAATAATTTAAAGGAAATAAGGTGGAATCTGTGACCCTGAAGAAACTGGCCGATGGACCAGATGGCTCGAATTATCTCCAGAAGACAATTTCTTATTGCTTCTTGTTATAAAGAGAAAATTCAGTGTCTCCCCATAAGCCTCCTAAGGAGGGGCTCAAGCAAACATCATATCTCACCTGGAGAGTTTGGGTTTCTAGGATGGGAAAAACTCCTGGATCATTTCATTTCTTTTAAAAAGGTATTTGATGATTTCTAAATGCCACAAGGGACTGTATGGGTTTTAGGTTGAATGTGTGGAACTGGTGTATACAAAAGCAGAAGGCCCATTGCTGGAAAGTGATGTGGGCATTTCACCTACACAAAATTGTGTGCCTATGAAGACTTTGCCTGCATGTGTATATGTGTATGATGTATGTGGCCTGGTGCCTGAAGAGGCCAAAAGAGGGTGTCGGATTTTCTGGAAATGGAATTCTATAGCTGATTGTGAGCTGCCATATGGGTATTGGGAACTGAAACACAGATCCTCTGCAAGAGCAGCCAGTGCCTTTTAACTACGGCACCATCTCTTCAGTCACCCCAAACATGATGTTTTTAAATGGGGGGGGGTCAATTAGTCAGACAAGATTGCAAAACAAACAAACAAACAAAGGAATAAACAAAATCAAATCAAACCAAACCAATCAACCAAACAAACAAAAAACAAGAAAGAGAAGAAAAGAAAAAAGAAATCAGGGATGTTCAGTCAGAACATCTATAAAAGCATGCTATTGTCAGAGAGAGAGAGAGAGAGAGAGAGAAAGAGAGAGAGAGAGAGAGAGAGAGAGAAGATTGCTAAGAGTTAATAAGAAAATTTGCTTGAAATGAAAACTGGGCATGGTTTTTCTACCAGGGATTAGCTGGCTGCTTAGTATCGACTGCTATAATGAGGACACGCTTTAGATGGTCCTTTAAGGTTGGGGTTATGGTAGCTATAGAAACAAAGGGAAAACTGTGTGAGGCTGAACCTTGAAAGCAATGAATGCTGCCATGGTAACCCAGTGCTGTGTGTAGCCTTTCAGAAACCACATCCCTTGTCACCCTTTGATTGCCAAGGGACCTTCCTAAGAAACACATAGGGTACAGCAGGGACTTATTTGGGAGAAAACCAGCTTTCGGACACACTTTCCTCTCACCTTGGGCGTGGCGGAATAGCCTTCAAGTATCACATCAATCGTCTGCCCTGGGTACAACTCCATCCTGACAGGGTGAAGTTGGAACACCGGGTTCCCGCTATCTGTGGGTTCCTGGGAGACCTTGGACTGGCGACGGCTACTAGTAGTAGAGCCCCCTTTTCCTGGTTCCTTCTTACTCTGCTTTTCCTTGGGGCGGAAGTCGTCATTCATCCAGAACAGTTGCTGGACCCGGCGTCCTTTGTTGGTCAGCTTGAAGCGGTAGTAGTGGGTATCCAGGCTAGAAAGGAAGGGCAGGGGCTGAGTGGCTGTTGGGTTTGCCTCTATACTCTTTAGATTTATTCTGTTGGAAATACTTACAGAATGAGTACCCGAAGAAGACATTCCTTTAAAGCAAAAACAAAAACAACCGTTCAGGGAGTCTTGGTTCCAAGATTACTAAGAACTCGTAGTGTGATTCAAGGGCTCCCAATCCCAGAATTACCACTTCTAGGTGAGGGCCACAGGAATGTGGCCCACCAATCCCTGGTCTCCCCCATCAGGTAGAGCCCACTGTAGGATACACAGACATCATTAGCACTCTCTTCAATGAGAAATGGTTCTGAAGTAAGGAAAGGAAAGCACACCAGCTGGAGGAGAAATCTGCTTTTGAAACATGTTGAATACATTTTTCCTGATTGAGATATGTGCGGTGATGGTGGCTTTACTTTGAAGCTCAATGTGATCAACACATTCATATTAAGCCTTGGCAGGACGGAGGGGCCAGACTGAAGTAGAACAGAACACCAACTAGGCTAGACACTTTTCTTAAATTTTTTTTCTCTCGTTTCTTTATGCCTTCAAGTTGTAACTATTTCATTCAATAATTCATTTTTTCTCTAGTTCATGGGTATTTATAAGAGATCTTATTTGCCTAGTTCTTTATGAAGGAGCTGGGATTTCTAAGATATAATGAAAGAAGTTAATGTGGTGTGTGTGTGCGTGTGTGTGTGTGTGTGTGTGTGTGCACGCGCGTGCGCCCTCACGTATGCATGTCCATCCAATTTATCGACTTAATCAAAATATTTGTCTTTAAGGAAAAAAAGCTCATCCAAGGACAGGCAAAGTCCTGCATGCCTGTAATATCAGCATTTGCAAGGTAGAGATAGGAGGATCCCCATAAATTCAAGGTTAACCTGGCCTTATGGGAGGGAGTTTTAGGTCAACCAGGGCTACACCGTGAGGCCCTTTCTGACTAACAGCATCAACAATGAAACAAACACCCCACCTTATCTCCAACTGCTTATTTTTCCTTTAAGATTTTACTAGGCTTTGAGATTTCATCCCATGACATATCTCACAAGTTATAACATCAAATAAGACATCAGGAGAAGTCATGTCAGTTGTCAGGTAAAACCTTTTGTCTCTAAGTATTTGTGTTCATGGGGCAGAGTCAACAGAATAGACTCTACCCAACAATTTAACTTTATGACCAATGGTAAGTTTGGGGGAGAAAAAGTAAACATATATAATAAACTAGTTGGGCCTTTGTTACTTATTTACAGTATGATTTTAATAACCACAGAAACCCATCCACCAGAACAATATTAACCTCCATATTAGGATAGTTGGGAAAAAAAAACCTCCAAATATCTAAGAGATTTGCCCCAAAATATGCAACTAGAAAGGGGTGGCATATGGGCGTTCCTTTAGTACAGGGTTTGGCCAACTTCCTCTGTAAAGGGCTGAAGGATATCATGTTAGACCTTTGGGCCATCCGATCTCAGGCATAACTACCTGCCTCTATACACTCTTCTGAAAATAGCCAGAGACATCCTGGCTGCAAGCCAACAGAACCTTCTTTATAGAGACAGGCAGTGGGCTTTGGTGTCCCTGTCAAGGCTTTTACTGGTTCTTTTGGTTATTTTTGGTATCATGATTATGTTAAAAAGGAGAATACCGGGGTTCAGACAGCGGGGAAACAAATAACTAACAACTACAGTTTGTTTACATATTCATAAAAACTGATAGCTAGCCCCCACATTTCCAGGCAAGGGTTGGCGTATCCTTTGGGTAGGGGACATTTGACACTACTTATAGATTCAGAAGAATCCCAAGCAATTAGACATGGTATGAAGAATATTGTTTTCTCTAGTTAGATTTGTGATCACATAAGAAATTTAAGGAGAAGCATTAGTATACAATGACAAATGCCTTTCCTTATGGCTAAGAGATGAAGTAGAAAGGAAAGTTTTGATATTTACCTGACTCAAAAACATACAACTGGACATGTGCAAGACATACAGTTCAACTCTCTGGGTTGTTATTTACATTGCTCTTGCCTGTTGCACTTTTCAGTTAAGAGCCATGTTTAATAGCTAAAGCAGAGGAAAGGAGGGGTAGATGGGGCTGTGTGACGGACTTCTCAGAACATAATGCCTGTAAGTTGGGTTCAGGACTGGTACATCCAAAGGCCAAAGCAGCAGCCAGTCATTTTAGACAGCACAGCAGCTGAGAACCACAATCTGGCCAAACCCTGGGAGTCAATGACTCATAACTCCATATTGCCCTTGTGGAACCAGGAATGAATCCTCACACATCTTCTCCACCCATTGCACTCAAACCTCAGGTGTTTTATAGCCATACTGGATCACACTGCTCAAAGGGGGCTCTCTGCTGCACTGTTTCTTGTTGAAATAGTCAGACCCTACAGCTTTTCCTGGGTGATCAGGGGACCATTGCTGCTGTGATTGGGGGGTGAGTAGAAGAAATATGATGTCTAAAATGACGGGCTCTGCAATGTCTGCTACTTTGGCAAAGACTTACCTCTCTAGGTGGACTCAAAGGTTACTCCGTATTTTGTGGAGAGGGACGAATGGTGTGCTGAAGTCAGAGAGGGAGGATTATGCAGAAACGCTGAATCTAACATAAAGTAGTCACTACCCCTTTTTTTCTAGCCTGGAGAATATCACCTAGCATCAACAGTCAACTCTACACAGCCTCAAACCTTAGGACAAACAAAAAGCAAAAAGACATTAAAAAAAAAAAAAAAAAAAGCAGAGTCTCAAATAATAGTTTTTTTGTTTTTTTTTTTTGTTTGTTTTTATCTGTCTGTCTGTTTGTTTTTTTTTCCTGGCAGTTCTGCAACTTTGTTTGACATTCAGCAGGTTAGTTCTTATCCACATTGACTGTCTGCAGATTATTTTGAATGTGGTAAGAATCATGCAAGTTATCAATGTGTAGAGCTTGTTTGGTGAATCCTTATCCTCATTGTGTTTTCTGGACAAACATACTCAGATGTGATATGGAATGTTCTTTATTCCCTTGACACAGATGGCTTTATTGAGTCTGGTATCAATGTGCATATCAGGAGTCCACGTTTCCTTCATGGCAAATTTCCAAATTTCTTTGAGTGCCCAAGGAACATGCTTTGGTGAAGTCCACTCCATAGATGTGTTTGTGAATGTTGATGGTGTATTCTCCAATCACCATCTCGTTGATGGCAGAATGGCCCTTCTTCTCGACACCCGTCTTTGTGGGAGCCATTTTGTCAGGCCCAAGTTGGAAAGGCTCAAATAATAGCTTTTATCATGTTGGTCTGTGGGCATGTGTCTAGGGGATCTACTCTTGATTAGTAATGGATGCCAGAGGTCCAGCCCACTGTGGGTGTTACTACTCCCTAGGAAAGGCATTCTTGAGACGGTTAAGGAAATTGGTTAAGCAAGAGTCTGAGCATGAGTAAGCAAGCAGCATTTCTCCATGTTCTGACTTCTCTCAATATACAGTGACAGGGGAGTGCCAAGAAGAAATAAACCCTCCCCTAAGTTGTTTTTCCACACTAACAGAAAGGGAACTAGGGCACGGGATGACAGTGTAGAAATGTCTGATTGTAGCAGATGTAACCAAGCTGTGACTATCCAGTACATTCACCAAGGAAGGAAATGGGCGGGGGGGGGGGGGGGGGAGGCTAGGAGAGGGATGGAGGGGCCTTAGTTCCGTTTAATTAAGACTAAGACACAGGTAATTACCTATATGATTGCCCATGGTATTACCCTACCTAAAATGTGCTCCCAAGTTGAGTTCTGGAGCAAACGGTTTGTCGGAAACAATGGTAGAACCAATCCCAGTGGCCTGGATGGGGATCCGATAGGTGTTACTATGCTTAACCTCCAGGATGACCGTGTCTTTGAACGTCACTATGTCGTCCAGGTTGGCAGTCAGCGTCAGTGGGATGTCATCTTCTGGAGGAACTGCGCCCTCACTGGGTTTAACTGTCCAAAGGGATTTTTTGTTTGCCTGCAACAGAAGACTACAAGTTAACTGGAGTTGCCTTGGATATGTCAAAACCCTCTGCTTCAAATGGCCTGCACCGCAGAACTCAACTTCAGAGACAAACATTATCATTTTATTTTAATTTTTAAAGAACCTATGAAGGTGGATGTTTGTTAACTTTCTTTTTCAAATAGCGGCCCGAGTCTGAAGAGCAGGGCGGTCCTTCAGCTTTGGAATGCTCTGTCAAGATGCGCTGTCTCCTCCCCATGGCGACAACTCGGGTCTCTGAGCAGCTTTTTTTTTTTTTTTTTTTAAACTAATTATCTGCTCTAACCTCGTGATTCTGAGATGCCAACGGGGAGGGCCAGCCTTCCTTCCGGAATTTTCAAAGAAATGTTCCTCTGAGAAGAAGTTTGTGGAATCTAAGTGAAGATGAATGGCTTTTTAAATAAACATGATGGGAAGTCACCCCGGCTTTTTACTGTGTTTTTATCAGAATTGAAAGAAGTTCATTGAATAAATAAATAAATAATATTCATATTAAAAAAGAATTTCATTAGCTAAAATTCTAAGCTTCTTTTTGGAACCCATTACAAGGCCGACTCAGAGTTGGAAGTGACTTTGAGCAAACCTTTTCTGACCATCACGTTGGAAATGGCTAACCCACTCTTGGCATCCCTGGCCACTTTCACCTTGTTCTACAGCTTTCTCCTCATCACTTCCTGTCTTCTAACATAGTACATGCTTGACTTATCATACTCATTGTCTCCGCCCCATGCAGTGGAATATAAGCTATACATAGGAGGGGTTTTCCATTGGTTGGTGTGTTTAGCCTTTCTTCTTTTAAACAAACATATCCTAAGTATCTATAGTAGGATATAGTAATAGCTATACTGCATGTATGAGAGAGTATCTGCAGTATACACTTCATCAATATTTGACAAATGAAGCCGGCTATGGTGGTGCATACCTATACTCTTAGCACATGGAAGTTGGAGGCAGGGGGAGCCAGAGTTCGAGGCCAGCTTGAGCTGAATAACAAGATCCTGTTTCAAAAAGTAAACTAAAAATCGGTGACTGCATATTATCAGTCTTTTATTCAGGCTCCTTGACATTAGCGGATTCACTCTTATGTGGGGTAATTTATTTACTTCTGGTTCTCAGAGCTCAAATTGTTTGATATTTCTTCCGTGGATCAGGTGGAGGTTTGTCTCATTTTGACCCACTATACGTTGTTCTTGGTCCCTTCCCTGGAGTTATGTAGGGTAAAGGGAATGCAGTTCTTGCACTTACTGGTCCTTCAAATCCTGCATCCCAGCATTAGAGGAAAACCTCAGATGTCAAAGTGAGGTCACGATGCCAATTTAAAAAAAAAAAATGACTTGAGCTGTAAACAGTAATTAAAATATGATTTCTGCTTCTGGTGGTTATCTATAGCTTACTTTTAGGACTTGCCTTTGTCTTTGAAAACCTGTACTGCTTTCAGCTTGGAATTTGATCTCTTTCTAGAGTCCTTGGTTTGATTTATTTTTTGGACAATTATCAATATGTTTCTATTTAAATATTCTTTCTGCCTCATCCTTCATCTCTTACCATTTTAGAACTTCCTAGTTACCTCTCAGTTAGGGTTGGGCCTAGAGTGTCCCCTGGGGACTCACAAAGACTTGATACCTGGGTGGTGGTGCCTTTGGGAGGTAGGAGAAACTTTCAGAGGTGGGGCCAAGTCAGAGGAAGTGAGGTCAGAGGTGGGGCCAAGTCAGAGGAAGTGAGGTCAGAGGTGGGGCCAAGTCAGAGGAAGTGAGGTCAGAGGTGGGGGCCAAGTCGGAGGATGTGAGGTCAGAGGTGGGGCCAAGTCGGAGGAAGTGAGGTCAGAGGTGGGGGCCAAGTCGGAGGACGTGAGGTCAGAGGTGGGGCCAAGTCAGAGGAAGTGAGGTTGCTAGGGCGTTCCTCGAAGTGATCTTGAGACCTGAACATGTATTTATTGCACTCTGCCTCCTGACTGTCATAAGGTGAGAGGGTCTGTGTCACCATGCACTGACAGTCACAGGGACAAAGGGCACATGTGGTCATAGATTAGAAATCTCGGAAACCGGGAGCCAAAGGTAAGCCTTTCTCTGTTTAAGTTGTGTATCTTGGTTGTTTTGTCACAGAGAGGCTTAGCTAATTGATATGCCTCCTTGTAGTCTCTTAATTACATTTCTTTGCTTTTACTCCCTGCTTGTTTTGGGTGACTTCTGCTCGGTTTTTGTCCAGCTCACTAAGTCTCTCTTTGGCTGAGTGTAACGTGCAGTTAAACAGACCTATTGAATTCTTCATTTTGAATTTCAAAACTAGGTCTTAAGAGTTGATATTTATGTTTGTTAGACTTCCAGCCTTTGGGAGGAGGCTGCTAAAATTATGATTCTGATATCCAACTGATCAGCTGCTCCTCCTGGTCACCTGCAAATCGGGTGAGCACCATGGCTTTGAGACTTTCTTTTACCGGGTGCAGCACATATATATTCGACAGACCTGATGTTCAGTTAGTGTGGGAAATACAGAAATACCCAAAGTATGCTCCCTTCCCCACCCCACTCCTACCCTGCCCTCCCCCTCCAGGAGCTGATGTGATATTCAGAGAACCCAGGTAAACAACAAAAATGCAAGTCAGGAGGAGGCTGGGAAGAAAGTGCCTGAGAAAATCTAAAGAACACGGTGCTGCTCCAGAGGAGGTCAGGTTCGAATCCCCTGATTGGGACAAATGTATTATTCCTAAGTATGAAATCAGACCTAATTAACAACTGGTGTGTTCCTAATTATATTACTATTGATTAAAAAAGCCCAACCTATTCTCTCTAATTGTACATATAGGCAATTATTTCAGAATTAATAAAAGCATCTTCTCCCTGATTTGGTAGCTATTTCCTTGCATTTAACCCTGATTCTATTTCATGGAGGATATTACTTATGCAAAACTATTTAGGTATTGCTAGCAATATACCGAGAAAGGGCTACAGAAAGAAAAGCCAGGGTGATGGTGGGTAAGCTTCCAGAATAACGAGGCAAACTCTACAGGTCACGAGATAAGAATGCAACTGTTTGCTTGAAAACCTTCTCTGGCATCCTAGACTTCTCTGAGACACGGGCTCAGGAGAAGGCCCCGAAGCAAAACCAAGCATAGGGAGAACAGCGTATTTAAAAGTGAATGTGAAATTCACTCTCTGTGCTCACCAGCTTTGGAGGCCATTCCAGTCCAAAGTCATCCTCTGGAGATGGTGATGTGGTCAGTAGCACATCCTGCGCTCTCCGAGGACCCAGGTTTGATTCCCAGCACCTATGTGGAAGCTCACAACCATGTGTAACCCTATTTCCAGGGATCTGATGCCCTTTTCTGACCTCTATGAGAGCTAGTCACACAGACTGGCGCACATACATACATGTAGGGAAAACACTCCTACATATGAAATTTTAAAAACTAGATAAATTAAAAAAAACATATCCTTCCATTTAATTTCCAGGGTATATTTCTAATCAAAAGGGAGGAATGTAAAGGTACATGTAACCCTATGAGACTCGCATACAATGGTGCCCACCAGTCAGAAACGTCCTGACAAACTTGTGGAGGATTTAGACAGGGCTGTGCTAATAGTTATTGCAAATGAGAAAAAGTACAGATTATGAGCAAAAGTTAAGAGCCAGCCACCAGGCGAGGTCTCACGGGATGGCATTCCAAGTCCAGCCTAGGTCCAGTGCAGAATGAGAGGCTGGATCTGGTCAGGGGGGTCCCCACCAGCCGCTCTCTTAGGAACCAACTCATGGTACTCATGCAAGGAAAACCTAACGTTCAAACCCACACGCTCACTTTCCAATTTGAAATTGAGGATCGATCCTGTTAGACAGGCCAGAAAGCAAGTTACATTTCCCTGTGGTTTGCAAGCCCATGTGGGAAACAAGTAAGCTGCGCATGAAGACGTAAATGAATTAAATGGATCCCAGAAGAACTTTTTTTTTTTCTTCAGATTTATGAATAGTGAGTAATGATTGGTGCCCGGGAAAATTTATTCCAATGCTGGCATTAATAGAAATTGTAGGTTTGACTCTAAGTCAAAAGTCTTAGCCTTCCTCATAATCTCTGAATGTGGAACATTCTAGAGACACAGAAGTCGAGGGAAATGATGAGATGTTAAGGGTTGATCTAGACACACTGGGACTTACTTGGACAGGGATATTTGACACTCGTGGGACGGGGAGCCAAATCTTTCAAGATGTACTCTGTTTCCCCAAATCCCTCTGAACCGTCATTACTCACATTCACCCCATCCTAATAGAGAGTTAGAATCTGTCAGCCCCAGCTTCTCCAGCATTCAGATACAGTTGTTTGCCATTTTACATTTCTTAGACTGAGGAGACGGCTCAGTGGGTAAAAGCTTTGCTGTACAAGCATGAGGACCTGAGTTCAAATCCCCAGGACCCATGTAAAAAGTTAGGTGCAGTCACTCCTGTGTGTTAGTCCAGCTGTGGGGTGGGTGGTGATAGGATTTCCCAGGCTCACTGGTCAGCAGTGTAGTTCTAGGTTTAGTGGGAGATCCAAGGAGACAAGGCAGAGTGTGACGGAGTAGGACACATGACGTCATCCTTTGCCGTCACGTAATAGCACAGGCCCCCACACCCTCCCATACACATGTGCCCCTACACTCCCCTCACACATATAGTTAAAAAGATATTCCTATACACTTAACTTTCAGGAGTGTAGATGAACTGTCATTGATAGGAGGAATGGCATGTCACAGTATTGTGTTCACACTTGGGTTCAAAGAAATACTTCCTGACATGCCTTGATAATTTATGCCCCAAAGTTGTTTCTTTCTTCTTTCTTTCTTTCTTTCTTTCTTTCTTTCTTTCTTTCTTTCTTTCTTTCTTTCTTTCTTTGTTTATTTATTTATTTATTTATTTATTTATTTATTTATTTATTTATTTTTAGCACTGATGAAGTGAAAAC
Organism: Mus pahari; assembly: GCF_900095145.1. Lineage (NCBI taxonomy): Eukaryota > Metazoa > Chordata > Mammalia > Rodentia > Muridae > Mus > Mus pahari. Next base: position 33,801,120 of record NC_034609.1, on the reverse strand, counting down.
AGAACAATCCTCTAGGATATAAATCACAAAGATGGCATCAAAGCAAGCTCCAAAAGAACTATAAATGCAAATTCCACCTTCTGTAGCCATTTAAAAATGGACTGAAGTGGCTTTGTTTCTGGAGGTTGAATGAAGCCTTCAAATGAGATCATTTCAGCGTGACCCACACAATTAAAGCAATAGATGGAAATAAATTTTTCATCCTGGGCTAAGCAGACCTTCTCCTGTCTTGGCATTTTAACATTTCCAGCTTTGAGATTCTAGATGGCTACTTTTTAGAAGTAGGAAGGAAGTGGTAGCTGCTATAACAGGACACCCCCCCCCTCACCCCCAGGATCAATGGGTTGACACAGTATCAGCTTGTTTCCAAGTTGGGACAGAGGTAAGGACTGGCTTCTATTCTACACAGTCACTCCCCACACGCACCTCAGCTGAGCCAATTGTGACACATTTGGCCACTCTGGCCATTGGCAAATCACTAGACAGCAACACCGACAGGAAGGAGGCTTGGGTGCTAGGATTTATACACCAAGAAGGCAAGTGCACATCTCTTCTGCCCACTTCCACTGGCTGGAACTCTCATGCACAGCCACACCTAACCTAGGAGGAGTCTGGGAAATGTAGTCCAGGTCTGGGTCCCCAGCAAAGGGAAATGGATGTGGGGAGCTGTTGATAAAACTACTTTGTTAGTTTAGACCACAGTCACTGCGCGCAGGTGTGCCACCAGCTCCAACTTCTCTCAAATCTCAAGTCTGCACAGGTAAAGGGCTCCAGTGAGAGGCTGGCTTGGCAATTCAAACCTGAGGACCGTGGACCCAGACTTCACAGTCATCCGTTATTAGGAAAATATACAGAGGCAGCAGGGGATAAGATAAGAAAGGCTGGGTGAAAAGATTTTACACTGTTGACCTCTCTTCGCAATTTGTGGCTTTAAAGCATTCTATATAGTTTTGTTCATCTACGAGACTCGGCTTACAATGCAGACACAAATCACTGCCATTAAAAAAAAAAAAAGAAGAATAATCAAAAAGCATGGCAGTTCTCAGAGAGGGTACTGTCAAAGTCATTTGGCTCACTATGACTATTTATATTCTTCCTCTGACCACACTACACACAAGGAGGTGAGGCTGTGGCCAGTGGGAGTGCTATTTCAGGTCAGGGGACATCAGTTTTCGATGGATGTATGCCGTCTCTATTCGATTCCTGCTGACATGAATTAGATGCTCTGGGAGCAAGACTGAAGTTGCTTTCCAGGGCTGAATCAGTGAGTTTTCTTTTTGATGAAGCTTATTAATCAATGCCTGGCATAAAACCAGACAGTAAAATCCATCACAGAATCTAAGGACAAGGTACAAGGCAAGTGCCAGCTGCCAAGGTCCCGAGCTCGTCAAGGCTAAGTCAGAGTGGCCTGATGTGCCTGAGTGGCCTGATGCTTGGCTTTCAAGGGTGCCCTTGCGTTTGTGGGAGGGTCTAGTCAGCGAGGTGGTTTCTGTTGGAGGAAGGGGAAGTAGGTTAACAAAAGATCCTGGTACAGTAAGACAACAATGAATGGAGAAAGGTTAGGAAGGAAGGCTCTGAGGGAAAACAGATGTGGGCTTGAGTCCCCTGCTTAGCTGCTCTCTAGGTTGTTGGGCTTGAGGAATGTCATCGGTGGTGGTTTGAATGAGATGGAGTATTTGAACACGTGGTTCCTACCTGGTTGGCTGTTAGGGGAGGATTAGGAGGGTTGGTCTTGCTGGCTGCAGGCTTTGAGGATTCAAAAGATTCTCTCCCGCTTCCCCTTTGTGGTTTAAAATGTGAGCTTGTAGTCTGCTACCACAGACTGTTAACCCTACAGAACTGTAAGCCAAATAAACCATTTTTTCCCTACAAATTGCATGGATTATGCTGATAAAATAGCAATAGAAAAGTAACTAAGACATCACCCGTTTAGCCTATCGACCTCATTAGTTTTGAGTTCTGACTGTGTCTCCCACGTGAGGTGGTGGTGATGGTTAACCGCAGCCATGTGTGTGCAACGTAAGTTACCATACCACATGTAAGTTACATACCGCAATGTAAGTTACTGTAAACCACGACTGCTCCTATTATTTTACCCAAATCTGAGCTGCTCTCACAAGTATGGGCTTAATAGTGGTTTTGCTGGGAAAAAAAAAAGTAGATTATGACATTGGGAAAATAACGGTGGATTCTAAGAAAGAATTTAAGATTTAAGATTCTTACCAGAAAGGAGTGTTTGTGGAGATTTGTGGTTGAAAGAATTCTAAGATGGACCCCAAGATGTCTATCTCCTGGGGGACACAGTTACCTTCTCTGTTATTCAGTCAAATGCTGATATTGATAGTTCTGGGAAGGGATTTTGGAGATGCAGTTAAAGTCCTAAACCAATTCACCTTCAGATGGGAGATCATCTTCAGTAGGCCCGAAGGAGACTGAACACTTCTTACCACAGAAATGTTGAGCCTGAGAGACGTTAAGGAATTGCCACATAATTGGGTAGCTATGGTGGTCCGGTAACTATTGAGAGCAGTCCATGTTGATAACAAATGAGAGTTCTGTCAGCCATTCAACTGCAAGCAGAAGTCTGCCAGCAAAGTAGGGATCTGAGCTGTGGCTCCTTCCTCTGCGCATCCTTCTTGCACCACTGGTCAGAGGAAGAATCCGCCCTAGCCACCCCTCCCCCCCNCCCCCCCAAGAAATGTAGCTTGGCTAACATACTTATTCCAGCCCTCAGTGACACCATGAGAAGAAATCCAGACCTGGATTCGTGACCCATAAGAACAGATAACAAATTAGTATTGTTTTAAACCCGTAGGCTTATGAGAATTTGAAACCTAGCAATAGAAGGTGCCTATGAGCTTCCATACATTTCTTTCAAAGATGCTGAGAGCAAGCCCTCCATAAAGTTTCCCATCATGACTTCAGTTGGAGCTGGGGAGCTGGCTGTGTGGTTATGTAGTCAGTATAAGTGGGAGTGCTTCTGACCAGTGTGTGATAAGTACAGTCAGAGATGAACAAATACTATGCAAGAGTTCCGATCCTAGCCCTCACATCTGGCAGCTCACAAACCACCTTGAACTCTAGACCCACGGACCTGACATCTTCTGGTCTCTGAAGGCACCCTCTACCCCCAGCACATACACAAATAAAAAATAATCTTTAAAAAAAAACCAGATAGTCAGTAATGGCTGTTTCTGTTTTATCCACCCCACCCCCACACCCCAGCAAATTAGGAGTCAGCCATTTCCACAGCCCATAGCTAGCATATATAGGAACTGCATGCTTATGTGCAAGTGTGTGGTGGCCGTGGGAAGGATGGAGGATTTGAGGTGGTTTACAGTTCAGAATTCCACGCCCTCTGGTGATTAGTGATGAGCCCTCCTTGCAAGGTTCCACATATCTAATGTTAACATTTGCCTTTGATTTGTGAAGATGGGCTATATCCCTGAGCTTCGTATGCAGGTTCTGCTCCCAAGGTAAATCAGCCAGGGCTTTAAAAAATACACTTCCTTGTCATGTGTTCAATATTTTTCCATAAAAGGCAGAAGTGGTTGCTACTGTTTGCACGTCACATTGGCAATATATGCTTTGGCGGGCCTGCTGTTATGCAGAGCTAATGACTATGACGCCTGCAGAAAATAACACTGTGAGCTGGAGAACAGCTCCTTTGCCATTTGAGACCGGTGAGGGTTCTTCCCGTGAAGTGAGGGGAAGCAGATAACAACAGGAACCAGGAACCCACGTGTGGATCGAGGGACTGTGGTAGACTTCTATTATCTCAGCAGATAGTCCCTTCTCTGTGGGGCAAGAACAATGGAGTCTCACTGAGGCCCGCCGCCCCCTTTTCATCATCTAAATGGCATCTGGAGTCATAGACCCCTCTCCCTTGAAGTGAGTCATTTTGCTGCTTTAAACAATTAACTGGGGGTTAAGAGGGAGATGCAGAAGGGCTGATGCTAGGCTTTCCGAGGGAGGACCTGCAGGGTCACGACTGGAAGTGTAGGCTGTAGAGTCACGTGGCTCAGCGGCCAGTCCTGGAGTCTGTCATCTGCAGGTGGGTGACCTTGGGCTGGTTTTACAGTCTAGGTTGCAGGTTCTCCATCTGTTAACTGTGCTTTCTCTTATTCTTTTGGAACTGGGGCTCTCTCTCCTCTCTCTCTCTCTCTCTCTCTCTCTCTCTCTCTCTCTCTCTCTCTCCCTCCCTCCCTCCCTCACTCCCCCCCCCTCTCTGTATTGAGGAATGTCCTTGAACCACATCCCCACCCACACATACACACTGGGGACTCTAGGTGTATGCTGTGACACATTGAGCTGGATGGAATGGGTGCCGACCGTCTCACACCTTGTCCACTCAAGAAACAGTGAGCTTTGCTCGTGTCACTTTCTAATCCATGTCACCCAGGGTGCTATACTACACAGACCTGAGCCTGGTCATCATCTGTGAAAGATTCTGGCTCCTTCCTGTCTGGATCGGTATCCTGAGCCCCCTTTAGACATCTATGTATCTCCTCCCTAAAATTACCCCAATTCACTCAGAAGCTTTCATACAAGCCTCGGAGTACACAAACTGCAGATGTGGTTGAGCTTTGTCATAGTTTTGTTCTGTTTGGTTCATGTCTAAGTCCTCCCTCCCCCTACTTTATGACTGGGAACTTAGGGTTTGGGGTGATCTCAGTGGGACCTCAGGTCCTTCTGAGACATCACCCAAGCCCTCTGCAAACACGGGGACCTGCCATCAGGATTGGGATCCTACACACAGCCTGTGGTCTAGAGACTCTAGTCCCAGCTCTACTAAGAGGTCCCCGATGCCTTTTCTAGATGTCCTGCATGGAGCAGGTCACCTGCCATCCTAAATAAACCAAGCAGAGTCATTGTGCATAAATGTATACCCATTTCTGTCTTCCTGGTGTCTAGCCTTGAAGCTTCCAGTCGATTTCTGCCTGGCAACAGGCTGCCCTTTGGCAGAAGAGCTGGCCACTTCCTCCTTCGAGCTTACAGTGTATCATCTGGCTGTGTTGCTGGCCGGCTCCTTTCTTCTGTGCAATTGTGAATTCTGAAGAAATGAGCCTTTCTATTTCTGGTTTGTTTCTCCCCTTGGTCATCAGAGTGACAACAATGGGTCAAGGCTTAAAAATAATATCTACTTCACGGTCAACAGATACATGAAAAAAAGTCCTGTCTCACTGAATGAATGTTAAAAGCAGATGTTGGATTTGGCAAAAGTAATAGCATTGGTAAGAGGGTGGGAGGGGTGACTATAAACTGGTACAAAATTTCTGACTGATGCTGATATGTCCGACATGAAAAGAGCTGGCAACAAAGTTATCTCAGGGGGTGGGGGAAGGGAAAACATAGGCCTGGGGTGGGGGGCGCTGGAGAGTAAACACCCAAAATTTAGCGGTAGTCATCTTCCTGGTGGGGTGATGAATGGTCCCCTCCCCATCTTCAGCTGCTCTAGGAGGATGCCATTTGTGGAAGGGCGGGACAAGGGTGGTGCACACTCACTTCAGTGAATAATGTCTCTTCCTAAAAGGCGATATAGTAATTCTCTTTCTCTGCCTCTCCAGTTTACAGAGCTGGGGCTTGAACCCAGGGCCTTGTACATGCTACATCCACGCTTTACCACAGAGCTATTCCCCAGTCATCCTTCCTCTTTAGAGCTCATTCTCCTTCCTCCCTCCTCCTCTTCCTCCCTCCCTCCTTTCTTTCTCTCTACCCTTACACATGGGAAGTTCCTGGTCATCATCCGCAGAGGTAGCCATCATTAGTAATTTTCTGTGCCTTTGCAGATATATTTTTTTGACTGAAAGAAAACCCCCTTTTGTTTGCATCCAATCACTGCCTTATATAACTGGTGGCACATCATATATATATAGTATTCTGTGTGTTGTGGGGGTGGGGTTTTGTTTCTGTTCTTATCATATGTATACACAGACACAATGTGCTGAGGCAAATGGTTCTAGAGGAAGTGTACAGTAAGAAAAAAAACTAGTCCTCTGAGGCCTCTTTCCCACCTCTCCTAGTTACCCCAATTCTTGGCCTTCACCACAGGCAAGCCCAGCCAGTTCTTAGGTCATCGGCTCTCAGTCCCTGTTTTGAGATCCATAGGGGGGGGGATATGGGAACATCCTCTAGTTCGCTTTCTCTGTGAGGTTGAGAATAGCTCTACTCCCTCACCATGCTTCTCTCTCACTTCCTTCTCTCCATCCTCCAAGCTGGGATAACTTCATGGTGAGAAAAAAAACAAAACAAAACACGTTTTTGCATTTAGACCAAACGAACACAGCTCACCGCTGAGCCCTGAGCAGATACTATGGCTACGGGTCTTTTGAATACAGTATTCAGCTTCCTAAGAACATTCCCCTTTCTTAGGCTTCTAACGGAGCAAGCACAGGCTTTACCCACAGATGCACAGCCAGGGGCGGGGATGGGCTCTTAAATGGTTCATCAGTTTTATTTCTCAGAGACTAATGCCCCCTCTGGAGGCACCTATCCTGAGCTCACAGTCCTTCATTGAGGGAAGTCTGGGCAAGTGGATCAACTTCTGGAGCCCAACACACAGCCTAGGAATTTGACTGGCTTTTAATTCTATCAGTGGTCCACTATTGCTCAAAAATGTATCTCACTAGACCGTGAGTCTTTTGAAAGCTCCTTCAAACCTTTGAACCTCTCCTAGACTCGAATGCAGAGCCAGATGTTTCTTTTGCTTTCCTTTTCTATTTTGGGTTGTGAGTGGGTTGTTTGCTCCATTGCTCCCCAGACAAGGTGTACTTATTTTGTTCGGGTTTTCTCTGTGTAGACAAAATAGGAGAGACTTGGTTGCTGATGTGAGATTCCCTGTCGCTCAAGCCATGGCTCTGCATGCTTGTGGAGGGGGAAGACGGTGGGAATTATAAGGCCAATTGACTTTGTACTAAGGGAGAGAGTATATGCGATTTTCATTGTTCTCAAGTAATATGGACCAGTAATCTGTCAGAGAGAGGCTGACCACACTGTTCTTGAATGGCACCTCCTATTAAAGACTTGGTGGAAGGTGTCAGCTTGAACACAGAGCACACAGAGTGTTACATGCAAACAAACAGGAAAGTTCACATAGAAACACACAAACACACATGTCACACACACACACACACACACACACACACACACACACACACACACACACACATTTGCATGGCTCTGGGGCAGTGTACGTGTAAGGATGTCCTGAGAGAAAGATAGGAATTCTGAAGAGCTATCTGCTAAGAAGTCTGTTTCCCTCAGACCTCTGACATGAGAGGATGCTTGCCCACCAATGCTGATGCTCTAAAGCCTTTCACAAGATGACTCCTCTGTCAAAAATGTAGAGAAATGGGAAAAAAGTGAGGACAGGGACGCATTAGAGCCTCTGTTCTCCAGAGCTCTGCATGATGTCAGAGCTGACTCAGAACCTTAGGGCTTCTTTTGCTGTCCCTCACTATGACTGCTGCCACCACTATGTCATCTTCCTCCTCTTCCTCCTTCTCCAGCTTTCCCTTCTCTGCATCTTCCTCTTAATATTAAGACAAATACAAGATTGTTGGGCTCCATTTTGGCCCTGGTTTGAGTCTTGAAGACATACCCGAGCCTGGCTCGAGTTTTGAGACCTGTCTCAGTCACTTCCATATCACGGTGACTCAGCAAGACCTGTTTGGCCCTGCCTCTGCCCTGCCATTGCTGATGTAGAGCTTTGCCATTGGCCCTGTGAGTCACTCCATACCGTCTGTCATCCTTCCCTGCTTCCTATATCATCTTACCCCACCAAAATTCTCCCTCTCTATGTTCCAAACTTATATAATTGAGAGGCCAATGCCATAAAGTTGAGTTCCTGCTTCGACAAGACTCCCGACTCGGTTTGTTTCCTTTGGGCCATTGACACTTGCCATTCCGCTCAGCCCCAGAGTCACCCCGGTGGGATCGGGACCTCTCTCTTCTCACCTGGACCTGCTGGTAAGGAGCTGGCACAGGACCTTGGGATACAGTTACCAGAAAATATTTATCTTTCCATGTGCTCTTTTTGTCTGTCAGATAGCAATTAAAGCTACCATTTACCAAATTCTTCCTTTTCAGCAGGTGCTTTCTCTGTATATCATCCTGAATAACCTTCCAGATACCACTGCCATTGTTACATCAAAAGAGAAAGAACCAAAGGGTGGAAAGGGTTAAATAATATAGCCACTATGTGAAGAACTGGGATTGGTTCCTCAACATGGACACTCTATAGCTCTTCTGAATGACCGAGATGTGTCGAGCAGCTGTGTTTGGGGCGTGACCACCTCTAGGTAGTGTCTTCCCTGCCAGATGCAAACAGATTTAATATTCTCCCACACAGAGACAGGTTTCTTTTGTCTTCTAAAGCCTGTGATTTAGTGTGTGTACAGCAATATCATTACGGCTACTATTTACAAAAGATGTATTCCAAGTGGACTCCTGCAGACAATTCTGCCATGGCAAACACCACATCTGTTCAGTCTCTGTGTTCTTACTCATGACAGAGAACAGGAAGAGGAACTGAAGAAGAGGATGACTTTTTCTCCGGTGAAGATCCACTGAGGAGTCCACAGCACACCTTGAACCTTCTATTTTTTTTTTTTTTTGATTACAGACAGGTGCTAATTTCATTTTGTTAACCAACTCTGCATTGAACTGTGACTGTTTAGCATCAGTACACAGAACGAGAGGGGTGAATGCTTTAGCTGACAGGGACAGCAAAGGTCATCTCTCAAACGTGACATGAGTTGGGCAGCTGCCGCTGACTATGGGGAAGAAGCTAAACCTTTTCACAGAGAAGGAAACGATGATATAGGGGAGCGAAAAAACCTTGACCTCATACTCCCTCTGGATGATAGCTACTACATCTGCACACCTGAATAGCAATTAGTAGAAAAAGCAATTTTCCAAAACCGATTACGAGTCAGGACAAGTAGAATGGAGCTGGACAAGCCTGCCAACAAAGATATAATTTTTTTTTTTTTGGACAGCTCCCTTTCATTTGCAAACGCTCTCTGTTCATTTTGGATTTAACTTATACTCAAACTAATCGTATTTGACCAGTAGCCTTGTCATTCTAGACTCAGGGAAGGTGCTGACCCAACATGTCACCTGATGTCTAATCGATCATTTCCTCCTGTCAGTGTGGTTTAGATCATCGGCTGGACTCTGACTTGGGTCTTTCACTTTTAGTTTTGCGAAAGTGAACGGGGTCTCAGGTTGGAGTGGGGTGGGGGATGAGAAGTTCTCTGTGAAGCTCAAATCTTTGCTTCTAGAACTCTCAATCTTATGGTCACTGGGACTCACTTGTCACTTGGGGATGATAGAATGACTCATGTTGGAATGACCGTGACAGACATTCATGTACAAAAAGAAAGAAAGAAAAAAAGAACGAAAAAGAAAGAGATAGTCCTCATCATAGGTTAGAAACTCATTCTTTTCTTGTCTCTTTATGTCCCTAGTGTTTGTTTTTTTTTTAAGATTTATTTATTTATTATATGTAAGTACACTGTAGCTGTCTTCAGACACTCCAGAAGAGGGCGTCAGATCTTGTTATGGATGGTTATGAGCCACCATGTGGTTGCTGGGATTTGAACTCTGGACCTTTGGAAGAGCAGTCGGGTACTCTTACCCACTGAGCCATCTCACCAGCCCCTCCTAGTGTTTTTTAAGAAATAGATTTTTACAACTAAAGTCAAGACCAACCAAACAAAATGCAACCAAAAAAATAGTGCCCCAACTCCTCTGCTTTCTTATTTCCATTGATGACATATTCTACTATTCTCTTGAAATGGGTTGTGTATTAGTACCTATGAAGGGCTAAAATACAAGAGGACAGTCTGTCAGCCAATGAGTTTAAGCTTTAAAACATTTATTTCACTTTAGTCTATCAGAAAATGAGATTAAAATTTTGGGGAAAAAAAGGCACTGAGCATAATTATATTCAAAATCAAGATAAGCATCATATGAGTCACACATGAAACAGAAACAATGAGGGCTTGAGAGCCATGGACGTACCAGGCTCTAGACTCTGAACATTAGTAGAGGTGGATTGAAGAAGAAAACTAGTAACTTAATAACCGAAAAACACAAGATGGGATGTGGGTCAAGGTCTCTAGGCAAGGCAGCTTCTCCGTGAGTGACAGAAAGGCTGTGATGTTCCTGAAGCTGCAGTCTACACATGCATGTGGCCTGGTGGAAGGGGAGAGAAGTGAAGACTGTTGGCCAGACTGATTGTTGGGAGGGCTGACTGTTGGGCAAGCTGACTGAAGGTTGACTGTTGGACAGGCTGACTGTCAGGTGGGCCAACTGTTAGGCAGGCTGACTGTTAGACAGACTGACTGTTGGGCAGGTTGACTGTTGGGCAGGTTGACTGTTGGACAGGCTGACTGTCAGATGGGCCAACTGTTAGACAGGCTGACTGCTGGACAGACTGACTGTTGGACAGGTCACCAGTCACACAACAACTAGAAACTGACTTTTCCAGTTTCTCATGGGAAGACAGGCACAAGACTTGACTCTAGGCTGCTGATCACTGTCCAGAGTGAAGGTAAATTCGAGACTGCCAGAAAGGGAGGCATGAGTTGAGCGCTAAGAATGAGGCATATATGTACTCCATGCCAGACTGACTTATTTAAAATGCCGAACATCTGGAAGAACAGCTGCAGACAATCAGGCCATTGATTCGCTCTTGAACAATCAATAGTGCCAGCTGAGATTGATTAGAAAGTACCCCCGAGCTCCCTGGAGAGCTGCAGAATGGGGTAATACAACCAAAACAAAGCCTGTGAAATGAGGACAGGGAGATTGGACTCGGGAACAAGCACTTATAAATAACCAGTTATAAATCTTGGGAGTGAAAAATGCAGCCACAAAGATGGGTTAAGTCTCAGATTTGCCAAAAACCAAAGCCAGACTTTGTAATTTAGAGCATACCGATGAGACAAAGAGGAGGAAAGATGAACAAGAAGTAAAATAAAAATATCTATGTAGAATAGTACAAGGAAAATTCTGGAAACATATTCATGTGTATGTGTGTGTATATATGTGTGTATATGAATATGTGTGTATATTTATGAGTGTATGTATATGTGCACATGTGTGTGGGTGTATGTGTATATGTATGTGTTTTTGTATTATAAGTGTGTGAGTATATGTGTATATGGGTTATATGTGAACTATGTGTATATATGTATATATGTCTATGTGTGTCTGTGTGTAATGTGTGTGGGTTATATGTATGTGTGTGTACGTCTGTGTGTAAGGTATGTGGGTTATATGTGTGTGTGTGTGTGTGTGTTTCTTAAAGTAGTGTACTGACTGGTTTGTATATCAACTTGACACAAGCTAGACTCATCAGAGAGAAAGGAGCCTCATTTGAGGAAATGCCCTCATGAGATCCAGCTGTAGGACAGTTTCTCAATAAGTGATCAATGGGGAAGAGCCCGGCCCATTGTAGTGGTGCCATCCCTGAGCTGTGGAGGTCCTGGGTTCTACAAGAGAGCAGGCTGAGCAAGCCATGTCGGCAAGCCAGTAAGCAGCATCCCTCCATGGCCTCTGCCTCAGTCCCTGCCTCCGGGCTCCTGGCCCGTTTGAGCTCCTTTCCTGACTTCCTTCAACAATGAACAATGATATGGAAGCCTAAGCCAAATAAACCCTTTCCTCCTCAAGTTGCTTTTGGCCGTGGTGTTTTGTCAACGCAATAGAAGCCCTGAGACAAGCAGGAAACAGAAGCAGCAGCAAAGAAACCCTTCCAGATTTTAAGTCTCAAGTCTCCTGATACATTAAACAGAAATTTAAGGAAATTAAAGGATTAAAAAAGTCTTAAAATCAAGGAGTTGAAAAATGACAAGTTGCTCTTGAATGAACAATAATGCAACTGACAGAAATGACCAGCATCAGTAAGGCAAGGGAGCAATCTTCAGAGGCTCCGGGGAAGGAAAGGAACAGAAGAACCCGATGGACGGAAGGAGGAGCTACTGAAGAATTTAGAAAGCTGTAACTTTGTGAAGAGAAAGACAAACTAGGCTGGGCTGAATGGTGCTGATCTATAGTAACAGCAGCTTGGGAGAATGAGGTGTGAAACCTGTTTGTGCTAACAAGAACTCAATCAGTCTGAGCAAGAGACCCTACCTCAAGCTAAACCGTGCAAGCCACGCCAAGCCAAACCCATCCACCATACAAAACACAGCCTGGGAAGAAAAGGGGAAATTACACAGAATAAAAGAGGGGCAGGCCACCAGGGAGCTGCATTCGTATCTAGTGAATGGTTAATCACAGCCTGAGAAAAGTCGAAATTCCCATGGTCAAGAAGAGAGGATTCATGGTCTACACAAAATGTAAAGAACAGTGAGATCACAAAAAGGTCACCATGCAGTGGCTGTGCAGACTAAAATACTAAGTCTATTTATTGTTGTTAGGGACAGATACGATTTGCTGAGAAAGTAAGTGTGGCCACTTAAAGAAATAACATGGATAGCATCTACAGCGTCCAGATAAATCCGGGGAAACTGGATACAGAGTGGTAGTGTTTGGGGGTGGGGGTGGGGAAGGTGTCACACAGTGAAAGCAAAGCCCAGTGCAGAGTGAGAATGGGGAGGAAGAGAGATGACTGTAGACATGGTGCGGCATAAACTATTAGTTTGGGCGTGGTAGGTTGGACAATGGTCTTCACAAAATGTTCAGTTCTTAACCTTTGATGTCTATGAAGTGTTACCAAAAGAGAGTGATGACCAGCCTGGAGATGAGGAGACTAACCTGGACTATTGGTCTGGGCTCAGTGCAATCTTAAGAATCCTTTAGGGGTTGGGGTTGGGGCCATCCACGTGGAGGCAGGGTGAGGTGGGGAGGAGGTGTGGGATGTGGAGCAGTCAGAGGGTGGATGGGGGGGAGTGAGGAATGGAATATGGAGTGTAAAAAATAAATTAAAAATAAAATAAAATTAAAAAAAGAAGTTATAATAACTTCCACTTGACTAGTCAAACACCAAGGACTTAAACTAAGTGTTAAAGTATAATTGCATCAGAATTTAGAAAGAAGCTGTCATCAGTGAATGTGTTTGCTCCTGTCCACTGGACTCTCTGTACTGCTTAAGTAATATTCTAAAACTCATGGATTGTCTTTGCCTCTTTGGTGTTTATATAATTCAATATCAGTTTCATAATAATCACACTGTCCAAATAAGCCTGCTTGTTATATATGTCTCTCTCTCTCTCTCTCTCTCTCTCTCTCTCTCTATATATATATATATATATATATATATATATTCCTTTAAGAGAGACATTGAAAGAGCAGAACCAGAAAGAGATGCAAGAGAGAGACAGAGACAGAGACAGAGACAGAGACAGGGACAGAGACTTAGATGCTGCTGGCTCTGGAGATGGAGGAAGGGACCATGAGGAAGTTTTCCAGGTGACAGGAAAACATATGCTCTCCTAAAGTCTCAAAGGGAATTAAGCCTTATTTAGACAATGACCTCTGGAACTGTTAATTAACAAATTCATTCCATCAGCAACAGGGCATTAATATACTTCCTGATTTAAATGCAGTGTCTATCATTTGGCTAGCTAAGACTCCAGCTCAGGGCTGGAGAGTTGGTTCAGTGGTTAAGAGCCCTGATGCCCTTTAGAAGACCCATGCTTGGTTCCCAGTGCCCACAATGTGTGGCTCACAGCTGCCTGTAACTCAGCTCCAGGGATTCTGATACCCACACACATGTCACACACCCCCAAAAAAGTTAAAACTCAATTTTATACTATTTAGAATTATTATTCTAAATAAATCACAAAATGAAGTTAAAAGAATAAAAAGATATACCAGGTAGATAGCAATTAAAATTATTCTCAGGAAAAATAGAATTTAACCCAGAAATGATAAACAGAAATTAGAATGAATAATTACTATGAAAGAGGAATAATAGGGGTAATAATAAAATTCATCACTTGGCTTTGAAATACATGGGGTGAAATTGATACTAAGGAAACAAAAAGAGAGAGCCTTTGATAAAATCCTATCAGAATTTGGGCAAATGGTAATACTGTAGGAGTATGAAGAATATATTTAATGATATTGAGTTGAAAATACAAAAACTTAATAGATGGTCCAGTGCACTTAATAATTAGGTAATCTATATTCTTTCTGGGGTCATATGGAGTAGCTATAAAAGCTAATCACATGCTGTCTCCCAAAGACCATATTTAGAGTATGTGTTATTCAAGCCATGTATTCTAACTTTAATCTAATTAAAGTTCATAAGGAGGAAAACTGTTAGGAGTTAAACGTACAGACCTGTATGTAATTCACAAACAGAAAAAACCATAACAAACCTCTCAGACATAGAATAACAAACAGTGAAAATAAGAACACACGTGATGCTACATGTACCACGTGCCATGTAAAGCAAACACCGACAAACTCTGGTGCTCCATCAGATTGAAGTAGATAGTGACACTGGTTCTGATGAAGGTGCTTGAAAAAGAGCAAAATGGTGGTAAAGAGACGAGGTGGAAGGACATAATAGCAGCAGAAATTAGCAAATGAACCTTTCCAATCAACAAACTTTAGAGGTGTTTTACAGTCACAGAAAAGCTGAGTAGAGAATCTCAGAACTCCAGTGTGGCTGTGCCCTCAGACAGACAGGGAAGGAATGGGGAGGGCAGATGGGGGGACAGCGAATGGGGAGGGCAGATGGGGGGCAGCAAGTGGGGAGGGCAGAAGTGTGTGGTGGGGAGGAGAATGGGATGCTAATGTGTGGGACTCTAGTACAGCACCCTGGGAGACCTGCTGTCTACATGGTCAGTTGTGGCTTTTGACTTTCTTTGTGAGTTCCTGTGTTCCTACTACTTTTCTCTGTTAGTAGCTCCTAATCCATTTCATGTCTCATTCAAGCCATCCCTGCAGTTTCTTCAGTCTCTCGGCCATCTGCCCTGGTGCCTCAACATGGCCAGGGCATGAGAAAGACAAATATTTACTTATCAGTGAAAGGACAAATCACTTTCTTCATGTATACTATTTCAGGTTCATGCTGGCAAGAGCTTAGGAATCTGGCTGCACTGTTGGATAAAATTGCTTTGGACTCAACAACTCTACACCTAGGTATTTGTCCATGCTGCACAAACTCCACATTATCACTTGCATATACAAAGTGACAAGGATTTTGTGCTGCTGTTACACTAACACAATTGTCAACTCGTAGGAAAAGAGGATAGCCATAATATCAGTAAACTGAACATATGCCATAGCTGAGCTGAGCAAACAGACGGACATGTGCATACACGTGGGTGGGTTTTGGAATACACCGCCGAGTGTGAACAGTAAGTTACAAGGTGTTACATGCAGTAACTCGACTTAGATATAATACTTATAAATATTATATATTAATATAAAAGCATGACTTGGGTACACATTAAATTCATTGCATGGTTTGTCTTTGAGCAGAGAACAAGGAAATAGCACTGTCCACTCTCTTACTAATATAAATCAAAATCCTTCTGCCATTTTGATGCTCGCTGACTGATCAGGCCAAGTTCAACAGTACAGAACCAGAGAAGAAGGTCATGGGTTTGGCATCAAACTACCAGGGACAGTGCCAGGTGGCCACTTAATCCACAGCAACTTAACCGGTCCTTATCTCTGTTCCTGCTATCTTTTGGTGGTCACGTAGGTTTGTAGTATACTATCTATACTATAGGGGCCATAAACAAACAAACATTTGTTACAGTGGACTTCATTTTACTGTCACCACTGTGACTGCCATGCCTGTTGCTAGGTGCTGGAAATGAAGTGCAGAGACTGTTATCAATGGAATGAGACAGATACATAAAGAAATAAGAGAAGAAAAGCTGACCCTGTTGAGGTGAGGGAGTGTCCCAGGGCCTGAAGGTCTGAGATGTGAATACCAGGGTCTCCTCTGCTGTATCACTGTGGGGCTCAATGCACAGTCAACAAAAAGAACCATGCTTGGATGAGGCATCAGAATTTCCTTTCCCGCGCTCCAGGAATTCTAAAGATCAAACCACAGTGGCTTCTCACTTGAGTCACAGAGGCAAGAGGCTGCTGCAAAGACATCTATCTCAGTGCCAGCCGACTCTCAAGGTCTTACTGAAATCTGAACAGAAGGCTTTGCACTAACTGTCGCCAGGGCCAAATTAGCATCGGGAGTGTAAGGAAAAGGATTCCAGATGCTTCCAAGAAAATGCTAAGCAATGTCCTTGTCTGCCCAGCCAGGGACACCCGTGAAGAGATCTCATGTGTCCTCCGGATTCATGCTGATGACCTCAGGGCCCTGAGGATGCTTCCCCAGGCCCACTTCATTTCTGCTGCTCCAAGTGAACAGAGACTCTGTGTTCCTGACCTAGCTCTGTCAGGACAACCTCCATCCTGTCCAAAGAGCCTTCCTATATTTGAGATTCTCACATTTCAGAACGTTTTATTCTTCGAAACCTGAAGCAATTTATTCTAGTCTGTTGCCCCAAATAAGACTCCTCCCTGGCATGTGTGTGTGTGTGTGTGTGTGTGTGTGTGTGTGTGTGTGTGTGTGTNTGTGTGTGTGTGTGTGTGTGTGTGTGTGATATTCCAAGAGTTGTGTTTTGAACATACAGTGTGCCCCACATACTCCTGTGTTTGAACACCTGAGCTGGTGGTGGTCTTTGGGAAGGTTATGGACGCTTTAGGAGGCAGAGTCTTACTGGAGGACGTTTTATAGCCTTGCTATCAAGTCCTCTGATTCCTGTGTGCTATATGGTGTGATCAGGCAGCTGGCTGCTCCTGTTGCTGTGTGCTCCCTGCCTGTTATCAAGTCTTTCTCACCATGGTGGACTCTAGCTCTCTGGATTTCCAAAAGAAATCCTTTCTCCCTGTCTTAGTTAAGGTTTCATTGCTGTGAAGAGACACCAAGACCATGGCATCTCTTATAAAGGTAAACATTTAATTGGGGCTGGCTTACAGTTTCAGAGGTTTAGCCTAAAATCATCATGGTGGGAAGCATGGCAGTGAACAGGCAGACATAGTGCTGGAGGGGCCAAGAGTTCTATATCTTGATCCAGAGGCAGCCAGGAGGAGACTCTCATCCTGATTCTACTGGCCAGGCTTGAGTATATATATGAGACCTCCACAGGGACATACTTACTCCAACAAGGCCATACTCACTCCAACAAGGCCACTCCTACTCCAACAAGGCCACTCCTACTCCAACAAGGCCACTCCTACTCCAACAAGGTCACTCCTACTCCAACAAGGCCACTCCTACTCCAACAAGGCCACTCCTACTCCAACAAGGCCACTCCTACTCCAACAAGGCCACTCCTACTCCAACAAGGCTACACTTCCTAATAGTGCCACTTCCCATGGGCCAAATATATTCAAACCACCACACTCCCCTCAAATTGTTTTTCCTGGGGATTTTAGCAACAGAAATAAAAACAAAACATAATTTACTCTAAAGAAATGGAGATCCATCCATGGGACATCAACTAAGGATAAGTTAAAGTTTTACAGATATATATATATATATGAACACATATATCATGCATATGTTCTTTTATTTCAAACTTTTTAAAGAGGTCTCATTTTTATCTCTTTTTAAAATCTAGTATGTATTTTTAAGGCATTAAACTTTTCTTTAAACTGTCTTTAAAGTTCCTGACATCACCTTGAGGGAGGGCTTTCCACTTCCTGTCTTCTGACCCCTTTGGCTGTGTGTTTCTTGCTAAGGGAGACTTTAGTCACAGTGGTGGTCCTGATGCATGTGGCCCTGCATGATACAGATTGTGGCAGACGGCTGACAGCAGGGAGCATCTGGGAAGGATGGCATTCCCTGACAGCCAAGAGAGGAGAGAGAATGACCCCTCCTATCAGGACAGCCAGCAAGAAGAGGCTGTGGGGCTCTGGATCTGCGGCAGGCTTGGTGATCGAGCGAGCAGGCAAGCATTAGTCAAGACTTGTGCTTGGCAGCCTAAGAATTTGATTTCTGTAACATGAATGCATATTTATCAGGAAATTCACAAAACCCCAGCTACCACATAAAAGAAGTTCAGTTTTCAACCAAGATAACTTCACTTGAGACTGTTTCACACTTGCCTAAACTCCACCAACACTCCAGGAGCAGATGGAGGCCGAACACAGCCAGCAGTGTATTGCTTGTGTTACGTACATGGCTCTGTAATATTAGACAGTTGAGACATGGGAATCATAAAAATCTTTGTGGGAAAGAAGAAAAGAACTGTTTTAGTAAGCCAGATAGACCATTCCCTGTATACTCCATATTAATAAAAAGATCCTTGATGCACTTTCTATGTTTTGAAATATACTAAAAATTGCCATTAAAAGCGAAATCTAGGGGCTGGAGGGATGGCTCTATGGTTAACAGCATGCGCTGTTCTGGCAAAGGACCTGAGTTCACAGCACCCACATTGGGTTCGCTCATAATGACCTGTAACTCCAGCTCCAGGGACCTGGCGTTCTCTTCTAGTTTCTTCAGGTATTTGCATGCATGTGCAGTGCACATATCTCCACCGCCATCATCACCACCACCCCACCACTATCACCACCACCATCACCAATAGGAGCAGCAGCAGCAGCAACAACACCCCACACCCCACCATCATCATCACCACCACCATCACCAGTATCATCATCAGCAACCACACCCCCCACTCCCCCCCCCCCACCAGTAGCAACAGAAAAAATAAAACTTTTGGAAAAGAAAAGTGAAACTTAAAGATTTGTGAATCGGAGAGATCCGATGCTACGTGTGTTTGGAGGGTTGCTCTGGGTTGCCTGTGTCTTCCCTCTGTTGTCCCCAGGCCCAGCTGAGTCCCCTAGGTCTCAATAAGGGTCACCGACTCCTTTCTTTTCCTAGGGCAAGTTTCATACTGGACTACAAAGCAACATTTCCTGGGTAAAGCTTCACAATTTCTACCAAGTACAGCCATGAATTAATTGGGTAAATAGTACATTTTTTTTTCTCGACAGAATTTTCTTCTATCAATTATTAAATAATGTTCTCTAGACAAAAAAAAAAAAATCTAGATTTTGGGCCTCATGTTGAAAAGAGCAGTGAATGTCTCTATATGACCAGGCCTTGATGAAGAATAAGGAAAATGATGATGAAGATGAATCAGGATGAGGAATAAAGGCTGCTAATTGGGACCAATGCCTGGTGAGCTATTTTGAGTCAGGAGAAAGTGTTAATTCTATTCCTTTCAATAGTGATTGCTATGAAAATAGTAATATTTGATTCTTCAAAAATATTGACAGCTCTTATTCAGATGACAATAATTCGGAGATAGGAAGACAACAATATCGGTTATAATTTTATGTTTAAATTTGGAAAACCAGTTTTAAAGTTAATGGTACTTTTAATGACTAGAATAGAAATTCCTAAATTTCACAAGCAAGCAAGCAAACAAACAAACAAAAAACCCAATCAACCAACCAAATACCCAAGTTTAAAAAAAATGTGTGCTATACCCCACCCCAAACCAACCCAATATTTTCTCTTTCTTTGAACAAATAAATTAAATAAGTAAATAAATAAGGGCTTGTATGTGGCTAGCAGATTTATCACACTCATGAGATATGCAGGTCTGAGACAGACTCATGTTAACATATATACCTTACCTTGTTGTTTTCTTTAATTTCCATTTTTGGCATATAGTATTTTATGTGTGATTCATCCTTATAAGAATTATTTTATTTTTAATTTGCCTGTTTCTGTGTGTATGTGTATTCATGAGTGCAACTGCCTGTGGAGGCCAGAAGGGGGTACTAGATCACTTGCAGCTGGAGTTAGCCATCCAGTATGGGTACTGAGAACTGAGTTCTGCAAGGACGCTAAACTGTGTAACTGTCTCTCTGACCTTGATACATCTTTATAAATTGCATTGAAATAGTCTCTGAGGAAAGGGGAGAACAAAACCAAACAAAACTAAACCTCCAAACGAACGAACAAACAAAAAGCAAACTAAGAAATGTATATCCAACAGGAATCAAAGAGACATTGCTCTTCAGAGGGTTCGGAGCTGATGTCTTCAGTGAGAGCTAAAACTGGTTGCTTCTGAAACATCCTCCCACATGAGATTACATGAACTGTATCTGCTTGATTACCAGATATGTATATTGTGCTTCTTGGTTAACAGAAGGACTATAATAAAGAGAATTAAGGATGGGAGCCACGTAGTTTCCTACTGCTTAGCCATGAGAATCTGCTCTGGCAACTCATTTTTAAACACATGTTGTTAAAAATAGAGATGTTGGACATAAACCAAAGCTGTGATAGCCCAGGACTTACTCACCATACGAGCCCGAAATACTGCGGGGATGAAGGACTGGTTAGAGAGTTGGAGAATTCTGGAGGTGTCCTTCAGGACGTAGATATTGCCAAAATCGATTTGAGTGGGATGTATGAAGATCACAGGGCCTTCTCCAATACTGTGTATGCTACATGCCTGCGTTCCACAAGAGAAAGAACAGAGGGCCAGATGAGGGTGCTGGTGTGAGCTCACATCCCTTCCCACTGGTTCTCTGTGGTCCGAGGGACACAGAGATGAACACGTATCATCAGACCTGTTTGTCTAGCCTGGCACACCTCCCTGGGGTGATCAGCTTCCCTGGGCCAGCCCAGGGTCACAGAGTAAAGAAAATCAGATCCTGGGAGCTGTCTGTCCCATTCAGCCATCTGTTCTCGAGAACACCCAAAGTTATATGTTGCTGCGATGTGTCTGAATTTAATACCCAGCGTTTCCATTCCGGTAATGGCTGACAGGTAAAGCTACCACACAGGTTGGTGGTTGAAATCAATGCTTTGAACTGCACGGGTCCTTTTCTTTTCTAAAGCACCAATTGCCTTCTTCACCAATAGTATATGTGCAGGGAGTGAAGGGGGGCCACAGGGAGCCATGCGGGAGATGCTGGTCTGCTGTTGATCACCTGCAGCATTTCACACAGAAGTGGTCAAAGCAAACACTGAGCTCCTCGTGCTCCCTAGGTGATCAGAATCCACTCAACGGACACTAACCAGCTTACAAGGAAACTGAATGCCCAGGAAAACAAACTCCATTAAGATTTGTCAGTTCAACTTAAGCAGCAGTTTTCAGTGGTTTTCCCCTACCTTGCCTGGAGAGACTCTTAACGGCTCCAGTAGGTAAACCTGGGTGACTGCTGATGTAGTTGCTCTATAGGAGAGGATCTGGGGAGCAGCCTGTAGGTGACCGAGTGATGGCCAAACTTAGCTTTGCTCTTGGAACAACTAGGAGCTTGTTGAACATACAGATATGCTGACCGTGGAGAGCCACCAACCATGTATACATGTGTCGTGTTTGTGTGTGCATGTGCGTGTGTGTGCATGTGCACATGTGTATGTGTGTGTATGTATGTGTGCATGTGTGTGTGTGTGTGTGTGTGTGTGTGTATGAATGTGTGTATATATATGAGTAGATGCATATGAAAATAGTGCTACTCAAGTTAGACCTAAGAACAATTCCTTCCTATACTACCTTACAACTTCTGGACATATCTGCATACAGTTTCCCCAGGTAATATGACACATGTGTTCTACTTCAGCAGAATGAAAACATAAAGCCTCATAACTGTAGAAACCAAAGGATATATATGATGATCATGCACACCTCCAAGGAAGAAGCTAAAAGCTGCTACGGTAGGGAACATGTGACCTCGGCGATTCTGAAAACTGACTCACCAGAGGGGCTTCCTGGCTCCCGAAGACCGAGATGTAAACTGTGGATTGATGTGCACCAGTGACCTGGGTCTCCAAGGCTAGTGGTATGCTCACAGTGCTGTGGGGGGAGATGACCCCACAGGGGGAGGGGCTGGAGAGCAGCACAGCGGGTGGATTCTCATACAGCTGCAGAGAGACAAACCGGGGTAGGCAAGCCATGCTTAGAGGAGAACAAACGCCATAATGGTTTATTTTGAAGCAAGTGTTGTTCTGAGTCTGTGGAGAATTATTAGGTATATCTTATCACTTAGAGACGCCTATAGGATAAAGACCTTGATTCAGCCAATAGGAAATTAGGTTAAGTGGATGGAGTGTGGGGGGAAAAAAATCCCAGGCTCTTAGAAGAGTGGGATGCAGGGAGTGAGCGCAGCAGGCATTCAGGACAATGACCATTCATGGCCAAGGTCTACAGCTGGGTCCTTGGTACCTTCATGCTTCATTTCCCACTGCCTCAGACCTCTGCACTCCATTAACGCAGGTCACGCCCGCCAGTGCTTTCTGAGCACGTGGTCCTCGCCCCACCTGCAGTCCTTTCTTCTTGTGATCCCCTTCTTAGCCTGCTGTTCCCCTTGACCTGCCGCAGACACTTTTTTTTTTCTTGAGTTTGCTCCACTTATCCCTCCCCCACCCCCAGAAAGTTTCAGGGGGTGATTTGCTCCAAGGGCATCCAGTGAAGTCCTTTTCTTCGGCATGTGACCACCTGCATGCCCGATAGATAGAATTTGGAGCTTGGCTTCTCCTTTCTCCAAGTTCTCCTTCTGGCCCAAAGCTGACACTGTAGGTCAGGGTAATTCTGAAAAACCTTCCTGAGGGCCTTAGGTCCCAGCAGCAAGGCACAGCCTATGGCTTTCACCCTTCTGGGACATCCCTACCCTTTCTGCATCTGGCCGGGCCTAACATAGCTTCACAAGGCTCTCTCATGGTATATCACTCCTTGGCTGAGCCCTCTGGAGCCTGAGACAAAAGGGAAAAGTCTGTAATGTGACCTTTTATCCAAAAATTGATAATTTGTCCACTATAGTTTTTAAAAGTTATTTTAATATCTTAGAACATATGGTGAAAAAATACTAAGTATCTTGATGGCTGAGCAGGCTTCCCCTTCAATACTTCACCCAAGGCAGGTTCCCAGCTCCCATATGTTGAACGTACTTCCCTTATCCCTGGATGCAGGCTCTGCTCTGAGTTCTTGAGATGACCATGCACAGCATAGGGCCCCCTCTTCTGCTGCTGAGTATGTGTTGCATGTGTTCTGTAGCTTGGTCCCTGATTTCTGCTTATGTCAAGAGAAGCCCACATAATAATTTCAACTTCCTCTCCTATGTGATGTCCCTTTGGCTAGCGAGAGTTAGCCATCTGGTCCTGGCTTAGCTTCTTTGTTCAGTTTAAACGCCTGAGTTGGCTCTTTTCAAGACTTAGGTTTGGAGATGGCATGGGCCACATTTTGGTTTCTCCAAACATACTGCCCCTCCCCCTTCCAAGTTTTCATTACGAAGGGTGACAAGAGCTGAAGACAAGAGTCTGGCCATGTTTTGACCAGTGGTTACCATCTTCCTTTGGCTGTATTTCTCAGACGCAGCCCAAATCTTTATTCTGTGTCCCCACAAAACATTTAACCTGGGACCAAATAAACCTCTGTAGTGGTTTGAATGATGTTCCCTGTCAGCTCAGGCATGGGAGCCCTTGGTCCCTATTTGGTTGTGCTGTTGTAGGATGTGGAACCTTGCTTGAGGAAGTACACAACTGAGGGGTTGTAGCCCCTCGCCCCTTCCGTTTGCCCTCTCTGCTATCTGCATGTTAAAATGTACTCAACTAACTTGCTACATTTGCTTGTTGCCATGTCTTCCTGTCATGATGGGCCCCTAACCTAATTCTTGTATAAGCCAGAATAAAATATTTCTTCTTTAAGCTCTTCTATGTCACATCTTATTATAGCAACAGGAAAGTAACTAAACATCCAAATTACTCCTTAACCCCACCTCCCATGGATTTATATTGTAATCTATACTCACAGAGCCGAAGTTGAAGCCCAAATGCATTATTGGTAAACTATATGTCATTAGTGACCTTCCATTGCTCTATATAAATATTTCTGAATTTTCTGCACATATGACCTGTTTGGTCCCCCCCCCCCATAGCCAGGTGTGTGGAAAGGGGGTGAATTTCATGGGAATTAAGACACAGTCTCTCTTTCTGTGTAACCGCTAGATTTCTGGTCCAAAGGGTCCATTTATAAACATTTCATCACCATATCTTGGTGGTGATGTTCAACCCTGGCCATGAGTACAAATGAGATCTCCCAGCTCATTTCCCGAGCATGGTTAATTCACAGGCAATTATCTGCAGGTGCACTTCTGCATGTTGGTTTAATTGACACTTTCTCTTCTTTATCAAGGACAATTTCCTTGGGAAATTAACAACTGTTTACACCTGCAGCCGCTTGGTCACACAGACAGCAGTCCAGCTGTGGCTCCCTAAGCTTGCACCCGACTCATCTGAGGCTTAAAAATCTGAAGCACAGGAGGTTATGGGCCCAGGACCACCACGGCTTCTCAGAAGGATGCCCCTTTTTCCCTGAGGGAGTTCATGGGAAGAGAGGTCAACACTGAAGAAGGATAAAGTAACCCACCTGAGGCAGGACCTTATAGCATCCGGGAAGGTCATCATGATTGACAAGCTGGATGGTCTTCTCATATGGGTACTTCAGGAAGCAGCGCCCAAAGTCCACCTCTGTAGTCACCAACTGGAGCTTGGGTACCACACACCTGCTCGAAGGAAACAGTTCAAAATGGAGGACTTGTTACATCCCAAAGGGCAGAGTGCTAAGCTAAATGCACCCGTAATTGTTACACAGGGTTTTTTTTCTCTAATAACAATAATAGGGGGCACCCTGGGCAACAAATAACTGTTTCTACCCTTCTGTCCTGTTATCTCTCTCCTTTAGCTCCCACTTACCATTAATTAATCAGAAAGAACTAGAGGTGGACCTCCTTAAATAGCTGCCTTTGCTGTGTAGCGACAACCCTTCCCACTGATTCTCTTCACTGTGCTCTTCCTTTGTGAAGGGCCCCATAGCCAAGTTCATTAGGGTAGCGGGTCTGCGTCTGTGTTAAATAGGGCCAATGCCAACTACACAGAGGCTTAACTGGCTGTACTGCTTGGGTGGGTTAGAAAGCCTCCAAGGACAAAGCTTGGATCATTTCAATCACAATAACAATTCTAATTCCTGTGTGCAGAGTAGCTGTCTCCTGCAGCTCAGCACAGGACTGGAGCTGTGCCCATGCTCCTTGTGTGTAGCCCTGTCGGTGACTTAGGTTCTATGCCGTGTCTCTGGCTCTCAGTGTCTCACCTGCCCTATGCCACTCACTGTCCTGACATGCAGCACCAAGAGGAAGAGGATGGCTTTTTAAAAAAATTCCATGGAGTCCAGTTTAGTGCTGACCTCACCAAGTCCAGCCTATGTCCCTTTGAGTCACCTGCTTTTTGTCTCACATCTCACCCCCTAGGGAGAAAAGTGAAAGTCATTCTGGAGATTGGATGACATTGTTTAGTGGGGCTGTTACTCTTGGGGTGGTGTGGAAGCATCCAGGAGGGTGTAAGTGCACAGCCAGCGGGGATGAGCCTGGGGCGAGGGCGCAGCAAGTCACTGCTGGCTTTCCGAGTGGGTACTGTCGGGCACAAGTTCAAAGAGAAGCTCTTCTGGTGGGAGTCAGCAAGCAGTTCCCACAGATGCCATTGGAAATGATAACAAAAGGATCTCCCTTTAACCCTATGTCTGTTTCTGACCACGGATGCATGCTTATTTTTAGCTGGCATGGAAGTTGTCAGTTGACCCAATGACTTTCTCAAAGCTATTGCTTTGCTTCCCTAGCCCGTGTGGCCGAGGTGGATGATGTTTTACAGGGGTCATAGCAAACCTTAGCAGGAAACTCATGGCCCCTTTAGGCATTTTTTTTTTTTTTCAATTCAGAATAGCTGCAGGGAGAGGAGGCTGAAGAGAACCAGAGTCAGTACAGAAATCAAGTGCAAGATCAAAGCCAAAGCAAAAAGCAGACCCCACAAAGGTACAGACTGAACCAAAGAGCCTTTTCTCTTCTCAGCATGACAAAGTTGGATTGTAGTGCCATTTAGGCAGACTGAGGCAGCAAGAGTTCTAGTTCCTTCCAGGTTGATATTTGTCTACATTCAAGCGTCCAACACAAGGCTATTATCCCCCTCCCCCAATCAGCATGCCTGTATCCTCTTTAAGGTGTGTCTTTCTAAGACTCATAAGACCTAACTCCCAGATACCGATGTAGCAGCTCTGCTCTGTCCTTTCTGTCCACAGCCGGTCGCTTCCATGCAGTTCTAAAGCCTGTCTGCTATGGGAAGGGTGCAGCCCCTCTTTAATCCTAACTTCAGGGATCCTGGCTGACTCCCTGAAAAAGAGGGAGAAGCTGGGTGCCTTGGAGCTGTGGCTGTAGATAAAGTGCCTGCTGTGCAAGCGTTTAGAGCTGAGTTGGGATCTCCTGTACTCGGGTAAGGATAAAAGCTTCAAGTGTCAGGGTCGAAGACAAGTGGATCCCGGACGCTCCATCGGCAGCTAGTCTAGGGGAAATGGTGAGCTCTGGGTTCAGTGAGAGGCCCTGCCTCAAGAATGAGGTGGAGATTGACAGGGAAAGACACACAAGATCAATCTCTGGCCTCTACATGTGCACACTGGAATGGGAGCGCCTCCCTACACTCATGCGTGCACACATACTTGTACAACACACAGACACACACTTGTCTGTGTGCATATTCACAGAGTGAAGACGATGAGTTTATATTATTAGAGACTGACAGAACCACCTTTCCTACCTGACCTTGATATAAATCACATTAAAAAAAAAAAAACTCAAAATAAAATTTAGCAACTTGTCACCTACTAGATGAACCCTTTCAGTTTTTATACTTTGAAAGACTTACCAGAGAGTAATATGGTGCACACATAAAGCCTTTTGGTCCTTGGTATCTTGGCCAGAGGTCCTTTATAAACATTCTCTGTTCTAAAACTTTGCTCTTTGTACCCCTGATTCCATTTCCCACCCCTAGGAAGGCAAGAGGAATCCAGTACTCAGGTTTAGCAGGCCAGTTGCCTTGTGGGGGGGGCAGCCTGACCCTGGGCCCATGGGGAAGGGGGGAACACTGGCAGAGAGGAACAGGCATATGCTACCTGGCTGTAATCAAGAGTGCCAGCACTTCTTCTCCAATACCTTCCACGTCTACCACCAGCGCCAGCTCGTATTTCTGCACGGTGTTGGAGCACAAGGTCACCTGGGAAGAAAAAGGTGACACGTTGCTGTTCTGAAAGGCTAGCTTTCTGCATGGGGGAGTCGGGAGCCAGGGGAGAACACTTGTGTCAGCGCCAGTGTGGCTTCTAAGTGGCCTGTTTCATGAGATGGATGGTGGTTTACACTGAACACGTTACATGATGGGGTCAGGCATGGGGGATGCTTTCGTATGCTTGGTTAGAGACACAGTGTTAGCATGATAGGCTGGCTCACTTCTGGGGCAACATTTATCATGGGGACTACATACCTACTACACAAAGGGGAGGATGACCACAGATGGTGAGAGACTTCAAACAGATCAGACAGACTTTAATTATTGCTGTTTAAATCGTTCCTTATGCTACTGGGGGCTAACTAAATGACTGAACTCCAATATAATGGAAGAAACAGTATAGTGAATTTTCTCTTATACCGAAGGGAAATGAAAATAACTATGTATACTTTAGAAACTTGCAGGGGCAATCTGTTTTTCAAACTAAAAATTTGCCTCCCCTTTCCATTTTTAGAAAAATAGAAAGGTCCAAAGCCACGTCCACCCGAGGACAATGTCTACCCAGAACACTCTCCCCTATGTTTCTATTTACTGCTGTCTTTAGGCCCTCTGAAAGCCTCGTTACAACTTTTAATTGCTTCAAAATGTTTTCGACTGGAAACGGTACTTGTTAGTTTGGAAAACAGCTTCTGGCATGGGCGAAGGGTTTTCTGTCTATAAATTATGTATCGGGTACTAATTAAAATCCTCTTGGTTGCAGAGGGAATTGCTGCATGCAAATTTGAGTCCACACAGACCTGGCTGAAAGTGCAGATCAGGAGGGAGAGCCGAAGCTCGGAGGAGGTTTTTGCCAAAAATACACACACGCACCAAAAAAAAAAAAAAAAAAAAAAAAAAAAAAAAAAAAAAAAAAATTAAAAAGAAAGGCATTGATTTGGAAAGGGAAATTGTCTGGCTCAGTGAAAAGTGGAGGTGCCAGCATGGTTGAGCCCCTTTGTTTATGCATTGGGACCGAGGTAGGAAGGGGTAAAAGGACAGATAGATCGTATGGAGGCTGAGGACCAAGTGAAAAATAAATCCACCAGAGCTGAGCTCCTTCCAGGGAAAGTCAGTTAGCCATCTCCACTTAGAATGTAACGACAGAGTGAGTTTCTCTAGACCCCTGGAGAAGCCCATGGAATGGCTGAACATTCCCAGAAAAGAAGAGTTGAAATGAATAGATTTTGAGGTGAGATAATGAAAAGCATCTCAAACAAACCCGGGGATGAGACAGTGGCTGGATTGGATGAATATTCAATGATAATATCTACAGAATGAGCCATTCTAGCTGTGAGGCCTTTCCTTCCCAGAAACCACTTGGGTTTAGCAGCCTTCCCTTTTGCAAGACCCTGGTGTCTGGAAGAGCAAAGGTGAAGGGAGGGAGCTAAAGCCCTTCTCAGTTAACTATGAAATAACCCAGCTGGGGCACCCTGAGGCACCACTAAGGCCACCGCACTGTTCTGATTTCAGACCAAGTAGGGTGCTGGGCACCCTTCGTATCTCTCTTCCCGTGGACTTAAATACAAAGCTCTAGTGGAAAGGCACATGGCACCCACATTTGCCAGGACCCAGATGTGTACTGCAAACCTGAATGGCCTAGCTGTCAGCTTGGTGTAAGCCTGGATGTGTATGGCTGTGGAGGACCTGAATCTGAAGCCAGACTCCGAGTTCTTCCACTCTATTAGAGTTGGTGGGTGCATTGTCTGTATGGAACAGTGATTGTACTGGAAATAACTAGAAGCCACAGCTCCTATGAAGATACTGGTTCTGCATTCATGTTAGACCCAGTAGATATACATTTAACTGGAGTGTGACTGGTCTGGTTGGAACAAGGTTATTCTAACGATACTTATGACCTCCTTTTAGCCATTAGATTATTGAAACAATAGTCCCCAAGATAATGGAGTCCCTCTCCCCATCAGCTCCTGGAATCTCAAGCCGGAGAAAGAGAAGGCTCTTTTTGCCTGGAAAGAGATCTTATCCGGTCCCAACAATTGGTCAGAACTACCTCTGAGAGGAGGCTGGGGCCAAGAGCGTGATGATGAATGGGGCCATATCCAGGCCAGAAGCAAATCTCATGTCAGGACTCCAAGAGGACTGGTGAGTGGGAACCCCTGGATATCTTTGTTCCTCTTTCCATGGAAGTTTGTCTCTCTACTCGGCTTATTGAGGACTGGCTTGCTAGAATCGGCTGAACACTGTCTCCAGCCTTAGCGATTCCAGTAACCTGAGCAGTGTGAATGTCTTTGCCCAACCTATTTGCATCTGGTTCTGTGATCTCAGAGGCTTATTCCCTACATGGCCCAGTTTTGTGTGTGGTTTCCCCAAGGCATTGCCTATCACTGTCCTTGGACAGAAACCCCTAGGTGACATATCAGTGGCTATCTGAAAGGTGGTGGGTGTTCAGCTGTGTGCGCTGACAGCTGCACGCTTTACCTTGATGGCAGTAAAGCCCTGGGCACGGATGGTGCCACTGCTGGGAGAGATGGTGAATTCTTTGGGTTTTGTGGTGGATATTTCTGTATTAATCCAGGACCGTCGCTGACTGTCTGACTCCTGAGAGTAACTTGGGATGCTTCTCATGCCTTCGCCATCGCCACGGACGCGCAGTTTGAAGGTCATGGGGACCAAAGATGTATTATTCAGGGAACACATCAAAGTATGGGGAAATCCTGGAAGATAAAATTTGCGGTGAGGAAGACTTCTTTCCCCCAGTAGCCTCCCTCGATCAACGAATCCTCTCTGGCAATGACTTAGGACTGTATATGTAATTCATTACTATGTCTCATTACTTTC
Organism: Mus pahari; assembly: GCF_900095145.1. Lineage (NCBI taxonomy): Eukaryota > Metazoa > Chordata > Mammalia > Rodentia > Muridae > Mus > Mus pahari. Next base: position 33,771,242 of record NC_034609.1, on the reverse strand, counting down.
TAACTTGTCTTAAGTATGTATGTATATATGTATGTATGTATGTATGTATGCATGTGTATGTGTATTTATTTATTGATTGATTGATTTATTGTATATGTGTACAGGTCAGCGATCAGTATCAGGTGTCTTCCTCTATACACTTTACTTTTTTGATTTAGGACTTTTCACTGAGCCTGGGGTTTCCTGGTTGGGAGAAACTGGATGTCCATCAAAACTCAAGGGTCCCTGTCTCTCCCTCTCCAAATCTGGTATGCCCCCCTGCATCCAGATAGTTCACATGAGCTTTGGGAGATCAATCTCAGGTTCCATTGCTCTCCTGGCACTTCAGTGTCTCAGCCACATCCCTAGGCCCTCTTTAAAACTCTTTTTAATGTATGTACAAACTAGGGTTTCACTGTGACATCCTTTTCTTCACAGATGTGTGTCATTCCCTCTGCTTATATCCATCCCCTGTTAGCTCCTTAAATCCCCAGCCAAACACCAACACATACACTTCATGCATTCTTGACTTAATTAAAGTGTTTATCGGGCATTTAGTCATGCAGGTTAAACAGCAATATAAAACAAGGCCCTTGGTTGTCACCCAGGCCCTCTAAAGAGGCAGCCTTGACTGTTAGTTATTGTGAGTTGTCTTGTAGAAGTATTGTATTTTGCCTTTAATCTCTGTTTCAAACGCAGATTTTTAAAATGTAGGATTGTACTCAGTCCTGTTTGCCAGTGCGTGAAAGGAGAAGGCTGCACACTTTTGTCTGCTGTTTGATCTAGAACTGTGCTGAGAGGTGACAAAATTCATACTGTTCCTTTCTTAGAACCATGCTCTTGGGGCTGTTGACATAGGATGTGATAATAGCCCCTCCCAGTAAAGTCTTGGTGATCTGAGTTAGAGCCAGCCAGAGAAGACGACCAGTTCACCACCCCCGAGTCCTGTGTCAGGGTAAATCCAGCCCAACTGGCTTCCATTTGCTGAGACTCACAGTCCTTTTGTAAGAGATGTAGGTCTCCTTTGCTGGGAAAGCAATAGACAGACTTTTGGCTGGATTTCTTGGGTGGCTCTTAAGTTGCTGTCACTTTTAGATCAAGAATAACCACAGGACAATTGGCATGCTTCTTCTAGATTCAGCCTCAAGTTCTCTGCCTCAAACCACCTTCTCTTAGAAATCCCAGAGAAACTGGTGAGTATCATCTCCGCAACCATGTAATTGCTATGCTGGACTCTTTAGATCTTGCCCAGTGATGACTCTGAAAAGTATACTTACCCTACATGTCCGTTAATTAGTTAGGTGGTCTACTAGAATAGGGAGGGTATTTAAGGAAGTGGATTCCACAGTCGCATGGCCCTCCAAACAACTGCCCAGACCAAGTCCCTTAGCCAGAAGTTTTTCACAGAATAAAACTTATTAAAACTTACTCAAAACAGTTTTTCATACTAGTGTCTGTGTTGCCCCATATCCTTCACAGAGCCTCAGGAGGGGTTGTTGGCTTGTTAAAGACTGAATGGTTATTGGTATGAAGGCTACACCTAGCCTTCTGCTCCCCAAACCCATGCCATCTCCAGTCTGTTCTATCCACAGTCCTACCTGAATGAAAGTATTTTACAGTGCTCAACATCCTTATTCTTTCCAGTTAGAATCTGTAGGTCAGTCTTAGGATAATTAATCAAAACCAATTGGACAGAATGTCTAGGGAATCACAGAGGTAACTTATACTTCTTCCTATACTCAAATGTTGATTTGAAGGAGAGCATCCTCAAAAGATTTAATTCTCCTTCAACATTTATATTTTTATCTGACCCCAAAAAGTCTATTAAGAAGTTCATTCTAAAATCAAAACAAAACAAAACAAACAACAACAAAAACACAGCACTTTCTTGGGGTTAAGATGGCTCAATGGTTAAGATCACTGACTGCTTTTGCAGAGGACCCAGGTTTGAATCCCAGCACCCACAAGGCAGCTCAGAACCCTCTGTCACTCCAGGTCCAGGGGCTCTGATGCCCTCTTCTGGCCTTCACTGCACACTGTATGCACATGGTATGCTTACATACATGCATAAAAATAAATAAAGGTGACTAAAGGTGTCTGTCTATCTGTCTGTCTGTCTCACTGTCACTAGAACTGGGATCCAGGACGTTGAACATGCTAAGCAAGCGCTTTACTTCTGTGCAGAATCTTCACCCATAAGACCTCTTGAAGAAACAGGAAGCCGTAGGATCACAGGACCACATAGAAGCAGCCGCAGAATCTTCAAAACGTTGGTGTACGGGGAACACAAGTTCACTACTAAACAATGGGCCCTAGTAATGAAGACACTATACCGATTCAGTAATGTGCATGATCAATAATTAAATGACACTGGAGAGACTTCTGGGAGTTTGTGGGGGAACTCAAGAACACAGCCTCGAGACTCCCAATGTTTCTAGTCAGCCAAGAATCTTCACAAAGCAGAGGGAAATACGTGGGTAGGTCACTCTGCAAATGAGGTGGTACTTCTGTAGTTATTCACTGAAAGCATTCAGAGTACAGGAGCTCCATAATCTGGGGAAAGTCTATACACTTAGATCATGTGCTTGATGCGGTATGATGCATGTGGTGGTCATTATAGAATGTTCTCTGAATAATTAAAATTCTATCACCAGATGCAAAGCAACCGACAAACACATTACAAATAGGTCTTTGCCTAAAGAATTATTTTTCCCCACAGTAGGTGGGTTCATTCAACCTGAAGCAAGGCAAACAGGAAACACAGAGGGGGTTGCGAAGAAGAGGGAGATGGAGTTAAACATGCATTTCTCAATCTGGGCTTTTCTTATTATAACCTTCTATATAGAAGGCTAAATTAATTTAAAATCAAAGCAGATTAACCTACCAAATACACTTTGGATTCTCTTTCTCCAGAGAAATTCTATACTAAGGAATAGGATTTGGTTACATAGGCTAGGACACAGAGAGATCATAAATGCTGAGTTTCTTTATGTAATCAGCCAAGGCCCAAATTTTGCCTCACTAGGGCAAGATCCCAGTTGAAATCAGCTCTCAGAACAAATAGCAATTCCATCAATACTGCGTGTCTTTGGCAAATCATTCGGCACTCTCAAGGCTCCGCTTCTGATTAACTACAGTAACTGCACCTCGGGGAAGGATTGCTGGGTTCAAGCACAGTACTGCACGCCATGGACCCAGCAGTGAAAAGTCACAAGAAAGAAGCCAGAGAGATATTATTGCTACTGCTGCTGTTTCTGCTTCTGCTACTTCGGCTGACAATATTTTATCAGTGGATAAATACAGACAGGGAGAAATGCCATGGGACAGATACCAGAGGAGATGACAATACAGATGGAACATCCTTCAACCTGGGGCAAGGGAACCCAGGAGTGGAAGCGCACAGCCTCAGTTCAACCCCAAAGCATCTCTCTAAGGAGGCGGCTGTGTAGCCAGACTTGCATTTAGATACAGTGCGGGTCTGGGAGTTTTGTGCACTGATGGAATACTTGCCTGCTATGCACAAAGCTCTGTGTTTGATACCCAGCACTGTCAGAGAGCAAAACAAAATTGCCAACATGTCACCACTATGACCACGGCCTCCAAATCCTCAGTACAAAGAGTACAGAATGTCTAGACAGTGACATGATGCATGAGGTTGCTAGTGCCACTGCTGGAAAAAGAGCAATATCCATAGCTTTGCAGCTCTTAGTACCCAGGGCCTAGCTACTACTTTACATATCATTTAGAAACAGTGCCAAAATGACCCTGCCACATAGGAAGGGAGCCTCTTGGCTATTAGAAATGGTAAGCAAGCTGCTTTGTAAACCTTCCATCTCCTAGGTAGGGACCAAGTAGTACTTACTGTATCCAGTGTCTAAACTTACAATGGGGAAAGGCTTAGTTGGTGTGTTAGTTTGCATTCAATTGCTGTGGCAAACATCATGACCAAAAGCAATGCGGGGCGGACAGGACAGCCCATCATGGAAGGAAATCAGGGCAGGAACTCAAGGGGGAACCCAGAACCCGGAGGCAGGCACTGAAGCAGAGAGCATGGTTGAATGCTTCTTACTGATTTGCTCTCTGTGGCTCACTCAGCCTGCTTATACACCCAGGGTCATCTGCCTGGGGGATGGCACCACTGGGCTCTCCCATGCCAATAATTAACCAAGAAAAATGCCCCAGAGGCTCGCCTACAGGCCAATATGATGGAAGCATTTTCTCAATTGAGGTTCCCTCTTCCAAGATGACCTCAACTTGTGTCAAGTTAATATAAAACTGCCCAGAACACGTTGCAAGCATGAGGATCTGAGATGGATCCCTGCCACTCCATGAAAAGGCGGGTGTGTTGGCATGTACTTGTAATCCCAAGTGCTGGAGAGACAGAGTCAGGAGGATCCTTGGATGTCTTAGAATGTTATTGCTGTGAAGATACTATGACCATAACAACTCTTATAAAGGAAAACATTAAATTGGGGCTGGTTTATAGTTCAGAGTTTTAGTTTATTATCATCATGGCGTGAAGCATGGTGGCATGCAGGCAGACATGGTTCTGGAGAAGAAGCTAAGAATTCTACATCTGGATCCACGGGCAGTAGGAAGAGAATGTGATCCACTAGGTTTGGCTTGAGCTTCCGAGACCTCAAAGCCTACTCCTTGGAGACAAACTTCCAACAAAGCCATACCTACTATAACAAGGCTATGCCTCCTAATAGTGCCACTCCCTATGGACCATGCATTCAAACACATGAGTCTATGGGGGCCATTCCTATTCAAAATACCACATTGGGGCTGACTGGTCAGCAGCCTAGTCTAACTTGTGAGCTCCAGGACAGAGGAAGAGACAGTCTCAAGGAGGAAGATGGTATTTCTAGGGTTGACATTCAAGATTGTCATACAGATTCTGCTGCAGGACATTTGATCATACCATGAACCCCAAGATCGTGTTACTTACTATAAAAAAAAATAAAATTCTGTTTCTAGTTGTGGTATGGCTCAGCCCTTAGCACACACCTTTAATCCCTCTGGCTGGAATACAGACATACCCTTAGTAAAGTCCTTTAATCCCAAACAATGAAGGTAAAGTTAAATTTGTAGAAAGAAGCACCCATGTTTGAAAGTGATGCCTAATTGAGGGCAGACAAAGTGATGAATCAGAGAAAGATTTGACAAAGTAGGAAAGCTACTTAAGAGAGCAGGAGGGAGAGAGGGAGGGAGGGAGGGA
>NC_034609.1:33743976-33765832 GCF_900095145.1 Mus pahari | reverse complement strand
AGAGAGAGAGAGAGAGAGAGAGAGAGAGAGAGAGGAGAGAGAGAGAGAAGAGAGGAGAGAGGTGAGAGAAGAGAGGAGAAGGGAGAGAAGAGAGATTGGAAAGAAGAGGCAGTTTTACTAGGACAGATTTATAGAGACAAGTTGAAAAGAGAACATGCTAGACACAAGTGAAGACAGAACAAGCCAGAGAATGAGAAGGAACTAGAAGATTAGAACAGATTGCCAGAGTTAGTTTCAGGCCAATTCAGTGAGAGTCCAAGAGAGAAGCCAGATTGAATCAGTCAGTTTAGAGAGGAGTTTGAGCCTGAACAGCTGAGTTAAACACCTCTGAAGCCAGAGTTCAGAAAGAGCTAGAAAGGGCAGGCTTACTCATCAGTAAGTCCCAGAGGCAGACAACAGTCTAGGCCTAGGACTAGATTAGATTGTAAAGAGGCTAGAAGCTTCCAGAACTAGGCCTAGGTTAACAGACAGAGGCAATAAGCCTTGGAGATGACATTCACATCAGGCAAATAAAAAAATACCATTACAGGATCCCACATGTACACACACACACACACACACACACACACACACACATACACACACACACATACACACACCAAAGAAAAAGTTACTCACCATAGGAAACATTCCCGAAGTTCAGAGCAGGGACATTAAAATGGAATGTAGGTCCAATTACACAGCCTCTGAAAGTCAGACACAAGTTGGGGAAACGGAATGAGTTGAGGTAATGATCAGAACCAGGAAGGGAATACACACAAACTCTGGTATGAGATCAGTGACAGAGTCTAAGAAGCCGTGATACGACAAGCCATCACAATAGCCATTGCAATCATTTTTCAGAGTGTGTGTGGTATATCTCAGTGGGCTCAGGGCCTGTGTGTAAGAGTTTGCATGGGGGCATGGTACCCTAGCCCCTTTATAAAAGCTGAGCAAGGGTGGGGGTCTCTTGTAATACCAGCACTCAGGAGGCAGAGACAGGGAGTCTCTGGGGCATGATGTCTAGCTGGACTAAGCAGAGCCGGTGAGCTTCAGGTTCAGCGAGAGACCCTGATTTACCAAATACAGCAGAGAGTAATTGAGAAACACACCAGCTGTCTCATTGGGCCTCCAAATACATGTGTTCATGTGTGCCCACACACATGTGAACATGAAGGCATATACATGTGCACTACACATTCATACGCAAAAAAGGTTTCCAGGTGGCAAACTCTAGGTTTTAGGAAATCACTGTGGGTGGTGTGTATAACCTTGTCCTTACCAGTGACCAGAGATTAGGCAGCCAGTTCACCAAGCTAATGCTACAAAATGTCCTTAACTTGGATGAATCATATACTCTGTAATCAACTCCTTGAGAGACAACAATTGGGAGAGATGGCTCAGTGAATAAGAGCATGCACTGACTGCTCTTGCAGAGTCCCGGACTCTTGCTCCCAGCACACACATACGGTGGCTCACACTGCCTATAACTTCAGGCCCAGGGAATCGGATGCCTTCTTATGACTTCTGGGCTCCTACACGCATCTGTGCATGGGTCCTCCATCCCATATACACATAATTAAAGGTAAAATAAATAGTTAAGAAAAAAGTTAAGAAATAAATAAAATGTGCATTGGTTCTTTGGCAGTGTCTTCCCTGTGAGTTAGCTTTCAGAGTGTTGGAAAGTGCTACGCAGGCCTCTAGGGAAGAAGAATTATCAGGGTTCTTACTCAGCAGTGAACCCTGTATACAAAAAACAAAACAAAACAAACAAAAAACAAAAACCTAACCTCAACAAGCAAGATAGATATGCTCACTGGTACAGTGGTGGCATGACTGTTAGGGAGGTGACCAGTGGGTCTTCAGTTGGATTTTAAGCTAGTACCATAGGAGAAAATTCATACCTGGTACTATAAACTTGTTTTTTTTTTTTTTTAAAAAAATGTCATGGTTGGAGATATCATAGGTGATAGATAGGAACCAACTACTGTCGTTTTATTAAACAGAGATGTCATCAAACTACCTTCTAAATATTTGTACTTATACCCATAGATTAGTGCTGCTACCAACAATGGCCAGAGAGAAGGGACAGCCTTAAGAAGCTATAAAAGCTTGGGGAATATATTTTTTCCCTGGGGCTTCTAGAAAGACCCATAGGTCTACCATCACCTTTAATTTGGCTCCATTAACACCAGTGTGAAGCTTCTAATCCAATGATCTATAAAATAATAATTTTAGATTTCTATATCATTTTAATGTACTAAATTGTGGTCATCGTTTACAACATCCAAAAACCAATTCTATGGCAGGCCTTCTTGTTTACTGGTTAGGTAGTAATCATTGTTCTCTATAATCAATATCTTTAAAAGTGACAGTAAAGGTAAGGGTTGAATGTTCCATACACAGAGACCTGCTATGTCACATGTACCCTGCCGGAGGCTTAGTAACACTGCTGGCTGCTGGAGAAGTGGCTCTGCCAGGCTGAGGCTCCTGTGGAGAAATAGAGGGTGACCACAGCCAAGACCCATCGTGACAGGCTGCAAGTCTAAACTCTCGTGACTCCATGTCATGCTGATGGTTTGAGATGGTTTCCAAAAGCCTGTCTGGTACCCAGCAGTCCGTGAGGGTCCAAGGGAGAATGAAGCCAAAGAGGCTCACGACTTAGCTACTTGAGCTGGAAGAGACAGTTCTGGGGGCCAGAGGAACAAATAGATCAGAAAGTATGTGAAATGAACAGGGATAAAAGAAAGTAGGAAAAGAGCGTGGGAAACTGCATAAAGTCATAGTTTAATCAGTGCAGAAGCTGAAAGGCGCGGAGATAAATCACATGCAATCAAAGGCTCTGGTCACCGAGAGAAGAGTCACTAAGTAATGCCACCTGGAGTTGGATGTGGTCATGTGAATTCTAACAGGATATTACCGGGCCATCCAGCAAAGCGATAACCTGCTAATGGGATCATTTCAAAGACTCAGACTGATTGGATTAGCATGCAAGTGAGAGGCAATTTAAAGTGCCAAGCACATCTGTGCAATAGTTAAAACTTTATAAAATTACGTATGCCAGAAAAGAGAGAGAACAAGATTTTGCTCATTGGGATATGATTGAAAGCCACATCAATTTCATATCATAGTTTATTCAATCATTTAAAATACTGTCATGTAATTAAAAGGTGATTAGGAACAGCAAACATGTATTTGTTCTTTTATAAGGTATACCAGCCCAAAATACATGGGGTTCAGGGCAGGGCACCTGACAGTAAAAGAGTAAGAAAAATTCTAGAATTCACACTATTAACTTCATAGGCATTTCTTGAGACAGGGAACCAAAGAAAGGTTTATCCCTCCAAATAATATGTGAAGTCATAATAATAACAACACAGGGCTGGAAACTTGATCTTATGTGTATTATTTTCATAAAACTAGACACTTTTATATAGGCTGCAATGTCTTACATTTCTATCTGTATTCAATTGTGTTCCCATTGCCTTGACACAGTATCTGTACGAAAGGTAACTTAAGAAAGGGAGGGGCTCTTTTGGCTCACAGTTTAAGGGCGCGGCCCACCATGGTGAGGAAGGTGTGGGAGCAAGGATATGAGGCCTCTGGTCACGCGACATCTGCAGTTAGGGATCCTTCTCCTCCTCACTCAGCCTGAGATCCCAGCCCAGTTAGATTAGGTCTTCTCACCTAAATAGATGCAGTCTAGAAACTCTACCACAGACAAGTCCAGAGGTTTGCCTCCTAGGAAGTTCTAGGTCCGGTCAGGTTGACCGTCAATACTAACCGTCACACCATCATCAATATGTGTCCACTCCAAATGCTCCAAATCCTTGCCTTTTTTTGCAAGGATTCATTCTGCATTTTGTTTTCTACAGCCAACTATAGGATGGCATGGTGGACTTTCTTGATATATATCTCCTGAACCATGACAGTGCTCAGACCTCTGTCTTTTTTAGATAAGTGCCTTAAAAGCTCAGTCTAGTTCTAAATTTCATTATTTATCTTCTTCTCACTGCATTGTATCTGTATATGTTAGTTAGTAGTCCCTTATTAGATATGTGAATTGCAAATACAATCTCGCACTCAGCTTGGTTAGTGCATTTGAAGCACAAATCTTCTTACCTTTTGATGAAGTCTACTTTATTTCTTTGCCTTTGCTTGCTTTGTGCTTAGGTGTCTTGTCTGCGTCACTACTGTCTAATTCAAAGCCATGAATATTTATGTGTGCTGGCTGTGAACAGTCTCATAGCACTGGCCTTAAGTTTGGGTCTTTGATTTATGTTGCGGAAATTTCTGTGTATGATTCAGCTCTTGATCTCTTTTCCTTTGGAAATCATGGAAGACTGATGGGTTTTGGCAAATGCCTTTTTGTATATGGTCAGGTAACTCTTTGGATTTCTCTTTTATTTTGTGATATTGTATGGCACTAACGTTATGTCGCACTGGCTTATTTACCTATGTGATCCAGCCTTGACTTTCTGGGGTAAAACCGATCTGATCCTGGTATTTAATCTTTTTATAGGTTGGTTTGGTGGTTTATTGTTAAGGATTATTGTTGTCTATATTCATAAAGGCTATCTTCCATCTTAAGCCCACAACAGAGTAGATCTGTAGGCATCTGCAGCATGGTTTTGTGCGAAAGCATGTTGGTTGCTGGATGTTGTTCGAGGGTATGATTCTTGACAACACATAATGATATCAAGAAGTCAGAAAGTTTGACCCAAAAACTTGGGAGAGTTGATCTGCTCAGGGATGATAAAGGACTCTCAAGGGACCAGATGAACAGCTTGGCATGCGGTGTGAGATGTGAGTGGCTAGGGACACAAGAAATGGGCAGATTGCTCATGCTGTGGAGAGGTGTTCCCCCACCCCCCGCTTCTCATGCTGTACAGATGCTGACGGATGTAAATCATGGATCAGTGCCAGTCTGCCGCACCCTCTGGGAGAGTCTGTGCTTTCAACTATTTGGGAAACAACTCTAATTTTTAATAGTTTTTTAAAAATAGGGTCTCATGGAGCCCAGGTTAACCTTAAACTTGCCATGTAGCTAAAGATGATCTTGAACTCTAATCCTCCTGCCTCTGCCCCCCCAAGTGCTGGAATGACAGGCATGCAACACCATGCCTGAATGGATTTTTAATATTATAGCAAACATGGACGATTGAGGGGGAAATTATAGATGTCTTGAGTGTGTTTCAGATAAGCCTTGAGATTTTAAGAAAATCCTAATTGTGATGGGTTAAGTCCCTAGGCATGGTATGAGGTACTGTCATTTGCCCTCCTTAGTTATTAGGGACTTTCTGCAACCATCACCACCACCACCACCACCACCAACAACAACAACAACAACAACAACTGAACAGCAAATGATGAAGTCATTTCTATCCTTGGAAGGGTGGGCCTTGGCAATGGTTGTTTTTTCCCAAGGGCTTCTACCTTTAGCTGTAGATGGCATGTCTACTTTGTGTCCTTTTTCTCTATATCTATGCCCTAATCTTCATTTCTAATCTACTTCTATTGGATTGCACTCCACCCCTATGACCTCAACTTAATTACCTACTTAAGGGTCTCATCTCCAAGAACAGTCACATTCCGAGATGCTAAGACTCAATATCTGAAAGTCTGGGGACACAACCTAGGTGTACTGGCTAGTTTTGTGTCAACTTGACACAGCTGGAGTTATCACAGAGAAAGGAGCTTCAGTTGGAGAAATACCTCCATGAGATCCAGCTGTAAGGCATTTTCTCAATTAGTGATCAAGGGGGGAGGTCCCCTTGTGGGTGGTGCCATCACTGGGCTGGTAGTCTTAGGTTCTATAAGAGAGCAGGCTGAGCAAGCCAGGGGAAGCAAGTCAGTCAAGAACATCCCTCCATGGCCTCTGCATCAGCTCCTGCTCCCTGACCTGCTTGAGTTCCAGTCCTGACTTCTTTCAGTGATGAACAGCAATGTGGAAATGTAAGCTGAATAAACCCTTTCCTCCCCAACTTGCTTCTTGATCATGATGTTTGTGCAGGAATAGAGACCCTAACTAAGACACTAGGCAATAACAGGCGTTCTTGAGGCGAGTTTGAGAAAAAACAAACAAACAAACAAACAAAACCTTTGAGCTGATCTCGAGATTCTAAATTTCTAGTAGATACGAGATAAATACTTTTCTTTCTTTCTTTCTTTCTTTCTTTCTTTCTTTCTTTCTTTCTTTCTTTCTTTCTTTTAAACCATCATGCCTTTCCTTCCTGTGCCATCCCAGGCTCCAAGAGACACATCAGTTTGTAGAAGGATGGATCCTGTTATCAGTAACCATAAAAGAGACTTTCATGTATTTAAAGAACCTCTTGTGGCTGGCATCCAGAGTCAGGGTGATATGTTTTGAAGGTGTGATTTTTCTATTTGGGAGAAATGGTCTTTTTTTAAGCAGCAGTGGTCAATACTATCCCAATGGGTTGTAAAAACAGATTTTTTTCCCTCCAAATTCCATGGACAAATTCTATTCGTGACTATCAGTTACTGCAAACAGCGGGGAAAGCCCTCAAAGGACTTCTATCATAAAAGCTTTACGTGTCTATCCTTGGCAAATGGACTAATAAGTGGTCACTTTTGCAGTATTTGAGGGCATTGTAAATAAGGCTGTTTATAGAATTTTCATATGATAAAAACGAAGGATAAAAGTTCAGAGAAACTGAAAATAGACAAAGCTCATTTTCTCCAAACAGCTTAAAACATAGGGTGTAGTCTACACAGCGTGCCCAATATCATCTGGTCTCAGAAGCCCAGAGGGGTCTGGCCTGATTAGTGCTTGGATAGGAAACTCCAGAGAGTAACTAGGAGTCAGTATTTAAGCCAGTGGTTCTCAGCCTTCCTAAGACTGTGGCCTTTTAATAAATACTCATGTTGTGGTGACCCCAACCATAAAATTATTTCATTGCTACTTCATAACTATAATTTTGCTACTGTTATGAATTGTGATGTAAATATTTGATATGTAGGATATCTGGTATGCCACCCTCAAAGGAGTCCTGACCCACAGGTTGAGAACCACTGATTTAAATCCTTCTTTGATAGGCTGCAACTTACAGGAAAACCAGATGTCAACATGGCATATCTGCATCCATATTACAAGGACATCCAATATGGAAAGAAACACCGGTGGGCATTTAAAAGATTCCACTGTGCTGAAGAGTTCATATCAACAGACAATTATGAACATCTAAGATACGATCTACCTTTTGAGGCTCTAGTTACAAGTGTACCTTAGTTATGAGTGTACCATACCTAATAGTCAATTTCACAGGCTCAGGGGACCCGTTGACATCGATCAGGAACTCTTCTTCGAAGTAACCCAGTATGGTAGAACTGAAGGAGATCTGGACAGCTTGGACCCCACTCGGTTCAATGATGCCTTCTTTAGGATTGAAGACAAAGCAGGCCCCCAAGGCTGAAGTTGGGGGGATGACGTTGAAGAGGGCATCAATGCTGCCCTTGTTGGACAGGATTGCCTGTGTTGGGCAAAGTCAAACACGGTCAGGTCAAGGGAACTGTGTCAGTTTCCCTGTAAAGACATGATGTCATATTCAGGATCAGGGAAAACCGAGGGAATTATGACCACGGGAAACTCTTGGGAGAACTGAATTGTCTGATGTTCTAAATGCTTGAAGACTGGACTCCTAAGCCACAAGGTCATTTTATGCTTTTGGTGTTTGCTTTAAAATTAAGTTAGTTGGGGGCTGGAGTGATGGCTCAGAGGCTAAGAGTGCATACCGTTCTTGCAGAGGACCCTGGTTTCGTTCATCGAACCCAAGTTGGGTGGCTCCTGACTACTTGAACTCCTCCAGCTCTACAGAACTCACGAGCACCTGCACTCACATGCAGCCCCCACATATACATAACTAAAAATTAAAAACTCTTTTAGTCACTTGAATTATACTCAAACCACTAAAAGACTGGCTGTAGTTATGTCTATGAATGAGGACTCAGACGTCAGGGAAAGTCTGACCTTTTAAATATTCTCTATAAAGTAACCACAAAAGGGTAGACAATTCTCTCACATGCACAAGGAAACTGAGGTTAAGTGTGGCCATATAAGAAGAAAGCAAGTCAGGATGGGGCAGCACCAACTGCCTCAGCCTGCACCTGTCACAGGGCTTGGAGACTGCATGTCCCATGTCACTGAGGACTCTAGATGATGAGGGCACTCTCTGTGGGGCTGCCTGGGGATTCGTATGCAAGTGATCATCTTACTACAGATGCCTCATTCCTGTACGCTAATGTCCTGGTACCACGCTAGTGCACATATCTGAGTGCACCGTAGCTCTGAGTGCGCATGTGAGGAGCTCACGCCTGGCGTGCAGAGTCCTCCACAGCTGGCCTTCATTTGCTGTTCCCACCCAAATCTCCCCATTAGTATGCATAAACATGTACTACAGTCATACTGTTCTATTCTGCCTGCAAAGACCTTGTTCTTTGTCCCTTGACAATTCTGCCTTTACACCTAGAAGGGTGACTAGTTTCCTCTCTTGATAAATAGGAATATCGCTTAATCTTAAACACTTAAGACACTGGAGGTTAGTCAAAGCGAGTTAGTTATCTGTCCTCTTTATACCACATGGAGACTGGTTATGATTTTATCTATAGATGGAGACTCTTAGAATACCTCTTAAATGTTCTCCATAAGCAAGCAAAGAGGTGCATGTGCACGAGGAGGCTTAGGTTAAGTGGAAACTGAGAAGTGTCCAAAGACATCCAGAAACTTAGTATGAAAAATGTGAGGCACCCAAGGGAATGCCATGGTGAGAAATACTGGAACATGCTGGATACCAAGGAAGGAGTCCCATAAACGTGAAATGTGGACAGAGGTCAGCAGAAGGGGCCGTAGGAAATGAGCCCGGGGACTTATGTATAATGAGAGGTTACCCTGACTTTGAAGAGAGTGACTGTGATGGGATGTGGCTACAGAACCCAAAGGACAAATGTCCAGGGAGGGAGAGGTGGAAATGAAGTATGGTTGGCTATCTCCTGCTTTGGGATAAGTGCTGAAGGGCAAGGATGGGAGTGGCAGGAGGAGGGGGTTGTCTCAGAGTTGGCGAGAGTGTCTGTAGTAACGTGAACCCAGCACCCTGTCTAGAGGAAGCCCCTACCACACCGCACGGTTCCTTTGTCTTGTCAGGACAGGGCTTTAGGTGGCCAAGGAGATCAGCTGTAGTTAGAGGTTGAGGAGACTAAGCTCAGAGGCTCAGGCTGCACTGGACAGAAAGCTGTGTCCTCTGCGGAGGAACACAGGCGCTTCTGCCAACCGCAGATAACCAGTGCACCAAAACAAAACCATAAATAAGGCTGCTCGCTGCCTGGCTCACCGTTTTATGTCTATTTCCAAACTTCCCTGTTCTAAGGTTCCTGGTAGTCCAAATTGTGCTCCCATCTTTTTCTCTTTTAAAGAGACCGCATAGAAAAATGATTATTTTTGGACTCAGAAGCCACGCAGCCTGGATTCAAAACCTAGATTTGTATTCAACTTCCCGGCTAAGCAATTTTAGACAAACTCTTTAATTGCTCTAGGCCCCAACTTCCCTATCTGCCCTCTTCAACTTTCTGTCTTGTTAGGAGAGTAAATTATTACTTCATGTAATTGTAAAAACCTGGCAACAGAGTTTACAAATGGGCTATTGCATCTCTGTAGCCCAGCACTGTGGGCACAGAATTTAACTGCATTCAAAGGGGAGCTCACGTATGCTAGTGGTAACTCGTAGGCTATTCTTTCGTTGTTGTTGTTTTTAAATATTTTTATTTACTCTTGGAAACATTCATACGCATATACAATATACCTTGATTATATAAACAACCCTGAAAGCAGATGTTCTCAACCCGTGGGTTGCCCTTTGGGGAATCTAACAACCCTTTCACGGGAGTCTACTAAGGCCATTAAAAAACAAAGATATTTACATTATGACTCACAACAGTAGCAAGATTACAGTTACGAAATAGCAAGAAAAATAATTGTATGGGGGGAGGGGTCACCACAACACCTGGAACTTTACTCAAGGGTCGCAGTACCAGGAAGGTTGAGGACCACTGCTCTAAGGCGTTCATAACCCTTTGTTGTTCTCTCTTGACACAAGCACAAACCCTTTTGTTTGCTGCTTTTATTATTGTTTGGGTAACATGGCTATCTTTCCCAGGTTGTCTGAACAGTGACAGTTTCTGTGTCTCTCTCTGTCTCTCCATCTCTGTCTGTCTCTGTTTCTGTCCGTCTGTTTCTCTCCTCTCTCTCTCTCTCTCTCTCTCTCTCTCTCTCTCTCTCTCTCTCTCTGTGCGTGTGTATGTGTTTTCCTGTGGATATGTACCTGTGTATGCAGATGCACGCATGTCTATGTGCCTGTGCGTGTGGAGGTCAGAAGTCACATCCGGTGCCTTCCTTGATTAATCTCTGCCTTATTCTTAGACACTGGCACTAAGACTGGCACTCACTGATTTAGCAAGACTAGCTGGCTCACCCAGGGAATCTTCCTGTTTCCATCTCCCTAGCACTAGGATTACAGGGAAGTGCCACCATGCCCAGGGTTTTACATGGGTTCTAGGGATGTGACCTCAGTTTCTCACGCTTGCCCAGCAAGCACTTTACTGACAGAGGCATCTCCCAGCCCGTCCCTCTACCTCAGAGAATATGATGGCATTCTCTGACTCCTGACAAAGAAACATCTATTTGGGAAAACTGAATCCAGCCAATAGGTTGGGACATGGTCCTGAATCTCTTACCCCTGAAGTCCAGCCCTTGGGAGAGGGGATCACTTATAAGAGAACTTGACCTCCTGTCAGTTTGCCCCTGGATTGCGCTGGAGAATTCCGCATTCTCTTGGGATTATGGTTTTTTCCTTATGCATCCGCTGAGCTCAGCAGTGACTAAGGTCAGTAGCTAGTCATTCAATTTTCTCAAGGAGGTAATATAATAAATTAAGAGGCGCAGTGGAGCATCAGCATTGAAGATTCAGCATTGAAGATGCCGAGAGTGCACAATCTCCCCATAGATGCGCCTCACCACCTCCCTCTGCTGCTTTCACTTCTGTCCAATCTGATACCTCACCTCACTGCACACTTTGGCTGGCTGGGGTTTGCTCTGCAGTTAAAATCTGGGCATGCCTAGTCAGTTGCTAAAAGAAAAAACTATTATTATATGCAGGGAAACCATCTCCCTTTTGCACAGAGCTAACAGTCTCTTCCTGGCATGGCATCCATAAAGATCAATCTGTAAGGTGTAAGGAGAATGCACGTGGGATAAATTACACAAGCAACATCAATGAATAAGAAATGTCATTTTTCCCCCTCTGCTTTGGAGACTCTTCTCTCGATCGAGTGCACAACATAGAATAATGTAGAAGTTAGCTGTGTATGTAGCTCTCTTGTGATTTAATATTATTCGGGTGCTGTGCCTTTTGTAGACCATCGATCTTGATGTTAACATCTGTGTGCCTTTGTTTCCTCTCATTTGGCTTGGTTATCCCGGTGAGTATGGGAAGGAGGCACCCTGTTTCCACGTCATATAGGCGCTTCTCTTTGTAGATGGGATCGACTTGGTGTGGAAAGATGGGGTGCTGGGGACCACAGGACTGAAAGACCAGTAAAACACCCCCTATTTCCAGAGCTTGTGATACTCTCAAGCCAAGTGACTTGGCCAAGTTTCTTACACCTATGACCCTCAGGGTTGCCACCTACTCCTTCTGTACTACCATCATGACTAGATTCTCTGTCTGCCCTTGTGGACCCATACAAGTAATAGAACGTGAGGGTAATATGCTATCTGCAAGGCTGCCTCCTATAAAAGCCTCATATGCATTTCTTAGAGCTTTCTCCTTCAGCCCACATGCTACAGGGGAGGTGTCAGGCTTGCAGCCCTGTGCTAGAAGTGACTGCTGTGGCCCCAACACTCTGTGCTGGAGGAGAGTGTCTGCTGAGCCTTCACTCCATGTCTTCACTATCATTAACCTAAGTAGGAGTATCTTCTCTAAGTCCCAGCTTACTCAGCCAGAATCAGGAGGAGCAACTGTCCCTGCTCCATAGGCTTTCTACAAGGACTGAGTAGAGACTATAGTCAAAGTACTAGCACTTTATCAACGATCCCTGAGGGTAGCCAAAGTACTAGCACTTTACCAATGATCCCTGAGGGCAGTACTGTAGAAGAACTGACCTCGTCCACCTGGTATTTCTCATGACAGAAGGATAATAAATCCTGCCTTTCACAGTTCTGTAAAGATTGTAAATTATACACACACACACACACCACACACACACACACAGTCCCAGAGCCTGACAGCTACTTATCACTTATTAAATAATTGCCTGCATTACCTCGCTAAGATACAAACATTCACAATCTAGGAGCACCCTCAAACCAAGTTTCCATGGTAGCCACTTGCATATATGTGTCATATATATGAGGGCATGTAACAATGGTGTGTAAGTGTAAGCTGACCCACAAGGTGACACTGGAGTGACTTTGACTCTGAAGGACCATAAGTTCGTGTTGGAAAATTCCGGTTTCTGCTTAATTGGGAAGACAGAACACAACACACTCCTTCAGAAAAGTGATGACTGGTTTTTAAAACCCAGATCGGGGGAGAGAGAGGGTCGAAAGGAGACCCTAAAGTGTGAAAATCGCTATCCTCATTAGGATACTCTTGAAAATGCAAAAAAGCTCTCTCTCCTCTGATCTGTAGGATTTATGCTCTCCCAGAACAAGCACCAGACAGATGGGGAGTTGTATTTATGTTTTTTTTTTTTTCCCTATGCAGTCTACAAATTGAGAAGGATAAAGCCAATTAAATCACAGTGCTGAAGAGCTTTAGCGATCGACAAAATAAAAGAATGGGAGAAGACATTCTACTTTGACTAGGAGAGAAGTTAGAATTGAGGCAGAAAATGCAAAAGGAGGCAACGGAACCAAGTTTCTATCAAATAAAAAGCACATCAAAAGAAGCAGAGGGAAAAAGCCAGATACTGTTAAAAGCCTGAGTGAACAGCGGTGGTGCCTACCTCGTAACAGTGAGCAGATCCAATGAAAACTTTGCCAATGTCCAGTAATTCAAAGTTGAAGTGAATCTTGGGCCCCATTCCTTCTCCTCTGATTCGGAGGGGCAAGCGGATCTCTCGGCCTATGAAAGAAATTCTGACTTTAGTACACCAGGCAGTGCTTTATTACCTCAAACCATCCACAGCTTCTTATTACCAATGTAAAGCATGAAGCATCTTAAATAACCCCTTCGGTACTGTTCAGTACCGAGGGAACTACAACTTAACTAAGGTGGAGGTCATCTCTCGTCTTTAGGAAACAGTAATATTGCTGGGTTCTTACCTTTAATAAACAGCTTACAGAGTAATTTGGGCTGACATTCTAGCAGGGAAAAGACAATTAAGAAAGTTGACCTCCAGGTACAGAAAGGCAAATGCTACATGTTCTCACTCCTGTGCAAATGCTAAAGCTGGCCCCACTGCAGCTAAGGGTAGAGGAATGGTTACCAGAGGTGGAGCAGGGCAGACAGCAGGGAGTGTAGTGAATGCAGTCAGATAGGGTGGGCTACAGCTCGGTGGAAGAGGGCAAGAACGGTCAGCAAAAGACCCTGTGTTACATCTCCAGCACACCCCCCTGTCTCTCTCTCTTTCACACGCATGCACGCGCATACACACACACACACACACACACACACACACACACACACACACACACACACACANACACACACACACACACACATTAGTTCTAGTGTCCCCTGGCACAGTGGGGAAGCCAGAATACATTGGATATTTCAAAATGCTAGAAGACACAAGTGATAAATGGCTGAGACAATGGAAGAGCTCATACCTTGATTTGATCATAACATTGCATTTATGCATCCAGATATCATATTGTATAATGTAGTTATTATATATGCAATTATTGCATTTATGTATCCAAATGTCATATTGTACAACATAGTTATTGTATATAGAATTATTGCATCAATTAAAACAATTTATTTAACTAAGTCTTCGCATTATTTTGAAGTTTTTAATAAAGCAAGGTAGTTACTCTGAATCTGAGGGGGTGACCAATGATTGATGCCACTCACCAAGTGGAAGCCACCACTAGATGCTAAGGAACACTGTTTTTGATCTAGATTCAGGAAGATCCAGAGAACTAGCTCCCTAACTCTGTGGATCTGACTCAGACTCCTCCATCTTATAGAACTTTTTCTACCTCATTCCACGGAGGTCATAGAATGATCTCAGGTCCATGTGTCTTAAACTCCCAGTGGACCCAGAGTTAACAAAGGGCACAGAGCCCACCTCTCTCCTCTTCTCCTCTTTTAGAATTCGGAAATATCTTCACTAGATAATATAAGATTAATTAGAAATGTCCAGATATATAGAAAGTCTCTCATAATGCCACCTTCTTAAAATAATTATTGTTAACATTAGGGTGCCTATTGTCTGTGCTTAATTATATCTTAAAGCAACTGTTGATATGAATAAGTGTGAGCATAAATTATGTATTACGTTGTACCTGATTTTTTTCATTTAAAACATAGCTGGATAGGGCTGCATAATTGCTCCCCTCCCTCAGCAGTTTACATGGTATTTCCTAGTACCATTTCTGGGTGGCAGGAAAGAAGCTTTTCAAGTCAAACTCAGCTCTAGTCACCCGAATCCTCTGTTCTAAGCATGCTGTGTCTTTGGCAACAGATGCCCACCCCCAACTCCTGAGAGGCAACCAAGAGGTTACACTGATAGTCTATATTGGTTTGGGAGTCACAAGAGAATGTTTCTTGTGACTGGTACTGGAAGTTTTTCAGTCTATGGTTCGTTTGGGGAAGCATACACACACACACACACACACACACACACACACACACACACTGTAAATAATTATGGTTTTAGGTAGATATAAAAATAATGATCCCCTGAGGCTCTATCAAACAACTGTGGTGGTATTTGTCCCTTGTCCCACCTTCTCTGTATTGAGTGACTACTTTTCTCCCCTGTTGAAGCCCCTCCCACTTTCCATTCCTCACTTTATATCACCTTGCTGCTACCTGTCTATAGTATACTATCTTGGTTTCCATGGTTACTCCACGTTGTATATTCACACCTGAGCATCTGGAGCTGGGACCCACAGAGGATAGAGCACATTTGGCACTTGCCTTTCTAGGTCTTGGATGCCTCATTCAAGATGATCTATTCTAGGTCCATCCAATTACCTGTAAATTTCAGGATTTAACTTTTCTTTATAGCTGAATATTATTCCATTGGGTATATATGACAGTTTCATTGTCCATTCATCTGTTGAAGGACATGTAGGTTGTCTCCATGGCTAGCTCTTGTGAAAAGAGCTGGCAATGAACATCTGTGAAGTAGGATGTCGAGTCCTTTGGCCAGATGACAAGGAATGATACAGACGGGTCATGTGGTGGGTTTATTTTTTACTTTTCTTTTCCTTTATTTTGTTTTATTTTATTTTATTTTTTGAGATTTCTCCATACTGATTTCCGGAGTGGAAGCACCAATTTGAATTCCTGCCAACAGTGAATAAAAGTTCCTATAGTACCACAACCTCGCCAGCAAAACCACCAGCGGTTTTGTTGATCCTAGCCATTCTGGTCTTGTTTCTTTGTTCGTTCAGTTGGTTGGTTGGTTGGGATTTTGTGTTTGTTGTTGCTGTTGTTTTGAGATAGGGTTTCTTTGCCTAGCCCTGGCTATCCTGGGACTTGCTCTGTAGACCAGGCTGGCCTTGAACTCATAGAGATCCACCTACCTCTGCCTCTTGAGTACTGGGATTAAAGGCGTGCACCACCACCACCTGGCTCAATCCTAGCCATTCTGACTGGGGTGAAATGAAGTCTTAAAGTTGTCTCAATTTGAACTCCCCTGATTGCTAAAGATGATAAATACTTACTGAGGTATTTCTTAGCCATTTTTATTTCTTCTATTGAGAACTCTGTTTAGATCTCTAGCACATATTCTAAAATTGGGTCATTTGTTTTCCTGACTGCTCTCTGAGTTCTTTGTATACTATGGATATTAATTACGCCTGTCAGATGTGCAGCTAACACGTTTTCTCCTGCTTTGGGGATTTCTTCTTCAATGACTGGTTGTTTTTCAGCTGTATAGAAGATTTTTAGTTTCATGAGGTTCCAGTTGTCAATCACTGGCCTTAATTCCTGGGCAAAAGGACATATTTGCTCTGTATAGAACTTGGAATACTCAGAACACTTTTGATGGCCTGTTAGGTTTAGTTTTTATTGTTATAGTAAATATGTTCAGAACTACCAAGTGACAGCAAGTGACAGTTCGCATTCACTGTTGCCACCATTAATTATAATGCCTTGTGACATCCTACTGTCTTCTATTGCCCTTTAGCTTTTTACCATCACTGTCTTTCAGAGCGAGGATACTGTCCTTTTGTGCATCTTGTGCTAGGCAGTATCATGGCCAGTAGGCAGTTACATCTTTGATTATAAGAAACAAGACTGACTTTTACAATATTTGGGACAAACTAATCTCTTCAGAGGGTTTCTTCACCCTGGAAGACAGGCATCAGTGATGTCAAATACTCCAGGATCAGTGGTTCTCAACCTTCCTAACACTGTGACCCTTTAGTACAGTTCCACATGTTGTGGTGACCCCACCTTGAAATTATTTTCATTGCTACTTCATAGCCGTAATTTTGCTACTGTCGTGAATCAAAATGTAAATATATAATATGCACGATATCTGACATGTGCCCCCCAAAAGGGTTGTGACCCACAGGCTGAGAATCACTGCTCTCTGATTAAGTCAGACTTTCAGAACATCTAAATACTGTAGCCTTTCTCTGTTCCTCTAGAATTCCAGTCTCTGGGCAATGACTTGTACTCTGTGGTCACGAGAAATGGCTTTTTGATTGAGATTCCAATTCACAGACTAGCCAAGGGAGAAAGCTGCTAATGTATCAAGGGATAAACAGCGGGGCTATTTATAACTGTCAGGCCTAAACCTTTTCCATCTGTTACCTTGACTGCCTTCTGTTAAAACAAAACAGAAGAAAACAAACAAACAAACAAAACCAAACACGTGTTGTGATAAGCAGTGGGCCCTTGTTTCTTTGGGGGTTATTTATTATTTAAAGGAGCTGGCCCTGTCTGTGGATAGGTGAAGTGTCGAAGTGTCTGTGGCCGAATGCATGTAAGAATCCAATAGCCCTTCGTTCCTGGGGGCTTGTTCAAATCTTAGGGTCACACTACAAATACTCCTCCTGCACAGGATTTTCTAAGCAGATATTTTTCTTGTTTTAGCAAAAAGGCATCAAGAGGCGCAAATGCAGGGGAGCCATAAACTGCAAGGGCAGGCTCCTTACTGGAAGAGCGCGCTCTTAAAGCATTAAAAAAAAAAAAAAATCTGTTTCTTATGTACATTTGGAATAAGCTGGCCACACACAATAGGGATGAAGGGAGGCTCATCAGAGCACATTTGATGAGCCTGGAATCCCTGAAGGTGATGGACTTCATTGCATTAAATACCGGGAGATACAAAGCACCGGCCTTTGACAGCTTGTTATCTGCCATGTCTCTGCAGGCCTGCACTCAGGTTTATGCATTCAAATCTCAATTCCCAAGGTGGCGGGATTAAAAAGGGGAAATTGGGGAAGAGGAATAAATGAGGGCAGAACATTTCTGAATGAGGTTGGTGTCCCTACAGAGGAGCCCAGATGGAGCTCCTCTGCCCCTCCCATGAGGCAAGAACCCAACCAAGATGGCACTGGGAGAAATGGGCCCTTATAAGACACCAAGTCTGCTACCACCTGAATCTCTTACTTCTCAGCCTCCAAAATTACAGAGTCTTAAAAACTTCCCTTGTTTATAAACTACTGAGCCCATGATATTTCCTCATAGCCCCAACTACAATGTGTTCAAAGATATGCTTATTAATGTAAGGTACTGAAAGAGAATTTAAACACAAAGTATAAAAACTATACAACAAAAATGTTAAATTTGGAGCACTGAGAAGAAGAAGCAAAAAGCACCCCTGGACTGACGGAAGTAGCAAGCTGTGCATCCAGTCCCCACATTCCCCTGAGCTGCCACATGTAACACAGACTGAAGGGGATGGAGAGGTTTGCCCGGGGCTGTTCTGTGAAAACACACCGGCCTATTTTCCTTCTGTCAAACCCAGTGTGCCCTGTTGACTCATCTTCCCACATAGTCCTCCCGTGAACGTTTAAATCCTTTGTGCATTTCTTGCCGTCCTCTGCCAACTACCGAGGGCGACCTCAAGCCAGGGGGCAATTTGGTAGTGCTTTTAGAATCTTCAGTAGACTATTTTATCATTTACATTGCAGTTCCTGGGCATAGCAGTCTAGAAAGACAATGTAATTCACATCTAGTTTTGGGGAGTAGATCTGGTCAACCAGTGGTAAGTTTATAGGTGATTGATGTTTTAAATTCTCAGTATTATACAGAAGTGTTAGGTGAGTTGTCCGGTTTATATTTTTGGCATCTTGAGGAAACTGGGCAGAGCTCTGGATGAGTTAGGCACCTGGGCATTTCTCCTAGCTGCAATAACTGAGCCATTTCACAGGAGCTGTGTGTCTTTCTGGAATGGTGAGGAACTGGACAGGGGATGGGATGTGTGACACTGTGTGACTCAAACTGGAGTCAAATCCTGGAAACAGAGTTCCTCAGGGGGGCAGCTCATCTGAATTCTCTAAGTTGTAAGTTTCTCATCTGTAGAATAGTAGCAGTGTTCAGCCACCCCAGTGAGCCACTGAGAGCCTCAAATGATACTTGCTGGAAGTCTTTGGGCTTATAGGTGGGTGTATTTAGAAATACCCAAACAAGGACATTTCATTAGTTTCATTATTGGCAGTGAAGGTGCTGAGTATCTGTAAGGGAAGGATTACAGGTGACAGGAGCTAAGACCACTGGACACTCTATAGAGTCTATGACAGACTGAAGAAGGGCATCAAAGGTATGCATGTCCTAGTTCCTGAACCTCTGAACATTTGGGTAATACAGGTTCTCTGCAATTCTGCACATACACACAGAGAAGAGACAGACAGAAACACATGCAAACAAGAGTGGGGGAGGAGGAGGAGAGAAAGAGGAAGAGGGAAGGGGAGGGGAAGGAGGCAAGGGGGGAGGGGGAAGGAGAGAGCTCTCATGAGTGCCAGCAGATGCCAGAGGTGACAAGCCTCCCTGAAGCTGGGGTTACAGGTACTGTGAGCCACCTGACCTGGTGCTGGGAACTGAACTCAGGCTCTCTGTAAGAGAAGCCAGTACTCTTGACCACAGAGCCATTTCTCCAGGCCCTCCACAGGAATCTCAGAATCAGCTTGTGTATTCCTATTTTAAAAAGCAGTTGAGATTTTTTTTTTTAATTTTGATTGCAGCAAATTTACAGATAACTGGGGGTGGGTGGCAGTTTAACATCATTAAATCACTGATTCTAGGCAGTGTGGACTTCTCCATGTGTACAGGTCTGTAATTACAGCTATCTTTTATACATTTCCACTACACAGATCTTGCATTTTGTCCTGTTTATCTCTGAGAACTTTATATTCATAATGCTATTTAAGCAATATTGCTTTCTGAAATTTCATTTTCCCACTGTTCACTGTTAGGATATAGGAATACAACCCATTTCCTTGTATATGAATCTTTAATCCTACAACTTTGTTATAATTACTTCTTGGTCCTCATTTTAAATACATATTCTCCAGCACTGCTTTCTTAGAACTTTGCTTCAATAAAACATACATGAAGCCCAATAATCTACATTTTTAATGTAACCAGAGTTAAGACGGGTGCGGGTTCTCTAAAGACATTAATTTGAGAAACATAAGAAAATTGTTAAATCTGCGAACTGACAAGGCAGAGTTAGCTAACTCAGATCAATCTTGCACTTCATTTGTAAAGAGTAAATAAGGCAATGAAAAACAGATAAATATACATTTTAGTGCTTATCTAAGCTCATAATAAAGGAAGGACAATACCAGATTGTAGAAATGAAGGGGGGATGCACCTAAGCCTAGTAAAATAGCGACGAGAGTCTAAGAAGGTCTGGTGATTTGCAGAGTAGGCACAGGTGTTATGGTCTCCAGTTCCTGTTCACCCTCACACTAAAAAGATGTAAATTTGCTCTTGTCTGGGAACAGAAAAATTAAAGCAAGATTTTTTTTTCCATAAACCTACCATGGAAAATCTACCTCTAAAAGCCACAGCAACAGAAACAGCCCAGGAAGGATCCACCTACTGGCCTAGGATGAATGATGAGGGCCGTGACGTAACTGACAGTCTGATGAGGGGAAGAGGCTCCTGGGAGCCGACAACGTCCCATGGACCAGGCTTGTGGTCCAAACACACACACCATTAGATACACACCATTAGATACACACCATTAGATAGGCTGTAGAAGCCTGCAGCAGCTTGGCAGATGAGCTAACAAAAATTCCCACCTGAAAGAGTGTGTTCAAAATCTCATATCCTCATTAAAGGACTTTACAATAGAAACGTCTCCAACTCTCTGAGGGAACAGTCTCGTTTCAGAGGAGAATCAGTAGTTTCCACAAACAACCCCGGAGGTACATAATCGAAAATTCTTAGAGAATCCCTAATGTGGCTGGCTGGATTCCCCAAAGATTTGAAGAGGTATAGTAAGAAACAGAAAGGACAATGCAGGAAGAAAATATGGAAATATGAAATTACACGAGTTCTAAAAACTAAACCACTGAAAATGTAACGTGGAGTAGATGAGTACACCAAGAATAGATAAAGCTCAAGAAATCATCAGTCTAGTAGAAGAAATAACTTAAAATAAAATACTCAGAATGGAGGCGGGCAAGGTGGCTCAGTGGGTAAAACCAATTGCTGCCAAGACTGATGGCCAGAGTTCAATCCCCAGGACCCACACGGCGGCGGAAGGAGAGAACTGGTTCCCTGCAGTCCTCTGACCACCACCTATGTGCTGTGCTGAGTGCACAGGCACACAAGCAGATATGTGCAATAAAAATACGTAAGTCACGGGGAGGCAAGGAGGCTGAAGAAGAGATTACTTCTGAAGTAATTTTGAGATTTGAGAAGAAAGGGAAGCACTATCAAAGAGGATGAAGACGAGAATTTCCCACAATGGATAAAACATGCACAGTCTGAAGAAACCAGGCAAGTACCAAACACAGGGCTGGCAACGGCAAGGCCACTCCAGTGGAACCGCAGGGTACCAAAGCACAAGGCAATTCTTAACACTAACTTGAAAGCAAAGAGAGATAAATGTAGCAACTAACTTCCACTGGCACCGTTGTTAAAAGGTATAAGGTGGGAGCTGGGGAGATGGCAGCAGGTAAGAACACTGACTGCACTTACACACATACACACACACACACACACACACACACACACACACACACACACACACACGATAAATCTTTTCTTAAAAAAAAACAGTGTGAAGGAGAATCAGAACTCCATGCACTTACTTCTATGAACTTAGAGACCTTTTATGGTTTGAATGCAAAATGTCCCCCATAGACTCACAAGTTCAAATACTTGGTCCCCAACTGGCAGAGCTATTTTTGGTGACTTTAGAACCGTCAGGAAGTTCCAGGCTAGAGGAAGTAATTCTTGGGGAGCAGGCCTTGAGGGTTACAGCATAGCCCCAGTTCCAGCCCAAGTATTTTGCTTCCCACTCTGTTGAAATATAAAGGATTTCGGCAATATGCTCACACTGGTGTGAGCACTGCTACATATCTGGTATCATGAAGGACTGGACCCTTTCTAATTGAGAGACAAACTAAGCCCTTCCTCCCTTAAGTTGCTTCTGTCAAGTGTTTAGCATCAAGATGAATAGAAACAAACTGCTACAGTATCTTTTTTTTTTTTTTTTTTTT